>NC_133381.1:28504157-28542372 GCF_049309525.1 Garra rufa | reverse complement strand
CCAAAAATCATTAGGATATTATGCTAAGATCATGTTCCATTAAGATATTTTGTAAGTGTCCTATCATAATTATATCAAAACTGAATTTTTGATTAGTAATAAGCATTAGTAGTAACTTAATTTGGACAACTTTAAAGGTGTTTTTCTCAATATTTAAATTTTTATTGATTTTTTTTAAATACTCTCTGCCAAATACTGTCCAATCCTAACAAACCATACATCAATGGAGAGCTTATTTATTCATTAATTAAAAAAAAAAAAAAAAAAAAAAGACTGGTTTTGTGGTCCATGGGTCACATTTAAAATACAACGGGTATTTTAAATGTGACCCATGGACCACAAAACCAGTCTTTTTTTATTTTTTTTTTATTAATGAATAAATAAGCTCTCCATTGATGTATGGTTTGAATGAATAATGAATATTCTATTTTAACACATTTTAAAATGTAATTTATTCCAGTGATGGTATGATCCCTCTTATTTTGGTAAAATACTTAACATTTTGCAGATTCTGCAAGGTGTATGTAAACTTTTGATTCAACTGTATCTATGGCGTTTATTTGGTTTACCTTGACATTGCGCTCTGTGTTGTGGGAGGAAATTTTAACAGCGACAGACAGCATGCTGTGAGGCTCCAAACTGAGCCCTTCAGAGGGAGACGCCCTCTCCGGGGCAGATTCTGACGCATACATTACAGGCTCCAGCCAATGAGGACGCGTCCTGCAGGGCAGATTAACACTCCACCCAGGGGCATCTCCTTCCACCGTGCCTGTGGAATTAAATACACCATGATGTTATAAACCAAAGACCAAAAATGCTTGTTACCAGGCATGCATATTAGACTTAGATATGAGCTTTCAAAATCACAAGCACTAAAACAAATATGTATGCACATATATTTCTCTTTAGCCTTTACACAATTACCAATAATATAACCAGGAATCTGTACAGACCATCATATAACATAACTAAAAAAAGTTTGTTTGTTTTTACCATGGTGATAGAGGCAGGCCTGAGATGTGTGGAAGCAGACATAATGCTGGTCTTTGTAGCCTTCATGCTGTGTCACACCAAACAGTGTGCCGTTTTTCACCTCCATCCAGAATTCACCGTGTTTTTTTGGTAACACACCATTATCATCCTGCTGGAAGCATTGGCATTTGTTACATAAGACTATCTAACCACTACTTGGCTACATAATAACTCAATATTGAACTATCTTTGCAATATTGATGTAATACCTTTAGCTGTGTGTGGAGAGCTAGCAGACCGTGGTTAACAGATAAGACGATGGAAAAGAGGCTCTGAGAGTTCTTAGGCTGCATCTTACTCCTCTTCTTCCTCCTGTTTCTATAACCCAGTTCAGCGGGAGTGTAATACTGCAGGATTTCTTCCTCAGAACCACTCTCCTCCTCTTCAAAGACATAATGTGAAAAAAATTCAGAACAAAAGACCAACAGACACAGCATGTCAAATGAAATTAATATCTGAAAGTAATACAAAACAGAGTTCTGGCAGCAGTATCAAAAGTACATTGACGCATTTCTAAGTGAGCAGAAAGGGAAATTTTCTTTACCCTCAGGGCCAGTAGATCTGAACTGACTGAAGCTGTCTTTACTGTAGGTGTTAATGAGTTGACTGGCTACAGACAGACCCACCCCATACGGGATGTTCTCCACTGTCTCTACTGGAGATGGAGCAGTAGGTTCCCACAGCAGCAGGTCGTTATTAATTCTAAAAAAAACAAAAAAACAACACATTACAGAATGAAATTAAAAATAATTGTACATGATGTATATGTAGAGTTATAAGCTTTGATTTTAAAAGTTTTGTTTATGCCGGTTTTTGTTAATTACCGGTTGTGTAGTTTTTCATAAAAGTCTTTATTGGGCAAAGAAAGCTGCACGTTGGGGAAAAACAGCTCAAGGATATAGCGGGAGTTGCTCATAGTTTTCTCCTGGAATTCCGTCATTTCCACCACATCTCCTGGGATGACCATCTGTGTGATGGAAAGTTTACATATAAATAATTACTCATACAGTCAGTGGGAAAAAAAAATTGATTCCCTGCTGATTTTGTATGTTTGCCCACTGACAAAGAAATGATCAGTCCATAGTTTTAACGGTAGGTTTATTTGAACGGTGAAAGACCGAAAAACAATTAAAAAAAAAAAAAAAAAAAAACAGAAAAACACATTTTAAAAAAAGTTATAAATTGATTTGCATTTTAACGAGTGAAGTAAGTTTTTGAGCTCTTCGCAAAACCCTTGCTGACATTCACAGAGGTTAGACATTTATTGTAGCTGGCCACCAGGTTTGCACACATCCCAGGAGGGATTTTGTCCCACTCCTCTTTGCTGATCCTCTCATCATCAGTCAAACAGCCCCAAAGCATAATGCTTCCACCTCTATGTTTGATGGTGGGGATGGTGTTTTCCTTCTCCAAACACAGTGAGTTGATACCAAAGAGCTCAATTTTGGTCTTGTCTGACCACAACACTTTCACCCAGTTCTCCTCCAAATCATTCAGATATTCATTAGCAAACTTCAAACAGGCCTGTACATGTGCTTTCTTGAGCAGGGGGACCTTGTGGGCACTGCAGGATTTCAGTCCTTCACGCCGTTGTGCGTCACCAATTGTTTTCATGGTGACTATGGTCCCAGGTGCCTTGAGATCATTGACAAGATCCTCCTGTGAAGTTCTTGGCTGATTCCTCACCATTCTCATGATCACTGAAACTCCATGAAGTAAGATCTTGGATGGAGCACCAGACCGAGGGAGATTGACAGTTATGTTGTGTTTCTTCCATTTGCGAATAATCGCACCAACTGTTGTCACCTTCTCACCAAGATGCATGGTGATGGCCTTGTAGCCTATTTCAGCCTTCTGTAGGTCTACAATCTTGTCCCTGACATCCTTGGACATCTCTTTGGTCTTGGCCATGGTGGAGAGTTTGGAATCTGATTGATTGATTGCTTCTGTGGACAGGTGTCTTTTATACAGGTAACAAACTGAGATTAGGAGCACTCCTTTTAGGAGAGTGCTCCTAATCTCATTTGTGACCTGTATAAAAGACACCTGGGAGCCAGAAATCTTGCTGATAGATAGGGGATCAAATACTTATTTCGCTCATTAAAATGCAAATCAATGTATAGCTTTTTTGAAATGCATTTCTCTGGATTTATTTGTTGTTATTCTGTCTCTCACTGTTTAAATATACCTACCATTAAAATTATAGACTGATGATTCCTTGTCAGTGGGCAAATGTACAAAATCAGCAGGGAGTCAAATAATTATTTTCCCCCACTGTAAGTAATAACATGTTCACTTAATACATCAGACAATGAAAATCTCTATACCTCCTCATTCTCATACATGACACGGCGTGAGGAAAATGGGGATGGCTCCGGTTTACCAAAATCACACACATCCTTCAGGGAGTGGGCGGCTCCTTCTTCTTCCTCCTCTTCCTCTTGTGAGTGACCGTCTGCTTCTTCCTCCTCTTCCTCAGCTGTTACACGCTCCAAGATTGAGCGCACAGCCATGGGGTTTACCTTAAGAACCACCCTGAACGAATATCAAACAGAACTTATTTTAGTTTCTGTCTGGATAAATTTGATCAGTAAAGATCTATAGAATGACCATGAAGAAAACAGGAAATTATGAGCACAGCATACCTGGGCCAGTCGAATTTGCCACAGTCAGATGTCGTCATGTCCTCCTCCATGGTGTTAGCTACTCGTAAGAACCGGGCAGCTGGATGATCTTTGTCTTCTTGGAATGATCCTAGTGTAATAAAAAAACATTTTATTTTTATGCATATTGAATAAGCTTTTTCTTTTTGTCATCTACTGAATTGGAGCCATTATATTAAAAAGACAATTATGCTTGTGCCAATTCTTCACAGACAACAAAAAAACAAGAAAACTATACAGAAACCTTCAGGAAAACCTTCAGTTTCCATTAGAATTAACTGAAAATGCTAAAATGCAAGATAATTTTTTTATGCCTTGATCTTTATGCTCTGTCTGTAAAATAGTACCGCTGAGCTCTTTGAAAGTGAGCTCCATCTTAGTCTGCTCTGATGAGTTTCCTCCAGTGAACTCCGTCTTGAGCTCCAAATCCTCCAGCTCCAGCTGCAGCAGCTCTTTCTGCAGAGACTTCTTAAACCAGGGGCCCCTCTCCTGATCCGAGCGCAGGTCTGGGATCGGAAACCGGACCACTAGCACCAGTAGAGGTGCATTTATTGACACAGACACGTGGCAGTTTGCAGGGGTACGACTATCATCCAGGAAGACTTCCGCAAAGGCCTTGTGCTTGTGAGGAAAACAAAGAAACACAATAAGATGCTAAGTAACAAAAACAAATGAAAATAAATTAAGCATAGACAAAGAGTTGTTAATGTTTCTCACCAGGCTGACATGTTTATTGTAGGAGGTGTACATGTGAGATGCCATCATCTCTGTGGTAACCAATTTCTGAGGCTGGAGTAGGGAGTTGAGCCTGTCCACTATGCTGACATCACACTCTGAGCGCACTTTACCCAGCTCCACCTGCAGTTCTGCCCTACGAGGTACGGTACTTAGACGTACCTGCCCGCCCTTATGGGAAAAAAAATGTTGGACCATGTTTACTGTCTGCAAGAAACTAAATTGTGATGAATTAGGAGGTATAAATAAAGGTAAAAACAAACGATTAATACAACTAGTGAAACTTTGAATAGATGTCCAGTCAAGGACCTAAACATACGGCCATTTTGATAAGGGCTAGTTCACACTCTCAAGTCGTTCCAAAACCATAAGTCCTTCGCTCATCTTCGGAACACAAAGTAAGATACTTTTGATCAAATCCGAGAGCTCTCTGGCCCTCCGTAGACATCAACACAACTGAAATGTTCCCAGGTCCAGAAACAAACAAAGGTCTTACGGGGTTTGGAACGACATGAGGGTGAACTAACCCTTTAATATGAGCAAGTGCTCATCAGCACCATGCAAAAGACTTGCAATATCTCAGGAAGTTACCTGCGGGCCTCTGCGTTCTGTTAGTTTGTAGATTAAATGTAGGCATATAGAAGGAGGAGATTCAGTACTGGCTGAGACATCGAATGTAAGAAGCTAATATTTGACACAAGAGACAAAGATCATTGTTATTATGTAAGAGAACTATTCTGTGCAAATATAATGTTTGTTAATAGACACAAAAAACACCTCTGTGTACTGGGCTCCACTCTGCGTAGTGTGGCTGTCAGTAGAGTACAGGCATTCCAAAAGCTCCATCTGGCTCAGAGAGAGATCAGTGTTCAACATACGCACACTGGAGCCTTGACAGTGCTCGTATGTCACCTTCAATCCCTGACCAATGAACCTGAAAATTAAAAAAAAATGCATTTTAAGTTTTCTGCCATCTTCAGTAGCACCCTCAAGCTAGGTTAAGTATGGAGTTCCTCAAGGCTCTGTCTTAGGTCCATTTTGTTGTCTTTGTACATCATTTACTCATTTTAGAATATGTGACTTCATGTATTACTTTCATCATTATGCTGATTCAGTTTTCCCAGTCAATGGATCGTATTAAGGACATTAAAGACTGATTGCAAAGTTATAGCTGTCGCACCGTTCATTCATCTCTAACATCTAATGTCAGCCATCCAAGTAAAGGATGTACGATTTTTCTGGTCGACTAGTATTCGTTAATTTTAAGCATTAATCAAATTAATTAAAAAGTCTTTACCGATTCTAAAGATGTATTAATTTTATCTTTATGACCAAAAATGACAGAGTATTCAAAGAGCAAGTGACCGCACTAGTCACTTTAATAGCGCACATTTTTCTAGGTTAACATTAGCGATCATGTAAATGTATTACCACACAGACCAGCTGTTACCGAACTGTTGGTCATGAACTGCGTGACTTCACCACTTTCTGTGGAATTTTTTTTTTTTTGCGACTAAGCGACTAATAAAATTTTGTTCGATCAAGCTTCTTCTTGTCGACTAATGATTAGTCGACAAGTAGGGAGCAGCACAAAAATGTTTCCTTGACCACCATCCTGAAACTGTCTCAGAATGGACTCCAGACTCAAAATGCAGTCTGTATTTAGTTTATCTTTGTATTTAGTTTAAAGTTAAACCTTACCTGAGATGATCATGTGGACAGGCTTTGTCAAAGACAGTTCTTGATTGGAGGAAACTCCCAGCGGGAAGTTGATTTACAGACAGAATACGGAAAAACTCTGAAGCCATTGGTGCGAGATGACTGCGGGAGGAGTCTGGAGGTGGGAGGGGGTCGATATGAAGGACCGACAAGCAGAGACTGCCCACTGTTAGCCTGAGAACCAGCTCAGGCCTGGACTCATCACAGTGGCCTTTAGATGGATGAGCTAGAAATAACACATAGGGTAAAAGTTGTGATTGTTTTAATATAGTCATATGGGTAAACAATTACCAGAAATCATGGCAAGTTAATGATGGGACATACATGTCTGCCGGAGCATCTTGTGGGTAAGCTGAGAATCTCTAGAAAAGTGTGGCATCTCATTTGTCTGTTTCTCCTTCTGTCTTGGAACGTCCATGTACTCGTCCCACACCGTCTAGGGAATGTGTAAAAAAGGTTTTGCATTTATAATATCATAATGAGCCAATGAATGGTGACATAAGTTTAAGTTTAAGTGTACTGAAGTTAATCTATACTCTCCTATCTGATATGTTTGTCAGACTAAATGGCGTTTTTTGTGTTATGATTGGTCAGATTACCTGTCAATCAAGCTCTTTGTGAAGGGTTAATTGATCATTCAAACTCTAACTATCAACCACAAAGTTCAATGTTAAAGTGAGAAGTGGTGACCTACGGCTACATTTCCAGGTGGTGACTCTGCCAGGGAGGCAGAGTAGTTGCTATTTACAGACAAATCTAGATCCACAGTAGGCGGATCCCCAAGAGGAGGCAGAGATGATAGGCTGTGTGACATGTCCATATCAGCCATGGAGAAAAAGACATCCTCTGTCCGACCAATAGGAAAGAAACAAATTAAATATGTAGTTAGAGATGCAAAAAAAGTAGAATTTAAAGACATTCAAAGACATGCTGTGCTAAACTAACCTCTACTGGACACCGTTCTGGTTGCCTGGCTTTCAAATAGGTCCTGGTCAGTGGCACCTGTTATGGTCTCTTTCTTCAGGCAGCGGTTGAGTTCCATGTGGAGGCGGTACTCATCCTCCTGTTGCATGGGTCGACTCTTCCTATCCTTTCCTATACCAGACCACTCCTGTCCGGCTGCATATAAGCAACAACAAAAGTAGTTGTTACATTCACTGGAAACCGTTTATCGCTAAATGTATTCAAAGAGAAAACCATATGGGCATATCATATATGAATTAATAATAATAATAATAAAAAAAGTAACCTGAGCTGGAGAAAACACCAAACATGTCCAGTAAGAGGTGGACTTGTTGTGGTGAGAGCAGCATGATTAGAGAATCAAACTGCCCATCAATATCCAACTGTGAAAAGACCAGCTGTTAAATTTTGCATTTTGACTATTATTTCGACTAATCCTTTTACAAATACAGTGTCTCAAAGTGTATGGGGATGCTTAAAAGATCCCAAAAAAAAATTCAACCAGCTTTAAAGTATTGGAAAAAGGGAAGGCTACAGCCATGTAGGACCAATTTCATGATTATTTCATGTTTTTACTGCATAGACAGCAAAGTTTTATTAATATACAAGATATACAAGACGGCAAAGTTTGACAATAGAAACACTTTCAAAAATGGAGACAAAAACCATTTAAAAACTCTTGTTGTCAATCATAGTCATAATACATTCACTTAAAGTATGATTAAGGTTTAGTGCACCCAAACATGAAAATTAGCCCATTATTTACTCACTCTCAAGGCATCCTAGATGTATATGACTTCCTTCTTTCACACGAATGCAGTCAGAGTTATATCAAAAAATTGCTCTGGCTCCTTCAAGCTTTATAATGCAATGGGTGGGTGTTTCACTTCAGTCCAAAGCAAGTCCAATAAAGTGCATCCAATCATAATAAAAAGTGCCTCACACGGCTCAGGGGGGTAAGTAAAGGCCTCCATCCAAATCAATGTGTTTTTGTAAGAAAAATATCCATATTTAAAACATCATAATCACTTTAATCTAGCTTGCACTAAACATGTACATGAAAGCAGCTCCGGGCGGATGACATAAGATGACGGCGTTGCACATGTGCCGCTCACAAGTGACAAATGCGGACGCACAGTGGAGAGATCAAAACAACTGGCACAAATTAAAAGTACAAAACAAGGATTTGTAAAGAAAAATGTTGAAGGAAGCCAAGAGGACACTGGTTTTCCTTTGCTAAAGTCAAGAAACTTTGCTTCCTTTGCTCCTGTAAATAAAAATTGGTTTTCACGAGACTCACAGGCGCATGCGCAACGGCAACCTACGTCATCCACCGGAAGCTGCTTCTGTGTACAACTGTTAGCACAAGCTAGATTACTACGTTTACTACTAAGTGATTACTAAAATGCCTTTATTCATGAACTTTGTGAGGCACTTCTTATGGATGGATGCACTTTATTGGACTTGTTTTGGACTGATGAAGAGAAACACCCATCCATTGCATTATAAAGCTTGAAGGAGCCAAAACAATTTTGATTATAACTCCGACTGCATTCGTCTGAAAGACGGAAGTCATATATACCTAGGATGCCTTGTGGGTGATTTTCATTTTTGGGTGAACTAACCATTTACTTCAAAGGAAGCTAATCTGTGCAATATCTTTATACGAAGGAAGAATACAAATTACAAATAAATTTGTAACAGTGTGGTATATGCACCCACCTTAGCTCCAGGCATGGCTTCATTTTGCTTCAGAACCACGGACAGCTCCAGTTTCCCGCTAAGGCAGCCCACCTGCACTGGCTCGAACGGCGTACTGGAAGACACAGGTTCTGGGAACTGAGGATGAGGCTCACAGATGATTTTTGGGTTCCAACTTGGTGAAAGCTTGGGTTCAGTCTCCTTTGATGCATAAAGAACATGTCTTAGCAGGCTTTGGAATTGTACATGAACATGTTACATTAAGTTATTGTACTGCTAGGTTTGAGTTAGGCTGAGGTCAAGATTATTTTTTATTACAGCCGAACAGATACTCACTGTTTGAGTGGTGGATGATTTGAGGCCGGCACGTGCTGATTCTGAAAACTCATCCCAGAACACAGAGGCACCTTCCAGAGTGAGGTTTTTATGTGCAAATGTAGTGGGCTGATGGATATTGACACTGGAGCCCTCCTCCACACTCTCATCACAGTAAACCATCCTAAATATCACAAAATGTGCAGACAGCATGGTGAGGATTTAAAATAAAACATATCATGTTGTAGTGTCATAAATATCTACTTGCATCTCTAGAACTTACTTATTGATTCGAAGTTCGAGGGCAATGCCAGTTTTAGAATTTTCAGGAACGTGTTCCATGCACAGGACAGTGTCCACAAAAGTGACTTTGACTCTTCTCAACACTAACAGAGAGAATGGGGAAAGGATCAGTCATTGAAATGGAATAAATAATAAAGATAAAATCTTATTTAGTAGCTCTATAAAACACTCAGGCAATGAATAAATAAATAAATAAATCGGTAACACTTTACTATAAGGTTCTAACACAAACAAACAATAAACAATACATTTATTGCAGTATTTATTCATCTTCGTTCATGTTAGTTAATTAAAATAGTTGTTCATTGTTAGTTCATGTTAATTCAGAGGGAATAAACTAATGTTAACATTGTTGAAATTAACATTAACTAAGATTAATAAATCTAAAAGTAGAAGTATTGTTCATTCTTAGTTCATGTTAACTAAAGTAGCTGACTAATGTTAACTAATTAAACTTATTGTAAAGTGTTACCAATAAATCTTACATTTAAATGATTTTATGGTCTACAGGAAGAGACATACCGGTCTCAATAGTCTCAGCAAACTTTTCCAGACCCTCCAGAGGTTGGAGACTCTCTCCCTGATCATCAGTGAGTCTTTGGCTTAGACACTCTTTGGCCAGCTGCATACTGCTGGTCATAAAGCTGGACCAGCACATGGGCTCCATGCCTGATGCTAAAAAAAGATTTACAATTTGTATAAACATCAATAACTCAACATGAAATGGAAATTGATCTTATGTGTTTTCTAAATGCATGTTAGTAATATTATTGTGAACAGTAATATTATTGTCTTCTGTTCACCATCCCTGCATTTATTTGATCCAAAGTACAGCAAAAACAGTACAATTTTGAAACATTTTTACTGTTTAAAAAAAAAAAAGTTTTCTATCTGAATATATTTTTTGGGAATGCGTAGCATTGCAATCAAAACATTTGTCAAATTTATGACACGTCATCTGAAAAGAATGCGATTTGAAAGTTGTTTCCTACCCATTCGTGGTCTTGGCCTGAACACCATCTCCAAGCCCCTCACTTCCAGTGCGCAGTTGTCCTGGAGCAGCGAGGCCCATGGCACGGTGAGAGAAATGGCCTGGATGAAGCCCTCACTTACCTCAAATGGAGCATCCACAGACTCCAGAATCTCATTCAGGGACTGAAGATGCATGAAATATGAAAGTCAAAGGAGGTCAAATGTGGATAGACATCTTATTTTGATGATTACTTGAAGATAAATACTAATAAGAAAACCACTCTCAGTTACACTACCAGTCAAAAGTTTTTGAACAGTAAGATTTTTAATTTTTTTTTAAAGAAGACTCTTCAGCCTGTAAATATTTGATCCAAAATACTGGAAAAACAGTACAATTTTGAAATATTTTCACTATTTAAAATAACATTTTTTTTTTATTTGAATATTTTGAAATGTAATTTATTCCTGTGATTAAAGCTAAATTTTCAGCATCATTACTTCATTCTTCAGTGTCACATGATCCTTCAGAAATTATTCTAAAATGCTGATTTGCTGTTCAAGAAACATTTTATTATTATTGTTATCAATATTTAAAACAGTTGAGTACATTTTTTCAGGATTCTTTGATGAATAGAAAGATTCAAAGATCAGCATTTATCTGGAATAAAAAGCGTTTTAACATTATACACCACACCATTCAAAAGCTTGGAGTCAGGATTTTTATTTTATTTTATTTAGCAAGAATACTTTAAATTGACCAAAGGTGATCATAAAGAAATGTATAATGTTACAAAAGATTCCTATTTCAGACAAATGCTGTTCTGAACTTTCTATTCATAAACAAAACCTGAAAGAATTCAACTGTTATCAACATAATAATAATAATAATAATAATAATAACAACACGTTTTTTTTTTTTTGAGCAGCAGAATTAGAATATTAGAATGATTTCTGAAGGAGTAATGATGGAGTAATGGTGCTAAAAATTCAGCTGTGAAATCACATGAAAAAAAAAAATTACATTTTGAAATATATTCAAATAGTAAAAATTTATTTTAAATAGTAAAAATATTGCTGTACTTTGGATCAATTACATGCAGGCTTGATGAGCAGAAGAGATTACTGTTCAACTTTTGACTAGTACAGTCGTGGCCAAAAGTTTTGAGAATGACACAAATATTAGTTTTCACAAAGTTTGCTGCTAAACTGCTTTTAGATCTTTGTCTCAGTTGTTTCTGTGATGTACTGAAATATAATTACAAGCACGTCATACGTTTCAAAGGCTTTTATCGACAATTATATGAGTCAGTATTTGCAGTGTTGGCCCTTCTTTTTCAGGACCTCTGCAATTCGACTGGGCATGCTCTCAATCAACTTCTGGGCCAAATCCTGACTGATAGCAACCCATTCTTTCATAATCACTTCTTGGAGTTTGTCAGAATTAGTGGGTTTTTGTTTGTCCACCCGCCTCTTGAGGACTGACCACAAGTTCTCAATGGGATTAAGATCTGGGGAGTTTCCAGGCCATGGACCCAAAATTTCAACGTTTTGGTCCCCGAGCCACTTAGTTATCACTTTTGCCTTATGGCACGGTGCTCCATCGTGCTGGAAAATGCATTGTTCTTCACCAAACTGCTGTTGGACTGTTGGAAGAAGTTGCTGTTGGAGGGTGTTTTGGTACCATTCTTTATTCATGGCTGTGTTTTTGGGCAAAATTGTGAGTGAGCCCACTCCCTTGGATGAGAAGCAACCCCACACATGAATGGTCTCAGGATGCTTTACTGTTGGCATGACACAGGACGGATGGTAGAGCTCACCTTTTCTTCTCCGGACAAGCCTTTTTCCAGATGCCCCAAACAATCGGAAAGAGGCTTCATCGGAGAATATAACTCTGCCCTAGTCCTCAGCAGTCCATTCGCCATAATTTTTGCAGAAGATCAATATGTCCCTGATGTTTTTTTTGGAGAGAAGTGGCTTCTTTGCTGCCCTTCTTGACACCAGGCCATCTTCCAAAAGTCTTGGCCTCACTGTGCGTGCAGATGCGCTCACACCTGCCTGCTGCCATTCCTGAGCAAGCTCTGCACTGGTGGCACTCCGATCCCGCAGCTGAATCCTCTTTAGGAGACGATCCTGGCGCTTGCTGGACTTCCTTGGACGCCCTGAAGCCTTCTTAACAAGAATTGAACCTCTTTCCTTGAAGTTCTTGATGATCCTATAAATTGTTGACTTAGGTGCAATCTTAGTAGCCACAATATCCTTGCCTGTGAAGCCATTTTTATGCAACGCAATGATGGCTGCACGCGTTTCTTTGCAGGTCACCATGGTTAACAATAGAAGAACAATGATTTCAAGCTTCACCCTCCTTTTAACATGTCAAGTCTGCCATTCTAACCCAATCAGCCTGACATAATGATCTCCAGCCTTGTGCTCGTCAACATTCTCACTTGAGTTAACAAGATGATTACTGAAATGATCTCAGCAGGTCCTTTAATGACAGCAATGAAATGCAGTGGAAAGTTTTTTTCGGGATTAAGTTAATTTTCATGGCAAAGAAGAACTATGCAATTCATCTGATCACTCTTCATAACATTTTGGAATATAATTGCTATTATAAAAACTTAAGCAGCAACTTTTCCAATTTCCAATATTATGTAATTCTCAAAACTTTTGGCCACGACTGTAGTGTACATGCGATAATGAAATGTCCGATTCCATAAGTGCAGGAATCAAATAAGACATCTTTAATCAAATTTCAGTTTAATTAGGTGTTCAGCTTGTTCAGGTGGATGGTACAATATTGGAATCAAAAGCAGTAATATTCTATAAAAAAAAAAATTACAAAATATCTTAATGGAAAAATCTTTACTTAATATCCTAATGATTTTTAGCATAAAAGAAAAATCAATAATTTTGACCCATACAGTGAATTTCTGGCTATTGCTACAAATATAACTGTGACTGGTTTTGTGTTTTAGGGTCACAAATGTACAGAACTTACCCATTTGTCCAGCGGCACTTGGGCAAGTGAGCCTGTGCCTTGATAGAGGTCCAGACTAAGCTGGTCCAAACTGAGCTTCTCCTGGAGGAAATTCCCAAGATATCGATGCAGCAGGTACCTGCATGCCCGCTTCTTAATAGACTCAGAAAATGGCCAAGGCATATTGACCGGCTCTTGGGTTCAGTGTGTACTGAAACAAATAAGGACATCCAAGGTATTAAATGCCACATATTGTGGTGTTATTTTAATATCACTGATACACAATTACATTTTTGTAAATATTTTAAATTATATTTTATGGTTACATTTTGTTTTGATTAAAATGTTTGTTATGTTGTCATGTGTTCTTATGGTATGTATTATTTTTACACTATATCTATAAATAATTATTTATCAACTGAAGCCTTTTTTTAGTACTTAAACTTAAGCTAAAGAAATACTAGAAAAAAAATAGGGCTTATAAACCTCAGAAAATGTTTGTTTACTATTATTATTATTATTGAATTTTATTTCAGATTACATTTTATTTCAAATAGCGAAAAAGTTATTTATTTGTTTAAGTCTAGGTATTAGTTAATGACAATCATCCTGATTCCAGGTAAACATTAAGTTTGCATTAAGCTGGAACAGTGTGCATTAAAGACAGACAATACTGTACATAAAATACATAATACATAAGTGTCAAAAATCCTTCTGGAATTGATACAAAAAAAGTGTTTTTTATTCTCAGTGACTTCAACATTGTCTTCAATGAAGGGTTGTTGATGACAATCGTTCAATACAAATAAAATTTCTGACCCTAGTGGTTGTCTAGATGTGGCTGTCTGACCAAATTACATATGCAGAGCTAATATTTCAACACACTGATGCACAGGACTTATACAGCCTGAGATTACCTTGCCATGCCCATCAATTGACTGGCATTAACTCTAGCACAGCATTAAAAAGTCTGGTTATGAGGAGTTCATTTTAAATTACATGCAGTTGTACTTGTTTGTCTGGCATGACTGACGTTGCTGTCTGGCCCATATCTACATTTACAGTATAGTGACCACAACTGCTTGCGCAATTCCCTTAAGGTTACTGAGTTTGTTGGCCAGCTAACAATACCAAGTCATAGAGTCACACTGAATAACAGCAAAAAATTGTTACAATTTGACCGTCTCCGCTGTGGTTATTCAAAATCAGAATGACAAAGGAAAACAACTTACCTGTATTACAAAATAGCTGACTAACCGTTGTTCCTTGGCTTAGGGTGAACTAGCATGCTGGCTAAACACAATCCTTCATATGTCCAGTCAAGTTTGTCTATTCAACTGATGCATCACTCTGTAATAACAGCTATATGAAACCGAAGATGGGAGTCCTCGTGTGCATTACGAGTGGATGTCAAGTTGCGTGAAAGCAGCATCTCTGTTTGCCTGCTTATAAGGCTAATGATGGTGTTTACAAACAGGCTCGTGACTGCGCACTCTCTTGCGCGCCGCTCCACGCGGTGTGTTCACGAGCATCCGCTCTGCGCAGATACTACACAGCTCATCCACGCAGCTACAGGAGAGTGTTATTTTTTACTACAGACTGGAAGATTTTTTTATAAAAAGAGTAGATTTGCTTTATTTATGGTAAGTAGGCTTAATTACATGGTGTGATGGATTTATCTGATGATTTGACAGTCTAAATCTAATATGATCTAATCCGTTTAAACTTAATCCTCCGTCTAATCCTGTATTTACATACAATACACTGATAACAGCATAGTAATATAATGTTATTCTGAGCAAAATTCTGCGATTTATTCTCCACTGCTTATATATTTTATTTTAACAATGGTTAATTTTAATACATTTTTAACGTTGGATCGTAAATCCTATGCCATTTTAAGTATAAGTACATTTGACATTTTCACAAGTTCACAAGTTAATTATTGCAAGTTTGCTTGTGTGTTGAATCCAGTAAATTTCCATTGGTGATTTTCAGTAGTAACACTTGTGGAAATGCAAGTGATGTCACACTTAATAACGAAAAATAGTAAAATACAAGAAAATAACACAGCGGTATAACATGTAAAAATTAATTAAATATATTCAGTTCTTTGGACTGCTACTTTGTATTCACTGATGTTATTTGCGGAGAATAAAGAATTCTCTAGAAGCCCCTCCGCCCCCAAACCTCGCGCATCCACCCGCACAATTTGTTACGTAAGGAAGCTGTTAGCTTTGTATTGTCATATACAGTTACAGCTAAATTACACATTTTTTGTATTATATATGTATATTTTAAAAATGTGTTTCATAAAAAATAATAGATAATATCTATATCTATCTTGGCGGTTACGCAGAAGCTGTACTGCGCAATGACTGCGCATGGTTCACACACATGAGTCTAACCGGCATGAGCCGGAAGTGTTCTGACGAACTACCCCCGGAGGAGGTTAGTAACTCAGAAAATTATGATAATAAATACATATTAACCGCTTCGTATGACAGCTAACTTTGTTAGTTATGTGCGTATACTATTATTCTGTTAATATAAGCTGGAGAATGTCTTATATGGAACTTTTACGCTACAAAAGCGTCGACTGGCAGCATTAGCTAACATTTTACAGACTGCCTACAATACATCTAATACAATACACATTCAAATGTGTGTTAAAATGTTTTTGTTTTCACCTAAAATTGTTATACTTGCTCAAATTTAAAATAAAGTAAAAGTACTTCGTGACTTGTCCGTTGAGGAATTTGTCAGAGGCGTTAGCATGACTTTTCAGTGCTGCTCGCGCCCCCTCATGATCAAACGACGTCAAATGTTTGTGAACATGCAGTTTATCTCTGCGGTGTATCTGTCTGATAATCGATAATCTGAAGGCTCGCTGTTTTTTGTAGGGGATGGAGGTGGACTCTAAGCCAGAGGACCTGTCTAAGTGTTCGTATGAGGAGTGCTGTGTGGAGCTGGGAGAGGTTAAGGACATGAGGCTGGAGGCTGAGGCGGTGGTCAATGATGTGCTCTTCGCAGTCACAGACATGCACGTCTCCCACAATCTCACCAGCGGACTGGATATGGCGTACATAAACGTGGAAACCAGAGAGGGAAACCGATACTGCTTAGAGCTCACCGAGGCAGGGTTAAGGGTGAGTAATGTGAACAATGTAAAGAAGGTTTTTATATTGTAATACTGACAGTTTGATGTTTTCCTGAGGATGGCGATGGGGTGGGATCTACACATCTACTTCTTCAGCCCTCCCTTCTGGTGGTCTTCGGTCATTTTAGTTTAACTTTATTGTCTGTTCTACTTGTCACAGAGCGGAAGTTTGTCTTTCACACTGATGTTATAAATATGTTCACATTAATGCACATCGCACATTAACAACACAACATACAATTACACAATTATAAACAACTAACTCAACCCCAAACATTCCTTACACATTACAAATCATCATCCACAGTAATAAATGTAAAAAAAAAAAAAAAAAAAAAAAAAACATTACACATTTTAGGTAATCTAATCAGGCTACTTTTAGATTACTTTATGCGTTTATCGCATTGATTTAAATAGGATAATCTTGTACCATATTGATATAAAAATACAAAGATTAAGAAAATATATTCCATTTGTTGTTATTAACAACATGAAGTGCATTAAACATTATATTATGTCAGGGATTCCCAAACTGGTGTTTGTGAAGGAACTGCGGGGGTTTATGAGTTTAATGAAAAGCTAATAATTAATTGAATCACAAAAATGTTAAATTAAAATAAGTCATTATAAAATCAATCAAAACAAAACACTTTATTAAAACATTTAATTTAAAAATCTCAGGGCTACTTCAGGTAAATATATTAGGTGAAAGAGAATCAGATGAGAAAAAAAGTTTGTGAATTTATAAATTCATGCATTTGTGCATTTTAGTGTGTTTGAAAGACAAAAGCCTTTCTAAGACACTTGGTTAACCTACTGGGTGACAGTTTAAATAACAGTACTTGATGCAATATTAAAACACTTCTTAAACCTGAAATAATTTTGTAAAATCATTTTATTTTTAAGTTCACTATAAAATAATTGTATTTTTATTAAAAAAAGTTAAATTGTATTTAATATATTAAAATATAATAATATTATCACACTTTATGCTGTGCAATAATATTTGCAAATTAATGACCAAAACAAAGTGCAATAATATTATTATCACTATTATTAATTCATTTTTTATAGTTATATTTAATGGGTCACACTACGTGTGGTATCAAGCCCAAATCAAATCTCCTATGAGAACCAGGCTAAAAAAAACTTATGTGCACCCCTGCTAATAAAGCTGTAATAAAGCCTAAATATAAATCCAAATTGTTAGTGAATATTGTCTGTGCCTCTAACCCTCTGGTAATCTTTGTTCATTTTAGAATTTTAAAGTTTTCATTTATTTATTTTTTACTTAAGTAGAAATACTTAATCAGAATCATACAAAACACAGTGATGTGGCGCATGCTGGTGTATGAATAAAAATGTAGAAATGATTAAAAAAGCCTAAAAGGTCTTTAAAAAATTGCCAAATAAAATGACTGCCATGGGCAATACAAAAGGTTACAAAATGCAGTACAATTTTTGGCAGTACAGCTTACAAATCAGCCTTGATCAAGAAGTTTTTGATAATGTCTGAGTATATTAAATACATATCTAAATAGAAAACATAATACATTTAAGGAATTATGTCAAAATAAATATATATAGCCCTATATTCATAGTTATGTTTATGTTATTTGGATATACAGACATTATTTCTCCCACCAGATGGCACCAATCTGTCTTCCATGCATTGGATTTTAAACAGTTTGGTCTTTTATCTGAAACACTGTATCAGTTGGAAATAATATGAAATAATTTTATGTAATATTTGTATTTTATATCCACCTTATTTTTCTCCATAAATGCATTTGTAAATTTTATGGGTCAGGCTTCCATTCTCATCCACACCCAGCTATTTTTAGCAGTTAATTAGATAGTTAATTATTAGTCTTACCATATTGTTTTAATGTACTAATTATGAACACACTGGTTTGTAGTGCAAACTGTTTTGACCTTTACTGCACATTGTTGTTCTTCTCAGTATTTCCCTATGGTGGCTAATGAACTGGAAGTCTTGCCCCTTAGGCAGGCTTCCGCATTGAAGAATAAGCTGGATAAAAGTAAATGGTGCCTAATTTAGAGGTGAAGTACCATGAAACCCCCTTAAAATACGCAATATTAAAACATTCATTTTTGAGCACTGAGGATCACAGGGTCTAAGTGAGGAATACCAGAGGAATCTGTGGAATGTTTCTACTACTGTATGCCTTAAATGTTTCTGTTTGTTATCTTTTAGGTGGTGGGACATACCTTCGATCATGTGGACGAGGGGTTGAGCACCCAGTATCACGAGACTGTTTACTCACTGCTGGATTCTCTCAGCCCCGGATACAGAGAAGCCTTTGGAAATGCTCTGCTACAGAGACTGGAGAGGCTCAAACAAAACGGACAGTGAGGGCTTCAGTATCATTCAGAATATCTTTGCTCGCTAACAGTTCAACCAAGTCCTGTGCCGCTCTTAGCTTAACGCATCAGTTGTACCTTTTTTCAGTTTTTAGCCTGTGACATGTTTTAACAGATCTTCTTGGTGTTGATTTGACAAACTGATTTGCCTGTGATGTTTTAAAGTATTTTACTATTATTTGGAGAGGTATCATTTCCATGACACAATGGGCCCAGATGAATACTTCGTTTTTTTATTTAACATTTAAGCAAAGGAAATAACCCTCAGAAATAGCAATGGGCTGTTTTGAGGACTATGGGAAACTGTTTTGTGGTAACATACCAGGGCTTTGATTTTGGACGAACTGGGTCCTGCAAAATACGAGTTTTAGAGCTCCATACTGTACATCCATCAACTGTACAGCATGGCTCTTTGAAGTATTAACATTAAAAACATATCGGATGCCTTACTACTTTCATTCAAATTTCTAACCATTTATTTTCTTTTGTTCAAATTTAGTTTAACCTGTCTACCAGATAGTTGTTGTCTGAAAATCCTGAAACATTTAGTGTCTTCTCTTCCTTTTGCTTGTTATTGATAACTTCATATCAGACCCCTTTGTGAATGTAAAAACACATCTTTTGCTTCATTGTTTTCTTTCTCAATCTGTCAAAATCAGCAGAAAGGATTGAAAAGCCACCCCCAAAAAGTGTTTTTTCTAAAGAAAATGGAGACATTCGTCAGTTTCTTAAACCTGTCTCAGAAATCAAAGATGGTGCATTTTAGCACTGAAACCGAAGCTTTATACTTTATTTACAAAAGAGTTGAGCAGAATGCTCTCCCCCGCAGTTACATTACATTACATAACAGCATGTTTTTTGTGAAAGATGAAGACTGTTTTTTGTGAAAGATGAAGTTCTATATCAACAAGAACAAACATATCACATGATACGTATTGTCCAATATTGGTGTTTTTAAAATCTGGTTTATCTTTTGAAAGATTTTAGGTTATGTAGAAACCTTGATTGACTGGTCAAAACAAAATGCTTGATCTTGCACTAAATGAGATAAAGCAGCCATTTTTTTACTTTTCTTGAAAGGGCTGTGTAAAAATATGCTACAAAGTTACATTTCATTTCAGTTTAGAACAGAAGCAAGAGATTCATTTGAATAAAAGCATACAGGAAGTTCTTGGATGATAGGTTTCTACCTCATGTTGGGTTTTTATTTTGACCTCCTTAGCATGTCTGTGAAATTGATGTGTGTTTCCAGCTGGTTTGGGATAAGCCTGGTGATAATGGTATGCTGTTTCATGATAATAGAGCCAGGGAAAAACCTCCGGTTTTAGCAAATTCCTGCGAAATACAATACACTCTATATCTGTCCCAAACAAACCTCTTGATAATTTCCAGAATGTTTGCGTAGATAACCAAGACGAAAAACGTGTATGAGAGAGTGTTTAAATGACGTACATGGCACAAATAACTTCTGTACCTGGAGGAATGTTGCTTGCTTTTGTTTCCTTGTAATAAAAAGCACACATTCAGATGTTATTTTGGTTTGATGATTCAGTTTTGTAGCCAATAGTCATAGTTAAAGTGAAGCACAACTGACCTAGTAACCACCAGAACACAAACACATGACCTCTCTGAGGAATATAAAAGTTGCTGCCTGAAAAAACAGAACTGAAACTAAAGCAAGGAGAAACAGTCTGCAATTTGCTTTCATAGAAACTTTAAAAAAGGCAGCACTTTCTTGTAATCACACGTAACTTTGTAACTTTACATAGATCTGCATTAGACTTTTACCCAGATATTATACATTGTTTAACTGGTACACATAAACTTTGATAAAACTAGAATGCACTCTTTGCTAAGAGAAATAAGCTGAGCACAAACACAGTGGTTACAGCGTTCCCTGACTCTTAAATTGAAATTTCCAGACCTGAAGATTTATTAAATCACAATGTGGAAAGCTCATAGAAATGTATTTAATGAATATACTTCAGAAATTTAAATGATTCATCATTGAACAATATATACACTGCCATTCAAAAGTTTAGGATCAATAAAATTGTTTTGTCTCTTGACTTATCAAGGCTGTATTTATTTGATCAAAAATACAGTATAACAGTAATATTGTTAAAAAGTAGTACAATTTAAAATAAGAGTTTTCGATTTTAATATGCTATAAAATATCAATTCCTGTGGTGGCAAAGCTGAATGACAAAATAGAAATCATGTGTAACAAAATAAGTTTTTACTATCGCTTTTTATAAATTGAACACGTCCTTGCTGAATTAAAGTAATTTCTTACCAAAAAAGTGCTTACCCCAAATTTTTTGAACAATAGAGTATTTTCTTTTATATACATATATTATATTCCTTAGATATATAATAGTATTATTTTTTTTAATAAATGCTGGTCTTTAAACAAATGCTGTCTTTTTAACAAAGGTATCATAAATATCCAAAAAAAAAATATTAGTTTCCAAAAAAATAATAATAATAAAATGTTAAGCATGACAACTGTTTCTAGCATTGATAACTAAGATAATAACTCTGATTTCTGAAGGTTCATGTCACACAATCAATTATACTACAAAGTTTATTAAAACAGAAAATTACTTAAGTTATAGTAATATTTTTTTAAAGTTTACTGTATGTTGAAATAAATACAGCCTTGATGAGCATAAGAAAAAAAAACAGTAGTAGAGAAATAGAGATAATTAAGAATATTTAAATACTAAATTGTTTTTTCTAGTCCCAAATTTTATATCCTGGACGAAATCCTTAAATGGAAGGCAAACAAAAACCACCGTTTACCATAAAAAGTAGTTTATTTCATTCAGACAGAAATGTCAAATGTTGGCTTTTGCTTGTGGCCACATTTGCTGATATTTTAAGAAAATAAGCTCATATTAAGTTCCAGTCTTTATTAAATATGCAGATTTAAAAAGTAATTAAAAAGTTTACAACCCATGTTTTAAAGAACCTTTGAATAGAAACATCAACACCGTCGAGCCACACAGCAACTAGTGCACACATGATTTAATCAGCGGCACTGACCACAGTTTGTTTGTCAGTGTCTCCTTCTGGTGAATCATTAATACATCTTTGGAAACAAACTAGGATTAGGCAATTTTTGCAGAATGGCACTGTGTGAATAGTTAAAGACCATACATTAAAATGACAAACGTGTCATGGTTAGAAAAAAGCAGTAGTAGAAATCATAAAATCTGCATCTATTAATATTAGATCTAAAAGGTCCATAGGAAAGCATTTAGGCACACATCCAGATGCCTTGGCTCTTAATTGTATCCCTTTGTAGACGTTTTTGGCTTTAGTTTTGGCCTTCAGCTCACAATCTGAACAGGGAACTTGACGCAAAATAAATCTTTGCTGGAGTCGTCTCTTAATTCCCATTCCACGACTAGTTTTATCTGATAAACAAACCACAAAATAAAGAAGTGAATGCATGCAACGTGACAGCATTACTTAGAACTAGAGGTAGATGAGGAAGTTCACACTTACTGCTGGATACTCGTTCTTGACAGGCAACTGGTTAACATAGCTATAGGTCTTTTGTGGCCCAATAGGACACTGAATTCCAGACTTGCAACCATCTGGTTGAGGAATAGGGAAAGGGATGGGGACGCCAGCAAGCACTCCGTGAACCACAGCTGTGCTGGTCTGACTGGCAACGCCTAGGGGAAATATAAACCTGTTGTTGATTTCCTAAATTTAGATTTGATATATTTGTGTGGATATTAGATGTGAAAAGCAACTCACTACTGGTGAAGGTTACATTGACTGTATAGGACTGTCCCTTGTGAAGTGGACATGGCTGTTGTGGACAGGGCTGGACGTCAACCTCGGCAACTTTTCCATCTACTGAGCCTAAGGAAGAACAGAGAAAATAAGGATTTTTAAAAAATAAAAAAAATAAACAATTATGCGAATTGTAAAATATATAAACTTCATAAAGCACTTACCACAGTCCACAAATTTCACCTGCTCAGCATTGGTGTAGGTGAGAAAAGAAAGTAAAACAACGCAGAACATACGGTAATCCATGGTTCAGATTAAATTCTGTAGAGAACCAACAAACGATTTTACTGACAAGAGTACAAACACAAGTATTAGATCGCTCAGTCACATGATAGTGAATCTCTACGCAGTTTATGTACACTCCCTTAGCAAGATGCTACCGGTAGTAATTAATATACACAAAAAGCAGGAAACAGCAATACAAGAACGGGTTTTCAGCTCAATGATTAAGATAAAAACACCAACAAATTTAGTTCTAATTTGCTTACCTACCAGTCCCTTCCTTCCGAGCCCTATTTTCACACCTTACTTCCTTGTCACAAGATCAGAATGACTGTTCTCCAATCAAATACTGTCTGTATGGGCGTCTTTATGACGTAAACTTAGTTTTCGGTGAACTTTTAACCAATAGCAATGACTCATGGAAATAGTCTGAAACAACGAGAGCTCTCTGTTGCCAGATATATCAAAACCCTTCTGTCAGGCTATCAAAGTGGAGATTGAAGTGAGGTGATCTTACTCTCTAGGGCCCGGTTTCACAGACAGGGCTTAGACTAAGACAGGACTATGCCATAGTTCAATTAGGACATTTAAGTAATTTTTATAAACATGCTTAGAAAAAAAAACATTACTGGTGTGCATCTTGAGACAAAACAAAGGCACTGATGTATTTTAAGTTCAATCAGTGCAATTTTATTTCAGTTGAAACAGCTCAGACTTACATTTTAGTCTAGGACTAGGCTTAAGCCCTGTCTGTGAAACCGGGGGTAGATTTTAGAAATGTTTTGTGTGTCCCTCTACTTTTTAACACTTGAAATCAAATTTATTTACCAATAAATAATAAAATGTTTGCACATTGGTATAATACAAGATGAAAACAATTTAAAATACATATTTTTGTTTTAAAATACATATTTAATTTAGTTTGAGAGATTCCATGTGTAACCAAATCTGCATGTTCCATACCTCAAAAAGGGATCCTGCAGCAATATAACACTTTTAGTATGAATACAGATTTTATGTACTATTTAATTTTTAACAGACAAACACATACAATTGCTTTTTAAAAAGACACAAAATTGTGTAAACTCTGCATCTCATTTGCCCCTCAATTGAATAATGACCCTGACTATCTAAAATGTTTAAAACAGTTTATGTCTCTGGGATACATTACAAAAATCAGTCATAATTAATGTTACAGATATCATCTTATTATTTTTTCATATATATAAATAAGAGTTTACCACAGCAGACTCTGCTAACAGTGAAAAGGTCCTTTGTTTGCCAAATAAAATTACACGTTTGTGGACATTTTTTTAATGCACATTAAACTTGCTTAGTAACATTTTAATTTATTACATTTATTAAAAATTGAAACAAAATATTTTCATAAAGGTACCCATTAGAAAGCTAAACCATCATCATTAAAATCACTAATTGAGCTATTAGAAAGTTATATTAATTGAATTCAGCTGTCACATTGTCTAAATTAACTTATTTATTTATTTTAATGATCTTTAAAAGTAATGCAGTACAATATTGCATTACTCCCTAAAAAAGTAACTAATTCCGTTACTTTTTATGAAAAGTAATCCTTTACATTACTTCTGCATTACTTTTTCTCATGTGGGCCAGGCTTGCTTTTTTATACATATGTATAAAAGAAGAAAAAAAGAAGAAACACAACTGTTGTGTTTATTTAAAAAGTCATTTTTGTTTATTAGTATGGTTGAATTGAATCACCGAAGGTCAGCATTAAAGACATTGATTTTGGGGAACACTGAATTTGTTTTTGTGCAAGTGAGATGGGTCTAGAGAACTAGATAAGCATCACGTTTACACCAACGCACACTACGCCTCTGCACTTACTCCTGATTTCTCTCAACATGGGGACAAGAGAGCTGTCAGTCAATAAATGGGGAAACAATGTAACTGGCATTACTTATTTGGAAAAGTAACCTCAGATTTAGCTTTTTTATTTAATTAAATTGAAAAAAGTAAAATGAGAACGTAACTCGTGTTACTTGCAATGTGTTACCCCCAACACTACACTGGTAATTTTCAAATATTAACAAAGCGAAATAGAAATAAATAAATAAAGGGTTAAACCACTAAATCTGGCAACCCTTACTCTCATTAGCTCCATTATGCGCACGCGCATTACTGTCTGCGTTACAGAAGATGTCATTCGCCAGAAGACTGCTCATAAGCGCCCCTAAAACAGCGATATTTCACTCTCTCAAGTACGCATAAATGAGCGAAATGGCAATTATGCATTCAGGATGTAACGTTATTGTCTAGTATAAATCGATTTTGTTTGGTACTTTATCGTTAGATAATAGCTAATGCACGTAGCTTAGCTAGCTAGCTGGAGAACAGATGCGATAGTGAGATAACCGCACAGATGACTTTATTTGATAACTTAAACTAGCATTTATGCATGTCGACTAAATATTGCCACGTTTGACTTTAAATATTTGATTTAGTGGTAAAATTACTCGTTTGTTTTCAGGTTCTTACAAACTTCTCCGTTCTGTTTACACTTTAAGCCCAAGCGTTTTAATCTGCTTTCAATCTATTTTTTTATTTAATATAACCCTGTTGTTATGATGTGCATATCAAGTTTCTTAGCCGTGCGTTATTGTGATCAAGGGCATTGTGTGTACAGCCATTTACTGTCACGTGTGTTTGTTGTTGGCCAGAGTTGAGACGGTGAGAACATGTTCAGCTCCTCTCACCTCCACTGCGCGCTACAGCAGCGCCTCCTCTACCAAAGAAGAGCATCAGAACCCATCCAGCAGTCTAACTGAGAACATCAGTCTCAGTGAATCCTGTGTCAAGGTTTGACTTCATCTTACATACTTCAGTGATCATATTTTTGGAAGTAACCAATAAACCAATCATACTAGACATGGACAGCAATAAATAATAATCAGTCAATATTTTTTCCCACAGAGGCTTGCTGAGATTACGGTAAAGGGAGAGTATCTGAGGATAGCAGTGGAGGGAGGCGGATGTTCAGGATTCCAGTATAAATTCTTAGTGGATTCTGTTAAAAATGAAGATGACAGGTAATTACAAAAATAAAGCAATGTCTGGGCTTTCATCAAAGAGTTTACAAACAGGGCTTGAAAAGTCAATTTTATGTTTTATTTTACCTTCAGAAAATGTTGTTCATCAACATCAGGGGGTCAATATCCTTTCATATTTTACATGTATTTCATATGTGACCCCGGACCACAAAACAGTCATAAATGATTTATACATCATCTGAAAGCTGAATAAATCAGCTTTCCATTGATTTAGGATAAGACAATATTTGGCTAAGATACAACTATTTGAAAACCTGGAATCTGAGGGTGCAAAAAATCTACATATTGAGAAAATCACCTTTAAAGTTGTTCAAATGAAATTCTTAGCAATGCATTTGCATATTATTAATTAGGTTTTTTTGATATATTTACGGTAGGAACTTTACAAAATATCTTAATAGAACGTGATCTTAATATCCTACTGATTTTTGGCATAAAAGAAACACGAAGCAAGAAACATAATTTTGAATTTTGAAAGCAGTAGTATAAATCATAAAATCTGCATCTATTAATATTAGATCTAAAAGGTCCATAGGAAAGCATGTAGGCACACATCCAGATGCCTCGGTTCTTAATTGTATCCCTTTGTAGGTGTTTTTGGCTTCAGTTTTGGCCTTCAGCTCACAAGCTGAACGGGGAACTTGACGCATCTTTGCTGGAGTCGTCTCTTAATTCCCATTCCACGACTAGTTTTATCTGATAAACAAACCACAAAATAAAGTTAATGCATGCAATGTGACTTAGAACTAGAGGTAGATGAGGAAGTTCACACTTACTGCTAGTGCTGGGCGATATGGAAAAATCATGTATCACGATATGGATTATTTTATATCACGATAACGATATATATCACGATATACCAAAATAAAGTACGTTTTCAGTTATTCTCTGAAAAGTTTGACAAAAATATCATTGCATAATTTTTTTGCAACTTTATTTTTATTCGTTATTTGAAGTGACATTTAACTGAACTGTCACAAATGAGAAAAATACATTTTAGTGCAGCAATATAAATGTATCAAATGACAACAGGTGTGGTGGAGGTAGAGCTACAGTAGCCTTCACATTTTTTTATCCACATCATAGTTAAATAGTATTATCAAAATAAACTATTTTTTTTATTAAAATGCACAGCCATTTCAAGTTTCTGAGCAGAAAAGCACTCAATTATAAAAAAAAAAAAAAAAAAAAAAAAACATTTTTCAACCTTGTAGTGCAAAGTTTGCAAACCAAAATGAAGTATCACGCCTGTTTCACACATACTCCGTCTGCAGTCCGTGTGCGTTACGTATGCGGTGCAGAGGCAGCACGGACTCGTTTTGCTTCCACACAGAACGCGTTTGCAGTCCGTTCCTGATCCGCGGGTGTTTACCACAAACACACCATTTATCCGTTATTTTAATTTCAAATCCAAACGTGCTTTTTCAGCATTGGGATACTCTTTTATCACAGTACACTAATACAATAATACTAGACATATTCACGTTTAAACTCAACGTATTATAAACAACGTAGGCTATTATTCAATGCACTTGACTTCTAGATTTGTATATTAAGTTGCTCAAGCAAGTTGCAACACATTTAAACACAGCATAGCTTCCTTTTTATATTGAAATTGGGCTATCACAAATATTTTAAATTAAAACTTACCACAGACAAGCAGTCGGCTCTCTGTGCCTTTCTTTCGTATTAAATCTTTATTTAAAAAAATATTTTAAAGAACTTTTCTACCTGGACAAGTGCATCTATTATGTTGCCTTGTTTATTTAAAACTGCACTATTTTAAACCTAGCCAAAAAGCCACGTGTTGACTGTGAAACACAGTAGACTGCATTTATATGCATTTATGGTACATTTCCGTGTCAATCCATGTTCATTTTTACAGCGAACAATGCGCTGTCACTTTAATTCAGCGCATGCAGCGCAGCAAAAACAGACTCTGTGCCGAAAGGATCGCTCCACTGCTGCAAACGCACCGCTTCTGGAACGTACTACCGGACAGCAACCGCGTGCAGTGTGAACGATCTGATCCGTTAACATGAGTGCGGGAAAAAATACGCAATGCATACGCACTGCAGACGAAGTATGTGTGAAACAGGTGTGAAACAGGCGTCAGCGTCGGGCGCGGAAACAGTCTTTTGGCAGAGTTTGCACATGACTGTCTTCTGCTCCGTGTCGGAGCTCTTGAAGCCAAAATGCAACAAAATCACTGACGTACCCACGTGTCGGTAAAAGTACTTCTTGTCTGCTGCCTGCGTAGCAGTTTCAGTTTGTTGTTGCGACTCCGGGCATTCATCTTCAACCTCTTGCGTCTCCATCTTTAGGCTAAGCACTCACGAGTTAAAGCATGTCGCACTCGCAACAACGTAAAGCGTCACGTCGCACAAGACGGAGTTTCTATGTGAAAAAGTTCGTTTTTATTCTTGATAATCACTTATAGGGTAGAGTATGCATTGCACAGCAACAAGACACTATCATACATTTGTCATAGCCTATTTAATGCAATATTTTCTTTAGTAACTGATAAAATTAGGTTAGAGACGATAGAAACGATAGAAGAGAAATAGGACGATAGACACTTTTCTATCGTCCCCACGATATATATCGTCATATCGCCCAGCACTACTTACTTCTGGATACTCGTTCTTGACAGGCAACTGGTTAACATAGCTATAGGTCTTTTGTGGCCCAATAGGACACTGAATTCCAGACTTGCAACCATCTGGTTGAGGAATAGGGAAAGGGACGGGGACGCCAGCGAGCACTCCATGAACCACAGCTGTGCTGGTCTGACTGGCAACGCCTATAGGGGAAATATAAACCTGTTGTTGATTTCCTAAATTTAGATTTGATATATTTGAGTGGATATTAGATGTGAAAAGCAACTCACTACTGGTGAAGGTTACATTGACTGTATAGGACTGTCCCTTGTGAAGCAGGCATGGCTGTTGTGGACAGTGCTGGATGTCAACCTCGGCAACTTTTCCATCTACTGAGCCTGTAGGGAAGAACAGAGAAAATAAAAATTTAAAAGAAAAAATACATGTTTATGCGAATTGTTAAATATGAAGTACTTATCACAGTCCTTAAATTTCACCTGCTCAGGATTGGTGTAGACGAGAAAAGAAAGTAAAACAAGTTAGAGCATACGGTAATCCATGGTTCAGATTAAATTCAGTAGAGAACCAACAAAGAGAGACAGTACAAACACAAGTATTAGATCGCTCAGTCACATGATAGTGAATCTCTGCGTAGTTTATGTACAATTCCTTAGCAAGATGTTACCGGTAATAATTAATATACTCAAAAAGCAGGAAATAGCAATACAAGAACGGGTTTTCAGCGCAATGAAGAAGTTAAAAACATCAACGAATTTAATTCAAATTTGCTTACCTACCAGTCCCTTCCTTCAGAGCCCTATTTTCACATCCTTTTTTCCTTGTCACAAGACCAGAATGACTGTTCTCCTGTCTTTATGACATAAACTCAGTTTTCAGTGAACTCTTAACCAATAGCAATGACTGGAATGATGGAAATGGTCTGAAACAACGAGAGCACTCTGTTGCAAGATGCATCAAAACCGCTCTGTCAGGCTATTATAGTAGAGATTGAAAGGAAGTGAAGTGATCTTACTCTCTACAGTCGTGGCCAAAAGTTGAGAATGACACAAATATTAGTTTTCACAAAGTTTGCTGCTAAACTGCTTTTAGATCTTTGTTTCAGTTGTTTCTGTGATGTACTGAAATATAATTACAAGCACTTCATACGTTTCAAAGGCTTTTATCGACAATTACATGACATTTATGCAAAGAGTCAGTATTTGTAGTGTTGGCCCTTCTTTTTCAGGACCTCTGCAATTCGACTGGGCATGCTCTCAATCAACTTCTGGGCCAAATCCTGACTGATAGCAACCCATTCTTTCATAATCACTTCTTGGAGTTTGTCAGAATTAGTGGGTTTCTGTTTGTCCACCTGTTCACCTTGTTCACCTTGTTCTCAATGGGATCAAGATCTGGGGAGTTTCCAGGCCATGGACCCAAAATTTCAACGTTTTGGTCCCCAAGCCACTTAGTTATCACTTTTGCCTTATGGCACGGTGCTCCATCATGCTGGAAAATGCATTGTTCTTCACCAAACTGTTGTTGGATTGTTGGAAGAAGTTGCTGTTGGAGGGTGTTTTGGTACCATTCTTTATTCATGGCTGTGTTTTTGGGCAAAATTGTGAGTGAGCCCACTCCCTTGGATGAGAAGCAACCCCACACATGAATGGTCTCAGGATGCTTTACTGTTGGCATGACACAGGACTGATGGTAGCGCTCACCTTTTCTTCTCCGGACAAGCCTTTTTCCAGATGCCCCAAACAATCGGAAAGAGGCTTCATCGGAGAATATGAATTTGCCCCAGTCCTCAGCAGTCCATTCACCATACTTTTTGCAGAAGATCAATCTGTCCCTGATGTTTTTTTGGAGAGAAGTGGCTTCTTTGCTGCCCTTCTTGACACCAGGCCATCTTCCAAAAGTCTTCGCCTCACTGTGCGTGCAGATGCGCTCACACCTGCCTGCTGCCATTCCTGAGCAAGCTCTGCACTGGTGACACTCCGATCCCGCAGCTGAATCCTCTTTAGGAGACGATCCTGGCGCTTGCTGGACTTTCTTGGACGCCCTGAAGTCTTCTTAACAAGAATTGAACCTCTTTCCTTGATGTTCTTGATGATCCTGATCGTCAACTTCATTCAACATTCAACAGTAAACAAGACAATTACTGAAATGATCTCAGCAGGTCCTTTAATGACAGCAATGAAATGCAGTGGAAAGTTTTTTTCAGGATTAAGTTAATTTTCATGGCAAAGAAGGACTATGCAATTCATCTGATCACTCTTCATAACATTCTGGAGTATATGCAAATTGCTATTATAAAAACTTAAGCAGCAACTTTTCCAATTTCCAATATTTATATAATTCTCAACTTTTGGCCACAACTGTAGATTTTAGAAAGCACTAAAACACTACTAAAACATACTAAAATAATACAAATTTGCAAAAACTGTACAAAACTTATGTTTCGTTCGTGACTTACGGTAGTGACAGTTTTATGGGATAGCACCCAAAAAACAAAGTTGTCGCTAACAAAATTTTACCGAATGTGACTGTTTCGGTCAGGGCAATTTTAGATACTTTTGAACCTAGCTCAAAGATGCTAATCAGCACATGGTCAGCTAGCACAGTTCTGAACACTTGTACACATAAAAACTAAATGTTATCTCTATGTTATCTAAATGTTAGTTTTTAATTATAGAAAAATATTATTAGGTAGTGGCATTCTGTAAAGTTAAACACAATATTTTTTAATATTTTTGAACACATTTACCTCAAAATGATAGGGCCTGTCTACTCATCATGTAGTTATGAGGGAGAGTGATGCATAAATATTTCCTGATCATAAATGTAGGGGTGTAGTTAAAATCAGTCTCAGCCAATGGACTAAAACATACACTGTTTCGGTAGTGACATGAAAATGCAGGGCACATTTTTTTTACATGAAGTTTCATAATTTGCAAAGAAAATCTAAAATATATTTTTTTAATTTAAAAAATAATAATAAAAAAAAATATTTTTAAATACAATAATGTAATAAAATGCAAACCTTCAAAATTTCAAAACTCTGGACTTTGGAAGTTTGAAATGTGTTCCGAACCACTGGTTCAAAACAAATGATTCACAAAGGTTTAAAGCTTCATGAAGCAGTGCTTTGAAAGCATGAAATCCAGTGTACATGAATAATAATTCATTTTTGTTGATCTCACTTTTATTTTGGTCACTTTCGTTCCAGAGTGTTTGAAAAGAATGGTGTCGGGATAATAGTTGACCAGGACAGTCTGGAGTTTGTCAAAGGATCCACTATTGACTTCAGCCAGGAGCTCATCCGCTCGTCCTTTCAGGTGTTGAAGAACCCACAGGCTGATCACGGCTGCTCATGCGGCTCGTCCTTCTCTGTCAAAATCTGACAACCATTCTCTATCAATTACAGCGTTATAGTTTATGAAGTTGTTAATGCATGCATAGCCATGTGTTTATTGAAGATCAACCAGAAGCATGATTATAAGCTAGCATGAGGGGATCTGATATGTTAAATCTATAAATATGACCAGATGACATAATAGTATAAAAACAAAAATCAGACCCTGCAGTTGTTAGTGTGCTGTATATAAAGAAGATTGTAAATATATTTCTAATAAAGTTATAATATAATATGATTTGCTGTTTTCTGTTATGATTATTCTTTTTTGCGGGCGAATATTCTCAGGGTCAGTTGCGTAGCTTATCACAGCTTATTATTTTGAATCACAGTGTTTAGAGGAATCATGTGATAATGAATAAGAATCATTGTTTTGAATCAATGTTCAGAGGAATCGTGTTTTAATGAATATGAATCATTTGAGTCAGTGTGTTAATAAATGCTTTAATAACACATATTCTTACTGTAACTCATAATTAATTCAGACAGTTATAAAACATTTACTAGCTGTCAGTTAATGGTTTTTGTGAGCTCATCTAAAGTGAGGACTATTTATGCCTTGTAAAGTGTTAATAAGTTGAGTTTTACCGTTTTGAAATCCATTCAGCCTTATGATATATTGGTCTCATAGGATTCAATGATCTATGCTAAGCTATGCTAAAAGTGATATCGCCAGAACAGGAGAACGACTTTTGTAAACACTTTACAAAGCATAAATAGTCCTCACTTTAGATGAGCTCACAAAAACCATTAACTGGCAGCTAGTAAATGTTTAATAACTGCCTGAATTAATTCTGAGTTACAGTAGGAATATGTGTTATTAAAGCATTTATTAACACACAGACTAACTGTTTATATATGTCTGAATAATAAGATGTATAAATGTGCATTCAAATGGTTTATGAATCATTTACCAACACTTTCTAAATGATCTCATGAACCACTTACAAATACTAATTAACCGGTTTGTAAATAATGTAATGCTTAATTTAGAAATGATTAACTGATCCTTAATAAAGTATGAAAATACAATTATTAAGCGTATTATACAGATGCTTATAAAACAAGAATAAAGCATTTATAGCTGTATTTATAAACTGCTTACAAATGTCTGTTAATGAAGGAATAATGCTTTATAAATGATTAACTATTTACCAATGCTTAACTAATGATTCATAGTGTGTAGTTATTATAAAGTGTTAACCGAATCATTATTTGGAATCAGTGTTCAGAGGAGTCGTGGTTTAATGAATAGGAATCATTATTTTGAATCACAGTTTTCAGAGGAATCGTAGAAATGAATAAGAATCATTATTTTGAATCAATGTTCAGAGGAATCATGTTTTAATGAATATGAATCATTTGAATCACAGTATTTAAAAGAATCATGTGATAAAAGAATAAGAATTATTTTCAATCACAGTTTTCAGAGGAATCATAATAATGAATAAGAATCATTATTTTGAATCAGTGTTTACAGGAATCATATTTTAATGAATGGGAATGATTATTTTGAATCAATGTTCAGAATAAATCGTGTTTTAATGAATAGAAATCATTATTTTGAATCACGTTGTTCAGAGGAATCATGTTTTAATGAATAGGAATCATTTTAAATCACAGGGTTCGGAAGAATCATGTGATTATGAATAAGAATCATTATTTTGAATCAGTGCTTAGAGAAATCATGTTTTAATGAATATGAATAATTATTTTGAATCAGTATTCAAAATAATCATGTTTTAATTAATAAGAATCATTATTTTAAATCAGTGTTCAGAGGAATCATGGTTTAATGAATAGAAATTCTTTTGAATCACAGTGTTCAGAGGAATCGTGTGGTAATGAATAAAATTCTTCTTTTTTAAATCGGTGTTTAAAAGAATCATGTTTTAACGAATAGGAATCATTATTTTAAATAGCAGTGTTCAAAAGAATCATGTGACAATGAATAAGAATCATTATTTTGAATCACAGTGTTCAGAAGAATCACGTGATAATGAATATGAATCATTATTTTGAATCAGTGTTCAGATGAATCATGTTTTAATGAATAAGAATCATTATTTTGAATCACAGTGTTCAAAATAATCATGTGATAATGAATAAGAATCATTATTTTGAATCAGTGTTTACAGGAATCATATTTTAATGAATGGGAATGATTATTTTGAATCAATGTTCAGAAGAAATCGTGTTTTAATGAATAGAAATCATTATTTTGAATCACGTTGTTCAGAGGAATCATGTTTTAATGAATAGGAATCATTTTAAATCACAGGGTTCGGAAGAATCATGTGATTATGAATAAGAATCATTATTTTGAATCAGTGCTTAGAGAAATCGTGTTTTAATGAATATGAATAATTATTTTGAATCAGTATTCAAAATAATCATGTTTTAATGAATAAGAATCATTATTTTAAATCAGTGTTCAGAGGAATCATGGTTTAATGAATAGAAATTCTTTTGAATCACAGTGTTCAGAGGAATCGTGTGGTAATGAATAAAATTCTTTTTTAAATCGGTGTTTAAAAGAATCATGTTTTAACGAATAGGAATCATTATTTTAAATAGCAGTGTTCAAAAGAATCATGTGACAATGAATAAGAATCATTATTTTGAATCACAGTGTTCAGAAGAATCACGTGATAATGAATATGAATCATTATTTTGAATCAGTGTTCAGATGAATCATGTTTTAATGAATAAGAATCATTATTTTGAATCACAGTGTTCAAAATAATCATGTGATAATGAATAAGAATCATTATTTTGAATCAGTGTTCAGAGGAATCATGTTTAATGAGTAGGAATCATTATTTTGAATCAGTGGTCAGAAAAATCATGTGATAATGAATAAGAATCATTATTTTGAATCAGTGTTCAGAGAAATAATTTGAAAATGAATAAGAATCATTATTTTGAATCACAGTGTTCAGAAGAATCACGTGATAATGAATATGAATCATTATTTTGAATCAGTGTTCAGAAGAATCATGTTTTAATGAATAGGAATCACTATTTTGAATCACAGTGTTCAGAGGTTATACGATGAACAGGATCATGTGATAATGAATAGGTCAACATTTCTGAAAGTACAGCTCAGATTAAACATGTTAAAGTAATGTGTTTTTTAAATTAAATTATGTATTAATCACAGAATTGAATTGAAATACTTTGATTATATTATAAAAAGAGTGGTAAGTAAATCTCATATTGTCCTGATCATAGGGAAGTTCATTATGTGATTCTTTGTTTTACTCTGACAACGTCTTATACAGAAGATGATCAAAACCAACAAACTATCAACATTTTTTAAAGCAATCTTCCAGGTTCAAAAGAAGTTAAGCATGATTTCAGCAAAAAAAAATAATTTTGACTCTGTCCTCATAATGTTTTATTACTGTAAACTGTATTTAGTGTGATGATATATCACAAATTTGAATTACAACCAAACAATTATCCCACATTGCTTCAAAACGAGTATGATTTCAGTAAAATCAAAAACTAAGAATATTCAATAACTGTGACAGTGTTTTACATGAATGTGTCATATATATATATATGTACACCTTTTTATTAAACTTGGCTTTTAAGAAACATTTCACAAAAATATACAAAAGAATGTCTTTACAAATGATATTTACATTGATAACAAGAAAATCAAAATATGCATTAAGTACATCTCTTTCAATCCGAACGATACTGAAGAAGAGAAATTTTGCATTTCATATCTTCAGTTCACTCTGAGCCTCGACAATCCAGCTGAGTAAAATCAAATGAAAACAAACAATAAAAAAAAAACTTTAATTCCTAATCAGAATGAATGTGAGATGTTGTAAAGGCTTCAGCAGCAAGATAAACAGTGATTTCAGATAAGACAGCATTGAAACAAACTCTTTTCATTCATTTTCTGAGGGATTGCATTTCCATTTTTTCTTTTAAAATTCGATCTCAGACATGAAACACAAAGCATACGGTTCATACCTACTCGCACAGACGCACAAACGGACATCTCAAGTTTACTAAACGAGCTAAAGTTGCTACATATGAGGTTAGGAGTGTCATCTACTGTTTAGGGAGATCACGTTCAAGATCAACATTAAAAGACCACTGGACTACCACAGTGAGCAGGTCAAGTATACAGTGCATAGAATGCTTTGGCATGCTGACATCCTAGAATGTAACGCCAGTGTTACATTCAGGGAGAAGGCCACAGGAGATCTAACAAACCTCGAAAAGAACCACCAAACCAACATAAATGAATACAACAGAAAACGAATATAAAACAAGAAGAAACCACACCTAAATTAACAAAAACACAGGTAGTTTAAGGCTAATTGTACTTAGCTTGCTACAAGTTCTTTTTTGTTTGGAAGAAAATCTTAAAAACATTGATACAGACAGACTCCAAAAGAAATTACGTTCTGCAACTTGTAGCTCAGGACTTTCTTTTTTCTTTTTTTTTTTTATAAAGAAAAGGGGTAAACACATACACATCTAACAGATCTTTTACTGTGTGTTGGGTCATGTGACACTTTGCCCCAACAATCATTCAAAAACGGTTGAGTTCAGGTATGGGTTACGGCTCATTAAGACGCATGCATCCGGTCACGGAGCAGACAGGTGGTGAAGACTCTGTGAAATCCACCATCTGATGTTCTTCATTCCACGAGTCGGTTCACTCGTGCTGTCAGCTGGGCTTGTGATGGTTTTGAGGCAGAGGAGAGGAGATGGCATGCCCTCAGTGAGGAACGTGAACACAACGCCATACAAACAGGCTAAAACACAAAAAGAAAATGTTCATGGCTCTGACTGGTTAAAGGAGTAGTTCACTTCCAGAACAAAAATGTACAGATAATGTACTCACCCCCTTCTTTCTTCAGTTGTAAAGAAATAATGTTTTTTGATGAAAACATTTAAGGTTTTTTCTTTATATAGTGGATTTCTATGGTGCCCCCGAGTTAATAAGTTGAAATTAAAGGAACACTCCACTTTTTTTGGAAATAGGCTCATTCTCCAACTCCCCCCGAGTTAATAAGTTGATTTTTACCGTTTTGAAATCCATTCAGCCGTTCTCCTGTTCTGGCGATATCACTTTTAGCATAGCTTAGCATAGATCATTGAATCCTATTAGACCAATAGCATCGCGTTCAAAAATGTCCAACGAGTTTCCATATTTGTTGTATTTAAAACTTGACTCTTCTGTAGTTATATCGTGTACTAAGACCGGTGGAAATGCAAATCTACGAGTTTCTAGGCTGATAAGATTAGGAACTACACTTCCATTCCGGCGTAATAGTCAAGGAAGTTTGCTGCCGTAATATGGCCGAAGCAGGCGGAGTATTATCAGAAATGAGTTCCCAGCTAGTTTAGCATTTGCACATGTGCTGCGTGGTATTACTGCTCCTGCTTCAGCCTTATTACGGCAGCAAACTTCCTTGACTATTACGCCGGAATGGGAGTGTAGTTCCTAATCTTATCAGCCTAGAAAATTGAAGCTTTGCATTTCCACCGGTCTTAGTACACAATATAACTACAGAAGAGTCAAGTTTTAAATAGGACAAATATCGAAACTCGTTGGTCATTTTTGAACGCGATGCTATTGGTCTAATAGGATTCAATGATCTATGCTAAGCTATGCTAAAAGTGATATCGCCAGAACAGGAGAACGGCTGAATGGATTTCAAACGGTAAAATTCAACTTATTAACTCGGGGGGAGTTGGAGAATGAGCCTATTTCCAAAAAAAGTGGAGTGTTCCTTTAAAACATGCAGTTTAAATGCAGCTTCAAAGGGCTCTAAATGATCCCAGTCGAGGAAGAGCGGTCTTATCTAGTGAAACGATCAGTTATTTAAAAAAAAAAATAAAAAAAATAATAATAATAATTATATACTTTTTAACCTCAAACACTCATCTTATCTAGCTCTGCATGAACTCTGTGTATTCTGGTTCATGACAGTTAGGGTATGTAGAAACACTCCCATCTCATTTTCTCCTCCAACTTCAAAACATCCTACATCGGTGCAGAAGTACCCACCCAGTGTTTACAAAGTGAACATGCAAAGAAGGTAAAACAGCGATGTAGGATAATTTTGAAGTTGAAAGAGAAATTGAGATGGGAATTTTTCAACATACCCTAACTGTCATG
>NC_133381.1:28404356-28503657 GCF_049309525.1 Garra rufa | reverse complement strand
TTAGGCCTTTGTTTTCACTCATATTTATAATCCTGTGGAACAGGGCAATTCCATGCTCTTAGTCACTCTGTTATGCTAAAAATGGAAATATACTCCAGAGATATTTTACTCAAAATATTTTTTAGGGGTGCCAATAATTGTGACCAACCTGCATTGTTTTTCCATGATAGGTTAGAATTTTGTGAAACTGTCTCAATATGTGGATCCAAAAAAAAGGAAGAATAATAAAGAAAGTCCAGCAAGATGGGGCCTGTGAGGAACAGAATGAAACCACAACAGAACAAGCACCTTCTATCATCGCCTCCGGCACTGACGACAAAGCGATCCCCGTTGGTGAAACGGACGTTGGTCAGGTGGGCTGAGTGGCCCAGAAAACGTTTGTGTTTGGCCTAAGGAAACATATTCTAGTGAGAAAGTTTGCTATTTTATCCTTGAAAAAGCAAAAATGAGTGCAGAACATGTGTGCAGAGTATGAATATATATGTGACCCTGAACCACAAAACCAGTCTTAAGTAGCACAGGTATATTTGTAGCAATAGCATACAATATACATTGTATAGGTCAACATTTTATGCCAAAAATCATTAGGATGTTAAGTAAAGATAGTTCCATGAAGATATTTTGTCAATTTCCCACCATAAGAACTTAATTTGGACAACTTTATAGGCGATTTTCTCAATATGCTGATTTTTTGCATCCTCTGATTCCCAGTTTTTTCAAACAGATGTATCCCGGCCAAATATTGTCTAAATATTGTCCCTAGCTTATTTATTTAACTTTCAGATGATGTAAAAATCTCAATTTTGAAAAATGTACCCTTATGATTGGTTTTGTGGTCCAGGGTCACATATAATGGAAATAAAAATTTTAAAACCCAATTACACAGCTGAACTTTGGCTGTTGTGAGAATGTTTTGATCTGTGTTGACAAGAACTGTCACATATAGCCCTTTGCTGCTTTTTATTGCCTTGTGATGCAGTCACATGCTGTGGCATTTTCTCAACACTCAGTAAAATGCAATATGCAGAGACAGCGGAAATTAGTCTGTGGTTTATATTTATCTGTAGGAACAGCACTATTAACACTTGTAAAAAAAGAAATATACTTTAGCATACTTTAATGAGTACTTACTCAGCAGGCACCTTGATATCAATTTGGCGTCAAATGTCAGTCGAGACTTATAGCTAAATACAAACAATATGTCTATTACAATAATATGTTTTTCAGATAAGTGACAGATCGCTGTATTCGCCTCAGTTTAAGCGGCATGTGAATCAGTCACCTTTCCGATTACAGTGAAACATTCGTTTCTGATGTACCTTCATGTTTATATCGGGCTATAAACTTGAAATGAAGAGGAAAAACAAATTTATAATTTATAATAAACTGACAGAAATGAAAGCTGAGCTGTGTCATATTAAAAGCAACAAAGCACAAAATTATTGTGATTACAGGGTGGTTGGCATGCTAGAAATAATGAATGGAAGATGTAAAATATTATTTCCAATCATTTACTGTATTATACTGTGAATAAACCAGCTTGAATAGTCATTTATATACCTCAGAAAAGACAACAATATAACTTACGTTAACAAGTTGGAGTCTAAAACGTTTTATTGTTGTTTTTAATTAAATACATGTGAGGAATAAAAGATTACATGCCACAGACATTTCTGCGGAGTAGGTGGTGAAATTTTTACAAAGAAACAGTATAATTCAACGAAACCAATGTCTCATTGTAAACAAAAAGAGGAATGATTCACAAGAATACAGCGATCTGTCCTGCCACATTAAAGAGCATGGAAAACACATTGAAATACATATTATTTGTATTTTGCTATAGAACTGAACAGATTTTGAAAGCTGAGGCTTTGTTTTATATTAAAAGTGCCAAAAGCACAAAGCTTATTGCTATTATTGAGTGGCTGGGCACTACAAATAGGCCTGAAGAATGCAATCAAAGATGTGAAATATTATTTCCAAGCTTACTGTCCCTGCTACAGTAGTATAACACATGATATGATTTCTGCTAATAATCACACAAATATTAAAAAATAAATTCCGGTGTCCTGGCAACTTCTCCCGGTGCTCCCAATCTGGGCCATTTCGACATAATTCTTGAAACATTTTAACTTTATTCTTGAAACATTTCGACTTTATTCTCATAATTTCAACTTTATTCTTGTAATTTTGGCTTTATTCTCTAAACATTTAGACTTCATTCTTGAAATTTCAACTTTATGCTCGAAAAATTTTGACTGTATTCTCAAAACCTTTTGACTTCATTCTCGTAATTTCGATTTTATTCTCCTAATTTCGGCTTTATTTGTGAAACCTTTTGATTTTATTCTCAAAATTTGAGAATACATTTTCTCGAAACATTTTGACTATTCTCAAAACTTTTGACTTTATTTTCGTAATTTCGACTTTATTCTCGAAACCTTTTGACTTTATTCTCGTAATTTCAGTTTTATTCTCTTAACATTTAGACTTTATTCTTGAAACATTACTTTCTTTATTCTTGTAATTTTTCAACTTTATTCTCGTAATTAAAATTTTATTCTCGAAATATTACGACTTGAATCTCGTAATCATATATTTTTTTATGTGGCACTAAAATGGCGTATAATATATTTAAGTGTGAAGTGAATGTAATGTTTTCAGACAAATAACTGCTATTGTATGTTATTTACAATTAAATTAAGTTGTTTTTGTTTAAAAAAAAAACTTCAGAGTGCTTTAAGCCCCCAGTTAAGTAGGACTTAAGTACATCTTTATTTCATAATTTAATTTCTATTTTTATTGAAATATGGTTAATGTACTGCTGAATGTTCTGACAAGCATTTTTAGTCAACTAAAATATCCTTTCATGTCATTTCTGTTGAAACTTATATGTCATGTTGCATTTGTAATTAAGCTGCAATTTAGTACATTTTAAATATATTACATTTAAATGCAACATCAAATGCACAACACTAGTTAAAATTATAATCATCACTTTGTTTAGTCAACACATCAAAATGTGTACTTATATAAAGCAAACAATTATTTACAATATACTTTCAAGTAAAAATTTCAATTTGACATTATTACAAAGTGCCATTTTAAATGTGTATCATTTTAATATTTATAACCTATAGACAGGACTTTTGACTAATGTCAATTTAGTTGCACTCTTGTATGGCAGAATTAATTTATGATCAACAATTATGAAATACTGTATCACCAATAAATGAAGCCCACCTTCATTTGTACAAATACTTATGAAGATTGTCAGAAGCAAAAATTGTTAGACATATATGTTGTCTATAAGTCCATAAAATGTGGACAAAGGTTTTCTGTTATTGCATGTTGTTATATTTTAAAGGATTTTATGGTGATGGTGTGTAATATTATGTAAACAAAAAGAGGACAGAGTATCAGTGTGTCGAAATAACCATAAAATGCACACAGGGTAAATACAGAAAGTAGGCTAGTAAACAGACGTGATAAAATAACTGAAACTAAACTAAATCATTTGACATTTTTCATTTAATTAAACAAATAAATTAATTAAAAACTCAAAACCTATAATAACCTTCAACTGGAATAACATTAGAGTGATTATATAATGATAGAATCTTTTTTTGGGGTATACTTACAAATTTCTCTGGACAGGGAAAGTCGAACAGCTTTACCATTCCAAAGTCATCGCCTGTGACGATGTTGAGGCCAGAGTGAGACACACAAGCGCAGGTTACGTCTGCCTTATCTGTGTTTCTGGACCAGATCCCCACCACTTCATCTCCTAGGACACTACAGAGACACCCAAACACTGCAGTACTGGAGTAGCTATTGTAAACAGTGACTTTACTGACAGAACTGGATTTTATTTTTATTTTATGAGATGCCAGCAGTGCTGGAACCAACAACGGTTATCCAAAAGATCTATAATAAAGGTACACCAGGCAGCAAAACAAGAAATTTATCTTGTGAAAGAAAATAAATCAGGAGAACTACTGTGATAAAAACAATATGCCACAATCACAGACACGAACTTAGAAGTTAGGTGAAAACAATAGGTGTTTTGCTATTTGTAATTTGTGTCACACAGACATTTTCAATTTGGACTGAATAAGAACACAAATTTATCTAATCTCCTCACTAAAGTGATACTTATGATCTTGAAGTCTGATAGAATGACTGTGAGTACTATTAACTAATCTGATTTACTGGTCTCGATTCAATCAGTGGGAATAATGAAATCATTTAAGACTGTCATGCATCTCAGATCAGTTTGTGTTTCAGCTGCTGATGTGTGAGTGTGCTGCAGTCATTTACCTTGTCCATGTAGCCCAGGTTATTCTGTCTATCAATGCTTGCTCAGTGACTTGCTTCCCAGAAGGCACCTCATAGACTACACGTTTATAAGCACCAGTAGACAACTGCAGAGAGCAAAGCATGCGGACATAGTGAGTAACTTTGTATAGAGCTGATTTAAAGCTGTCTGGCACAGAAACAACAGAGAGAAAAAACATTAAATTACTAATTTGTGTATAAATGGAGGAAGAACAACCTAAGGACTGCATTGTAAAAAGCACTGTATAAATAATGGTGACTTGACTTGATGCATTCGTGAAAGAGTGGTGTTCCAGAAAATGATGTAGGATGTAGGTGTAGCATAAGCTCTGGTTAGAACACTGGTCATGATGAAGAAAAAGGTCTGAGGATTTCATGGTTCTGGTGAGACTAGCACATCTCACCGGAGCTTATGCTATGCCTATGTCCCGCATCATTTGCGTGAAAATGTGTAAGACAGTTAGTGGTAGCTAGATTAGCTAGACAGTTTATAAAGTTTTAAATATGGATATTTTTCTTACACAAATGCATCGATTCCCTTCAGAAGGCCTTTATTAACCCCCAGGAGCCATGTCGAGCACTTAAAGGGATAGTTCACCCAAGAATGAAAATTTGATGTTTATCTGCTTACCCCCAATGCATCCGAGATGTAGGGGACTTTGTTTCCTCAGAAAAACACAAACGAAGATTTTTAATAAAAACCGGTGCAGTCTGCCAGCCTTATCATGGATGTGGATGGGCACCAAATCTTTAAAAGTAAACAAAAACATGCACAGACAAATCCAAATTACACCCTGCGGCTCGTGACGATACATTGATGTCCTAAGACACGAAACGATCGGTTTTTGTGAGAAACTAAACAGTATTTATATCATTTTTTTACCTTTGATACACAGCCACGTCCATCTCTCCTGAGCACGAGTTTGGCATCAGTCACGTCACATGTGCACGCGCTCTGTCGTAGAATACGCAAACGCCGGAAGCGATCTGTCGCATGAATACGACACTCATTGTTTCCACACTGCACAAAGATTGTGGGTTTAGCGGCTATTCAAAATGGTAATTACTTGCGCGTATCCTGATTGTTTAAACCGATTTAAAGCTAAAAGATTACGTTTGCTTGCACAAACTCATCCGGGACTTTTCACTAATTTCCCCTTACGGCGTTTGCGTATTCTATGCTAGAGCGCGTGCACATGTGACGTGACTGAAGCCAAACTCGTGCTCATGACAGATGGACGTGGCTGTGTATCAAAGGTAAAAAATTATATAAATACTGTTCAGTTTCTCGCAAAAACCGATCGTTTCGTGTCTTAGGACATCAATGTATCGTCACGAGCCGCAGGGTGTAATTTGGATTTGTCTGTGCATGTTTTTGTTTACTTTTAAAGGTTTGGTGCCCATCCACTTCCATGATAAGGCTGGCAGACTGCACCGGTTTTCATTAAAAATCTTCGTTTGTATTTTTCTGAGGAAACAAAGTCACCTACATCTTGGATGCATTGGGGGTAAGCAGATAAACATCAAATTTTCATTTTTGGGTGAACTATCCCTTTAATTGGTGGATGGATGCACTTTATTTTGCTTCAAAATCTTGACCACCATTCACTAGCATTATAAAGCTTGGAGGAGCCAGGACATTTTTTGGAATTCAATTAATTTTGTTAAAGTCATATACACCAAGGATGGCCTGAAGGGAAGTAAATCATGGGGTAATTTTAATTTTTTGGGTGAACTTTCCCTTTAAGGTCCATGTATACTTCATTTTCTGTATTCCTCTTAATCTCACAAACAGTTAAGTGTGTAAGCATTTTATTTCCAAGTGCTCAAATCAACCTAATAACACCCCTTAGCTCTTCTAAATTTGTGTAAACCATGGCTTTGCAGGGTTTATTGCTCAGCAGTGCATTTGAACTATATTTCAAGTTATTATGCCCTCTAAAGCTCTCAACTAATTGCATTTAATATAAATGTACATTTTAAATGTATTCGAATTTTAAGTACATAATTGTTGTAATAAGAATTCTTTGTAAATGATTGTAAAGTGTACTACTTTTGACAAGTTAATTTCATGCAATCATCACTTTTTTGCTCATGTTCTCTCATACAAATAAGTGAACACACACATACACAGCCCAACATGCTGTACCTGCACAAAGCAGCTGTCAGCAGAAAAATCCATCTGCATGACAAAGCTAGGGATGTCTCTACAGCAGTTGATGCGGTTGAGCTGCGGTCCTAATGTTAGGTCATAAAAATCTACTGCATTTTCACTGGAACCCACAGCCAGGTAGCGCGAGTCTGGACTGAACCTGAGAAAAAGAAACTTTAGTTGTTGCAATATACCATGTTAATGCCAGAATGAAATAGCATTCACCTAGAAATAACAATACAGAAACTTGTTTCTGCCTGAAATGGAAGTGCCTTTAGTATTTCATACCTTATTTTTTTTCACTCAAAAATAAAATAAAATAAATAAATAAAAAATGTATAATTAGCATCAGTCTCACCTGATATCTTGTATGGCAGAGCGCCGATCTCTCTTCTTCCCCCATATCTTGAGTGAGGTAACAAGGAGGATGATAAACTCTCCGTTCTTCATGCCGATGGCCACCATGTCGCCCTCTGGGCTGTAGCTGACCGCACGTGCAGGATGACCAAGGTTTACTTTATTTAGCATCTTCTGTTTTTCCATACAAGAGAGCATTTCGATCAGCTTGTATCTCAGAGGAAAATCACTATGCACAGACATTATATAATTTACCCTCTCTGAAATGTCCCAGAGGCGCACAGTGCCATCCTCAGCAGCAGACAGGAAGACGTCTCGGGTGGGGTGAGCTCCCAGTCCCCAGATAGGACCATCCATGTGGCCGTTAACCAGAATGTTACACGCTGCATTCTTCTCACCAACCTCAATGATCTCAGCATTCCGAGTGCCTACGAGAATCTTCCCCTAAAGAATCAAGAAAGAGGACACAGGGTGCCATACTATTTACAAAAATTTATTAACCAGCATGATCTTTTTTGACTAAGGCTAGTTCTTAGTGGCTTTAGAAATATCGTTTTATTTATTTTGTGTCCACAAATTGAGAAAATCATAGAATAAAATTTCAAAACAGCACACCAGCAACCCACACAAGGCATAACTCATTGGGCTAAATCGAAAGAATGTCTGTCTGTCAATGGCTTGATAATTGAAACTGTTTAGGTTTTTTGGGGACAAAAAAAAAAATGGATTTTTATCATTGTGAAGTGGCTGTGTCCACACACTGCCAAGACACATTTATGTCGAAGTGAATTTTGCATCCAATGTCTTTGTTAAAGGGGTCATCCGATGCCCATTTTCCACAAGTTAATATGATGCTTTAGGGTTGCAAATGAAAAGTTTGTAATATACTTTGATTAAAAATTCTCTATGGTAGTGTAAAAAAAACTCATTTTACCTGGTAAAAAATGCCTCTGTTCTCAGCAAGCGATATCAGTACCTGGCCCTTTAAATTTTATGAACCTCTGCTCACCCCGCCCCTCAGTTCTGTGGGGCGTGTCATTACATAGCACACGAGGTGTTGCCTAGACAACAGTTGGGGGTATAGTTGTATAGTTTGGGGGAAAATGGCACTTGGGGGGCTTTGAAGAATCCATTTAAAATTTAATTTAAAAACCGGAGTTGGAACCGAAACGAGATGACACCCGCAAAGAAGTTTGGCAATTACGGCTTATACTGGAGCTGTCTGAATGGTTAGTGAACTTAATGTCACTTTGATTTATCTTTATATGTACTGGCAGGGTAGAGTACTGAGAGAGATACGAACACGATGTGTTTACTGTGGTACAGAGCTGAACGCGATGTGTTTACTGTGGTACAGAGCTGAACGCGGTGTGTTTACTGTATTTACTGTGGTACAGAGCTGAACGCGCTGTGTTTACTGTGGTACAGAGCTGAACGCGGTGTGTTTACTGTATTTACTGTGGTACAGAGCTGAACGCGCTGTGTTTACTGTGGTACAGAGCTGAACGCGGTGTGTTTACTGTGTTTATTGTGGTACAGAGCTGAACGCGGTGTGTTTACTAAGGCATAGCTGATTGAACAAGAGGAAAAAAGTGATCGGTTAACATAACTTACCCCGTCCTAATATTGAAATACATAAATGTGAGTGTTATAGTCTTTACTCATATGCAGTTGCAGGCTGTAAACATGTTTGCAGGTATTGTGTTAACGTTACATCTTAATCATTAACAGACACCGTTTTAAACCATCTAGCGTTACAAAGCTAAGCTTTATACTGACCCTCGTTTATAAAGCAGTATGGTGAGAAATGAGTCGTGTAAACATTAACCCATTTAGATAGATCAGCGGTCACATTCCCTCAGTGCTGTCAGTTTACACTTGGGGCGGGTCTATGCTAAAACACTGCTGTCTATCAACTATCGCAGGAGCCGCCCTTTGTCAGTGTTACGCCACAACAACAGGCATCTGAGAACGGCTCGATATGAGAAGGGGCAAATTATTTTACTAAATTAAAAGAAAACTACTGGGCGGATCTTTGTCATTCTAGGGTGGTTGTGTACACACACTCCCAACACACATTTAATTTCAAATAGCTTGTAAAAGTGCATGTGGCACCAGATGACCCCTTTAAAAACACATATGACCAAACATGTGTAAATAATAAATAAATAACAGGGGCCATACTATTACAAAACTATGACTGCGTTTTAGTGACATGTTAAAAAATATAACATTTTTGCGCCGATAGCCTGCGGCTCAAGAAGCCTTCTCGCTCGAGGACCTTTCAGATCCCGCTGTTGTAAAACGCTGTTGTAGTTTTGTAATAGTATGGGCCCTGTTATTTATTTATTATTTACAAATGTTTGGTCCTATATGTTTTTAAAGGAGACATCGGATGCAAAATTAACCTTGAATAAAGTTGAAATTACGAGAATAAAGTCGAAATGTTTCGAGAATAAAGTCGAATTTAAGAGAATGAAGTTGAAATGTTTTGAGAATATAGGCGAAATGTTTTGAGAATAAAGTTGATATTTTGAGAATAAAGTTGAAATGTTTTGTAAATAAGGGCAAATTTAAGAGAATACATTTTAAATGTTTCGAGAATAAAGTCGAAATGTTTCAAGAATAAAGTTTGTAAAATTGTAGCAAAAGTTATAATATCTTGAGAGTAAAGCCTGCGCATGCAAATGGCCCGGATTGGGAGACCCAGGAGAAGTTGCCAGGCCACCGGAATTTATTTAACTATATGTGAGATTTTTAGCCGAAATCATAACGTGCTATATTCGCAGGGCCACTATGCTTGGAAATAATATTTCACGTCTTCGATTGCATTCATTAGGCCTATTTGTAGTGCACCAGCCACCCAATAATAGCAATAAGCTTTGTGCTTTTGGTACTTTTAATACAAAGCAAAGTCTCAGCTTTTAAAATCTGTAAATTTTATAGCGAAATAAAAACAATAGGCCTATAGCCTAATTTAATTAAATGAATGTCTCACTGTAATCGGAAAGATGACTGATTCACAAGCTGAATACAGCGATCTGTCACGCCACATTAAAGAGCGTGAAAAACACATTGTAATAGACATATTGCTTGTATTTTGCTATAAAACTGACAGATTTTGAAAGCTGAGACTTGAATATCTTCCGGTGCTCCCAATCCAGGCTATTTGCATGTGCAAAAGGCTAGAATATACTCTCAAAATATTATAACTTTATTCTCGTAACACTTTGATTTAAATCTCATAATTTTGACTTTATTCTCTAAATATTTCGACTTCCCCATCCTCTTTAATTTGTGATTTTGTGTAAGTGCTGTACCTTTCCCCTGCAGACAGAGCGCACACAGTCGATGATCTGACCCGTCTCCAGTCTAAAGGCTCTGCATCGCTTCAACTCCTGATCCCACAGTTTCAGCGCACCACCCTCCTTAGACCTGCAGAGGGCAGCCCAAACAAATCCTCTCATTAACTATGGCACCTTATGAGAATTTCAACGCAGATTCAGAAAACCAAAATATTTTAGTGACAGTTATTTGAAAATGTCAAGCCACTTACGGTCGTTCTTTGCCTCCCGTCACAATGAGCCCGTCACGTAATGTGGTGTACATAGTGAACACAGGTCCAGTGTGAGCCTTAGCCACGATTCTCACTAGAATGTGTTCCTTCCATACACACACATCTCCACTAATGGTACCTGTAAATGTTAAGTTATTCTGAAAAGAAAACAAATCTGCACTAATCTAGTGACCTCTAAGAGAAAAACAGCACAAACATGGCAAAGCACAGCATTTTAAATACTTTTAGTAATACGTTTACACTGAATCTTAAAAAAAAAAAAAGCAATGTAATTTTTGTTAAAATCATAAACAACTTTTTGAATTAATTTGTGAGAATATCCATTTAAGCTCTGACACACAAGTGCACAAACAAATGCACAAATGCACACATATGCTTGCATACATAAATATCTACTCACACACATTCCCACATTCATTTAAAGGGATAGTTCACCCAAAAAAAAAAATTCTGCCATCACTTATTCATCCTCATGTCATTCCTATCCTTTATGAATGTCTTATCTTGTGAAAGACAGAAATAGTTATTTTGCAACTCTCAATTTTTTTTTCCCGCATACATATTAATAAAATGTGGCATACACAACCATTTAGAAGTTTGAGATCGGTACATTTTTAAAAAATAAATTATCACTTTCATTATTATTTGTAACCCTTGACCACGCAACAAGTCTTAAAGCACAGGCATATTTGTAGCAATAGCCGAAAATACATTTTATAGGTCAAAATTATTATTATTTTGTAAATTTCCTATTGAAACTTAATTTTTAATTAGTAATATGCATTGCTAAGAACTTAATTTGGACAAATTTAAAGGCAATTTTGTCAATATTTAAATTTTTGTGCACACTCAAACTCCAGATTTTCAAACAGTTGCATCTCGGCAAAATATTGTCATATCCTAACAAACCACGCATCAATGGAAAGCCTATTTAGTCTGCTTTCAGATGATAAATAAATCTCAATTTTAAAAAATTGACCCTTATGACTGGTTTTGTGGTCCATGGTCACATTTGACAAGGATATAAATTGATCAAAATCAAAAGTAGAAACATAAAAAATAAAATATATAAAAAAATATATTATAATTACATATATTGTATATAAAATTATTACAAAAAATAATAATAATTGTGGGTGAACTATTCCTTAATTTCTCCCTCTCTAACAACAATTACAAGTCAAGCTGAACATCTTGTAGAAACAGAAGAATACTTACAGCTCCGAATGCTACTGAGAGCATGGTCTGCATACGGGCATCCTCAATGGAGCTGAGAACTCCTTTCTTACTAAGCAGAGCCCTGCCGGCTAGCGTCCAGAAACGCACATGTTTTATTCCCACTGATACAAACTGAGTGTCTGAATCAGGCCGGAACTCTGCCACAAAGATCCTCTGGGTGTGGCCAGACCGACTTGCTACTTTGGCACCTTTGCAAAGAATTTCAGATCACAAACCTGATATAAAAGCAGAGCACAGAGTGAATGCTGTGTATGTGTGTGTGTGTGTGTGTGTCTGTTGACCTGTACCTTCCTGCCACTTCCAGATGGTGAGGGTGTGCTGGGGGTCCAGACCTACAGAAAGCAGCAGTTTGCCGGTGGCACTAAAGCTTACTGAGCAAACGCCTCTAGAATGATGGCAGCGCAGCACAGAGAGGGTCTGTTTATTCATGGCTTCCCACACATGGATAGAAGGAGACGTGGCTGCAAATACAAAAAAAGACTTTCTTTGTCCACTCTTTCTTAGATTTGTAAAGTGATATAGCTGTATTCTAAAGCTTTTTTAATTTAATTCTGAAACGGAACCCTAGGTATTAAGACTTGTAAGGCTAAATATAACATAAACAATGTCTGTTACTGAAATATGTAATAGAAAACCCATTTTATATGTTAATTATAAAACTCCACATCTTTTTATACATATTTTGGACTATGGGGGCACCATTATTTCGACGATGTAAAATGGTTGCACTCGGTGAGCTACTGTCGCTACCTTTTGCTATTTTTACCAACACAACTGAAAAAAAAACTGATATGATGCCACATTGTCGGCCTTTGGGTTGTAATTTTCAGTCAAAGGGCAAACAATGTAAATCTTCACTTCATTTCCTAGCAAAAAAGAATGAGAAGATGCCTGTGGACGAGTAAAACTTCTTAAAGACCTGCGTCTTTGTTCTCTCCACTTTGGCCCTGATGCCTTTGAGGCTTTTAGTAGACCACAGCTATTAAAAGAACTTACAAATGGAAGAGACAAGATAAGCCATCCTGGCAGAATTTAAACATGCCAACGCTTGTTATGACATTGCAGCCACTAAAGGAGTTTCTCAGAGCGGATTTCACTTGATATCCAGGGGCGTTTAGAACCATAGTCCAAAATATGCATAAAACGATGTGAAGTTTTGTAATTAACGTAAATGTTTCATGGGTTTTCTACTACGAATTTAAGTAGGAGACATAATTTACATTGCATTAAGTCACACAAGTCTTAATACCCAGGGATACCCAGGGATCCTTGAAGTATGCTATTAATTCAATAAATAAGTGTCAGTGTGGGACAATGTTTTATAGCAACATTCTGTTTTTAAAAAAAGTAGTGTCTCTTACCTGACATATCACCAGCATCACCTAAGTGAATGACAACAGCAGTTAAACATGGTAGGAGTACTTATATTACATAATTTTTAAAACCACTGGTGCGTAAATGTTTGTTTTAGCACCAAACTGTTCAAACACTCATTTGTTTTTATTATTAAGAACAAATGAGTCAAGAAAAAAATTGCAAAAGGGAATAAAGCACAGCAACGAAAAGGTGCAAACACTGGGGAAAAAAATTATAGTTAGCTATTTTTTTCATAAACAGGCTTCGTCTTATTCAAGTAATCTCATACATTTCCTTTCAGTTTTAGACATCCTAAAAATACAACACACTTTGATAAGATTTGTCAAAATACAGTACCAGACTTTATTTCATTACTCTAATTTCACTGTGACTGGATTTCTCGTCAAATTCTTCCAAATCCAACTTCTCTGAGCTACGTTATCCATGTTAATTTTATAACTCTAACTTCATGTCTTTGCTCATTTGTTGAATTTTACAAAAAAGATTTGGAACAAAGTTAATCTAAGTCTAAGTGAGAAGAGAGGGTGGATGTTTTCACAAACATACCTACTTGGCCAGTTGCCACCACGTTGGGGAACTTCGGGTGCTGATTAATAGTCAGGCACAGAATGTCATCACTGTGTTCCAAATAGAAACTCTGACAGGCTGAAGGTAAACAAACAAACAAACAAAATTATAATGATACTCCACAACATTTTTTTTCACGTCTTCATGCCGGCTTGAAAGAACTTGATGAATAAAATCCAATCTAATCCATGCTTGCTACTTACGCCCACTCTGGCACATTAAAACGCATTAACATGCATTACATATGCCAGGTGTCTATGAGTTTTCTCCCCACCTGTTGTTAAGTTTAAGACGACCCCTACTGAGGCAGTGTGGTAAATGATGTCCGCCCCCTCATTAAGGTAATGCACATTGTTACGGCAGTCGTTGCCTCGGTAACCAAACACCAGTTCGAGCACCAGGTCCTGCAGAGAGAGTCAAAGAGGGGTGTCTGAGGTTGTATCCATGACAACAGTAGAGAGTATCTGGCTCTCAGGATGTGAAAGGACATGCACAGAGAAACTGTGCTGCAGTTCAATCAAGAGAGGCTACAAAGATCATCTAACCACTGAGGGGACAGAACAGTTTGTAAAGAACATTTAATAGATTGAACAGGCAAGATAACCAACTGAGCTATCCACATCCAAACTACAAACAAAACCACTACTAAGTAATTTAAAGTATACAGTAATGTATAGGGAAAGAACAGGACAGGACAGGACAGGACAGGACAGGACAGGAAAGGAAAGGAAAGGAAAGGAAAGGAAAGGAAAGGAAAGGAAAGGAAAGGAAAGGAAAGGAAAGGAAAGGAAAGGAAAGGAAAGGAAAGGAAAGGAAAAGAAATGGTGGGACAGGACAGGACAGGAAAGAAAAGTGTAACACAGGACAGGGCAGGAGAGGACAGGGGTGCATTTCCCAAAAGCATTGTTTACCAACTATGGTCGTTAGTTCCATTGAACTCTATTGGTAACAACGGAACTTGTGGCAATAGTTGCTTTTGGGAAAGGGCAGGACAAGAAAGGAAATGACAGGAAAGTGTAGGAAAGGAAAGGAGAGGAAAGGAAAGGAAAGGAAATGAAAGGAAAGGAAAGGAAAGGAAAGGAAAGGAAAGGAAAGGAAAGGAAAGGAAAGGAAAGGAAAGGAAAGGAAAGGAAAGGACAGGGCTGAAAAGGAAAGAACAGGGTAGGAAAGTATACGCCAGGAAAGGAAAGGAAAGGAAAGGAAAGGAAAGGAAAGGAAATGGCTGAAAAGGACAGGGTAGGAAAGGAAAGGAAAGGAAAGGAAAGGAAAGGAAAGGAAAGGAAAGGAAAGGAAAGGAAAGGAAAGTGTTGGACAGGCCAGGGCAAGAAAGGGAAAGATAGGACAGGAAAGAGCTGGAAAGGAAAGGACAGGGCAGGAAAGTGGACGACAGGAAAGGAAAGGAAAGGAAAGGAAAGGAAAGGACAGGGTTGGAAAGTGTACAACAGGAAAGGAAAGGAAAGGAAAGGAAAGGAAAGGAAAGGAAAGGAAAGGAAAGGAAAGGAAAGGAAAGGAAAGGAAAGGAAAGGAAAGTGTTGAACAGGTCATGGCAAGAAAGGGAAAGACAGGACAGGAAAGAGCTGGAAAGGAAAGGACAGGGCAGGAAAGTGTATGACAGGAAAGCAAAGCAAAGCAAAGCAAAGCAAAGCAAAGCAAAGCAAAGGAAAGGAAAGGAAAGGAAAGGAAAGGAAAGGAAAGGAAAGGAAAGGAAAGGAAAGGAAAGGAAAGGAAAGGAAAGAAAAGTGTAGGACAAGACAGGGCAGGAGAGGACAGGGGTGCATTTCCCAAAAGCATTGTTTGCTAACTGTAGTCGTTAGTTCCAGGAGAAGACAGGGAGGGATGGGATAGCGCTGGAAAGGAAAGGAAAGGAAAGGAAAGAAAAGAAAGGAAAAGAGGGGTGGGATGTGATAGCACAGGAAAGGAAAGGAAAGGAAAGGAAAGGAAAGAAAAGGAACACTGTTAGACATTTCTGTAATTTCTACAGTTTTTTACTGTATATCACCCAGTATAAAACAGCAAATTCCCTTTAAAGTAAATAACTGTAATTCCCTTTGCATCATGGGAATTTTCTGTGACGTCAAACACCACACACAGAGACTAACTGTATTTTTAAAAATTGAGGTATACTACTGTATTTGTGGTAACGACCTCTTTGGCGCCACTCCATTGAGATAATTCTTTTCCTCATTTCTTTTACATTTTGACTGACAGGATTTTGCGCCACAGGAGTTTATCCTTTGTTTCAGAAACAGTGCGAGTGGAACAGCGTATTTAGAGTACTACTGAACTTCAGAAATATACTGGGCCACCAGTTTACTGTCCTGCATCTATTGTGGATAGTTTCATGGATTATAATGGTTTCTATACTGTCTTTTGTCGCGTCGCGCCGCTCGCGTCTGAGGACACGGAACCAGCGAGGCAGCGCCGGGGGTTTCCCCCGGGGATGGAACCCGAGAGCGGGAGAGTTCCGGAGAGCATCTGCGCTGTGTATTGACGCACCTTACAAGCAAGCAAGGTAAAATATATATATATATATATATTTGTTATTTGTATGTCTGTTTGTGTGTGGTTTGTCAGATTTTTGCCCAACAGTTTAACCTAGTAACATTTACTCCTCAACATTATGGTACATAAACTTTACCACGATAAACTGCGCTGTACTTTCAATTAACAAACGGCGCTGTCAGCTTAATAAATTACCAAATAAAATGATTTTAACGCGCAAGGCATAATCTTATATTAACAGTAAGTTAGCTAATGTGAAATTTTGTTCAGGTGTTATTTAATGTTCAGCATAGCCTATAGTTGAGAATACAAAATCGTATGTTAACTAGGTTAAACAAAAGTTTTATGACCAGCTGCCTTTTTTTTTATTTAATTTAATATTTACTGCATTTTGTGTGTGTGTTTAAAGGCAACTCAAATGAAGCATCACAGAGGACAAGAGCAGGTCAGCCACGCTGGGACTAATAATTCATGGTAAGATAACTTCACTATGATTTTGAGAGGTTTGTGTATTCCATATGGGGGTTTGTCTTTTACAAATGTGTAATTTCTTTTTTGTTTTTTTCTTTCAGGGAACAAATTTCTCTGTGTAGCAAAGTGGACGGTGAGCAAAGGTGACCTACGTTTTGCCATTTGATGGGAGAAAGAATGAAGATGCAGTGTTCCAGCATTGGAATATTTTTTTCAGTGTTTCAGTGTTATATATGCAATGTTTAAATAAAGAATGTGATATTTTGGAATAATTGTGTCTGTTTGAATTGAATATCAGTAATAACTATACAATTAATTCTATATAAAAAAAATATAAAATGTAATTAAATCTATATACAAAACAATGAATTACAATAATATATGGCAGTACATTACTACAGTACCTTACTGTAAACTGAAATACAGTTGGGTACTGTAAATCCTAATTACAGTAACTTACTGGCAACAGCGTTGCCAGTAAGTTACTGTAAAAACCCTTTGAAATGTCTAACAGTGAAAGGACAGGAAAGAAAAGAAAAGTACAGGACAGGACAGGGCAGGAGAGGACAGGGGTGCATTTCCCAAAAGCATTGTTTGCTAACTATAGTCGTTAGTTCCAGGAGAAAACGGGGAGGGATGGGATAGCGCTGGAAAGGAAAGGAAAGGAAAGGAAAGGAAAGGAAAGGAAAGGAAAGGAAAGGAAAGGAAAGAAAGGAAAAGAGTGGTGGGATGTGATAGCACAGGACAGGGCAGGAAAGGAAAAGAAAAGAAAAGAAAGGAAAAGACAGGGAGGGATGGGATGTGATAGCATGGGACAGGGTAGGAAATAAAAGGGAAAAAATGGATAATGCACATTTGTTTTGATTACACCTAAAAACATACATTCATAGTCTAATCTGCACATTACTCACCTCAATGGGTCTCTTTTTTTTGCCCACGTTGTTGGTCTGTAGTTTTTCTGGCATTGGAGGTGCTCTGCTCACTGGGGGTCTGCACCCAAAGACAAAAAACAGAGCCACTTAATCAGTCTTACAGCAGTAATAAGGTCAGACAGTGACCGGGTGAAAAGGACACCAGACATCTGGCATGATTCTGTTTCACTTCAGGTTTTCGCCGTAACATGTAACCAAATACAAGGCACTTCTATATGCGATAGTTTGTGATGTACAGTAAATGTTTGGTCAAAACCTTTGTAAAACTCTGCAAATAAAAAAAAAAAACTCTAAACGTATCAGGTACAAAGAGGTGTAAGTGATCGGTTTAGTCTTACCTTGAGCCCCTTAAAAGCAGCATTAACAGAGAGAGAGAAAACGTTAGAAGAGTGTCAGTTAAGCAGCTCCCTCAAGTGCTCCAGAAAACTAAGAAGCACAACACAGGGACACTGAGAACACAAACATAATACAATAAAATGTATACATTTTGTGCATGATAACGTTCACTTGACAGCATGTCTAAACACAAAATGGCCCATAGAGCTGGTGAAGCAAGAGACCAGTTCTGTCTAAAACTAGCTCAGTCAATTCGGTTTCTTAACACTTACAGAAATAGTTCACCCAAACTTCTTATTTACCGCCATACCATTCCAAACCTGTATGACTTTCTTTCTTCTGTATAGCACAAAAGGTGAATTTCTGAAGAATATCACTCTCTTCAATATAATTCAAGTGAAGATAGACTTAGACTGCCAAGCTCAAAAATCACACAAAGCAACTATAGAAATGTCACAAAAGTGGTCCATATATATTGTCTGCTATATTCTAAGTCTTCTAAATCTGGATGACTAAATTGCTATTCATCCAACCCTCCATGACACGTTCCTGAGAAAAATAACCCCTTCTGAAAACATGTGCTTAACCACAAGGGTCACAGGGACACTGGAGCCTAAGTGACCAACTACATTATTTAAAATTTCTCCTTGTGTTCAATAGAAGAAAGTAAGGTTTGAAACAGCATGAGGGTGAGTGATGGCAGAATTTCTGTTTTTGGGGTGAACTAATCCTTTAATCGTCTTGAGAGCAAATTAAGGGAGCAAAGCGTGAGCATAGTTCCCAGCAGCCAAAGAAGCAGCATTACTTTTAAAATAATTAGCGGTGGAGAGCAGTAATGAAGTCACTTCAAAGCAATGACAAAATATCTGCCAGCAAAGCACTTAACATAATATTGTTCCATCAACTCTAATTTAAGACTGAAATTACCTGCTTTTACAGCATCTTGAGCTTAAAATAAGAGCAAAAACTTAGCGCCAGGCGGTTTTATGACTCAGTACAGGGGAATGGTGGGTTTATGGATATGATGGCTGTTGCCATGCGGTATAGCAAACATTCAAAGAGCAGGGAGGAGGCGGCCCATGAAAGTTTTCTGAATAAATGACACTTTTATTGATCTTCTTACCTGACTACGCCCTGCCTTCACATGGTGAGAGAGAGGAGTGGAGTGCAGAGACAGACAAAGGAGTGAGGAAAATTGGAAAAGACAGACATGAGGGTAGCATGTCACTCAAAGCCGAAGTGTTCCATGAATTCAAACTCATTGGTTTCAATGCTTTTAACTAATATTAAACTCTTATTCAAAATGCCCTGTGGTAGTTATAATTGACAATTGTAAAGAGTTATTTATTTATAGAGTTTAATATTCCAATTTGGAAAGACAATTTGGTATTCCAACAGTAGCAGAAGACAATAAATCGTTTGGCTTTAGAGAGTGTGCCACCAACATGAGCTTATTCAAAATGGTATATTAGTGGTAGAGTGGTGGTGAATTTGAAATACAAGAGTTTATAGAAGCAATAAAGTGGAAAACTGAGAGTATTCGGTACTTAACATTACGCCTCTGACAGGCTTACTGCATTTAAAATCGAATTTACTTGAAAATAAATAAATACTATAAATAAAATTAGGAGAAAAAACATTACTTAAGCTTAAGCTTATGATTATTAAGAGTTAGTGTTATTCTATTAAAAAATGTTATTAAAGATTAACTTTTAATTTAAACGTAAAAATGGGGAAATGGGCATGCATAAATATACAATACTGACCAATACCTATAAATTAAATCACTAACATCAGCCGATAACTAATATGGTGTAAAAACATATACAGTGCCTTGCGAAAGTATTCATACCCCTCCATTTTTTTTTCACGTTTTTTGTTGCCACCTTATGTTAAACTGCTTTGAATCACTTTTTTTTCCAGATCAGTCTACACTCCGTACACCATAATGACAGCACAAAAACAGATTTGTGACAACTTTGCAAATTTATTTAAAATAAAACAATGAAATAAGTACATTGCATAAGAATGTACTAACTCATTACTTAGTTGAAGCACCTTTACAGCCTCAAGTCTTTTTGTGTATGATGCGACAAGTTTTGCACATCTGCATTTGGCAATTATCTGCCATTCTTCTCCTCACCTCTCAAGCTCAGTCAGCTTGGATGGGGGCTGGCAGGCATTTTCAGGTTTCTTCAGAAATGTTTGATTGAGTTTAAGCCCATGCTATAGCTGTTTTCTATAAGCTATTTTCGTTTTCTATAATCTGTTTTCATGTGTCTTCAGTGGGGAGAGAATTGAGTTCGGCCACAAAGCCCACCAAAGCCCTTCTCCATCAATTGCTCGGTTTGACTTTAGGAGGAGTCCTAGTTGTTCCAAACTTCTACTATTATGGATAATGGAGGCTACACGCTTCTGTGAACCTTCAATGCAGCAGAATTTTTCTAAACTCTTCCCCAGATGTGTGGCTTGATGTAATCCTGTCTCTAAGCTCTTCAGTCAGTTTTTTTACTTCAGGGTTTGGTTTTTGCTCTGATATGTAATTTCAGAATTTGAATTAAGAGGTGTGTGCCTTTCCAAATCATACTCATGCAATCATACAAATGATTTTGCCACAGGTTAACTCCACTCGAAGTGTGGTAATATCTACAAGCGATATGAATGAGTTAAATTTCAAATGTCCCAGAAAAGGGTATGAATACTTATGCAAAGTTTTTTATTTCTAAAAAAATTCCAAAGTTGTTACAAACCTGTTTTGTGCTTTGTCATTATGGTGTATGGAGTGTAGACTGATGAGGGAAAAAGTCATTTAAAGCAGTTTAACATAAGGCAGCAACATAAAAAAAACAGGGGTATGAATACTTTCGCAAGGCACTGTATAACACCCCTCAAAATATATTAAATATATCTATAAATACATATTTAAATGCTTTTAGATTCCTGCCAAAAAAAAGAGAAAGAAAAAAATAAACAAGAAGAAACCCATGCTGCATGTGACATTTCTCCATAATTCTGTACTTACTGTCACATTATATTACGAAACTGTACACAGAGTTGCTATAAATATTGATGCCACACTGGGTGTTATTCCTAACTTACCTTTCATCTACTGACGGCTCCTTCTGTTGTAAGTGGGGTTTGACCCCCGTCATGGGTCGCACGTTTGTGGATAAGGCCTTGATTACATAGATGATCTCATTTTCCCGAGTTACATCACTGTCATACCCTACGCAGATGGAGACATAAGACATTTAAATGAACATTTTATCATATGATGGATGGCTACCCTCTTTAAATCTAGATGACAGTGGATGGCAGTAAAACTGTTCTTTATAAATGATCTTTTTCACCTCCATCATCTTCGCTCTCAATGTCTGACTCCTCGCTGTCACACTGTCTGGCTTCTCGGCAGCCCTCGTTCTCATGGCTCCAGATCATCAGACAGGTGTCAGAGCCACCAACCGATGCCAGCAAAGAGTCGTCATGCGACCAGCGCACATTAGTCACATGGGTACTGTGGGCCATGTACCGCTTAAACTTTGCGTATTTTCCCTATTGAGATCATGAAAATGGTAAATGATCAATTAAAATATCTAAAAACTCAAAAAGGGCTAAACATGTCTGTCATTTATTTAAAGTGCATTTTCATATAAAGTATAAATAAAATTATGGTTTATGGTTTGAACCTGTTTTATACAGTTTGTCTAAAAGCAACTAATTCTCCCCATTATTTCTCCCATTTTAATACTAATGTTCTCCATCCTCAGCTTGCCAAAAATAAATCTTAAAAAAAAAAAAAAAAAAAAAGAGTATTGATATGCAGAGCACATACTGGCAAGCTTTACTGACTGCAGAAATTGTGGGTTTTATTCATTTTTCTGGTGTTCTAAATTAAACATTGACTAGCAAAATGTTTTTAGCTTTATACTAGGTGAAAATTCTACATCATATTATAGTTAATTTAACTTCTTTTTTTAAATGAAATTAGGTTGTAAAAAGCCTATTCATACTGTAGAAAAAAAACTACATTAAGCAACATGCTAAAATGTTGCTTAATGTAGTTTTTTTCTACAGTACACATAACATATAATATAATATAATAATATAATATAATATAATATATATAATACAAAATAAAGTTTTTAAATTATTAAGACCATACTTACTATATTTTCTTTATACATAAGCTAAATTATCTTGTCTTTATCATTTAAAAACTTTATTTTGTATTTGGAAAAATATATTTTTTACTAATAATAAATCAAAATGTGAAGTTTGACCAACGTAATGAATATAATTTGAGAAAAACTAAATAAATATCTAAAGTTGTAACACCCCTGTCATTCCGTGTGTTTTGGTTTAGTCCTTGTATGCCCTTATTTGTTTTTTCCTGTCTATTAGTGTCTATTCCCTTCACCTGCCTGTCTTAATTAGTCTCCCTTTATATGTTGCATTCAGTTCCTTGTCAGATTGTCCGGTATTAACGTTACCTCATGTTTGCGTATGTTCTTGAGTTTTCCTGCCTGTTTGTGTACCTGCCTGTGGATTTATTAAAAGACTTTGGATTTGCTGTAACTTTGTGTTGCACAAATCTCATCTCTACGTACACTGTGACAGAATACCGGACTGAAACAACAGTTTAGCGGCATTTTTATCCTGCGTTTATTTTCTCGTTTTTTCCAAGTGTTTGTTTTGTTTGTTTTCCCCACCATGGATCCGTCTGTCCTCATCCTCCTCCTAGGGCAGGGGGGACGCTCTCTTGAGGACCATACCAACGACTTTGCGTTCCTGTCGGAATACACATACTTCCCGCATAGCAGCCTCTGTAAATTCTATGGACTTAATAGAACCACCAAAGCGCTGCTATCCGGGGAGGGTCCTCAAGACAGCCTCCTGAGTTACATCGAGTGGGTGCTGGCGTCTTGTGGATCGTCTATGACTATTGGCATCATCACGAAGGACGCCAGCCCCACTCTAGACCCAGTGCCCGCCTCCATCGTTCTCCCCCTAGGAGTCGTCAGCCCTTCCTCCACCATAGCTCCTCTCTCCGTCGGCTCCACCGTGGGTCACTATCATGGCTGCGGCCTGGGTCTCACCTGGCTCCTCCTGCTCCGGATCCCTCCTGTCTCCTCATTGGCTCCTCTCTCCGTCATCACCACCCTGGACTCTGTTAATCGTCCTCCTCCCGAGAGTCCGTCCTCCGCTGAAACCTCCTCCCATATTGACTTTGTGTTACCCAGCCATTATCCTTCTCCATGTCTCCTTCCCTCTTGTCTCCCATTATCTATGGCGTGGGGTCACCATCATGACTGCGGCCTGGGTCTCACCTGGCTCCTCCTGCTCCGGTAACCCTCCTGTCTCCTCCTTGGCTCCTCTCTCCGTCGTTAACTCCCTGGACTGTTCTGTTTCCTCTTTGGCTCCTTCCTCCGTCATCACCACCCTGGACTCTGTTAATCATCCTCCTCCCAGGAGTCCATCCTCCGCCGAAACCTCCTTCCATATTGACTTTGTGTTACCCAGCCATTATACTTCTCCATGTCTCCTTCCTTCTTCCATCATCTATGGCGCGGAGTCGCGGTTTAGTCCTTGTATGCCCTTATTTGTTTGGTATTTTTGTCTATTAGTGTCTATTCCCTTCACCTGCCTGTGTTAATTAGTCTCCCTTTATGTTGCATTCAATTCCTTGTCAGATTGTCCGATATTAATGTTACCTCATGTGTGAGTATGTTCTTGAGTTTTCCTGCCTGTTTGTGTACCTACTTGTGGATTTATTAAAAGACTTTGGATTTGCTCTAACTTGCTCATCTCTACATACACCGCGACAAAAGTATACGTTTGTTCAAGTGTACATATGTAGAAATCAAATGAATCTTGATCCAAAATGGAAAAAGTGAATAAACTAACTAAAATTTAAATTTAAACAAATTTAAATATCTAAACATAAATATATATCTTTATCTAATATCTAAAATAATGACAAATTTGCATTTTTGGGTCAACCATTGTATGAACGCAATAACTAAAAAACATTTTCCTAACCTTGACTGGATATTTGAAGAGCTTGACATATCCAAGGTCATCCCCAGTCGCTAGCAACTTCCTGTCATTGCTAAGACAAGCAGAAGTAACTTCGGTAACTTCACTGACCACAGGCCAAATTCCCTCACAGGAAGTTCCAAGCACACATGTCCATGTGCTCCAGTCGATCTTGTTCACCTGGGGAAGGAAAACATGGCGTGAAAAGACAGTCAAAATACAGACTAATTAAATTCCTATAAACACAGTTTTCACCTGATTAGAACAATATATAGAGTTCATTTTAAAGCTGGCAATGAGCAACACTTTTAATGAAAAAGAATTGGCAGCATTAATTTCAATAATAAAATCCAACTCAATCCAACAAACACTGCGGCCAAAATGCCTCCTACAGAAGCTATGCACTTAGCTAAATGCAGGAGATCAGAAACACTGAAGGACTCTTACTAAATCTTAAGTTATTAAGGTAAGCGTTCACTGTCTGTCCCAACGTACCGGTGGCCTTAAACACGGCCTAATTCCCTGCCTCCAAATTTAGAGACAAGCTAATGAAAAGTGGGCCATGTTCTTGCCCTTAAGAGTGCCCTTCCCCCTCCCAGGGTGACACACGGCGAGATGTTCACGATCCATACCTCTGTAGCAGGAATGGTTTGCTTCTTCCCACGAGGGGCCTCAAAAAATAGCTGCTCCTTTGCCGATGTGTTGACCTGCAAAAGCTTCCCTAATACAAGAAAACAGAAGAGAGATGCTGAGATGTAACAAAGTTAAGCACAGATGATCTCTTCAAATGTGAATTCTACAAGATACAGTTATTGACAACTCTCAGTTTGTGATAATACATAGAGTGACCATTTAAATTTACATGTTTGTTCATATAATTGTGAGCACTGTAGTCACAAGCACTATTATACACTTCTTTTTTCAAACAAACTTAATTTTCTGAGAGTTTATTTTCAAAAAGACAACAGAGGCCAAAAGTGCCATAGATTTTATAATTTCTTATAAAATATGACTTTGAATGAAATGTTCTAAATCATCATAAAATGGTTGATGTGGTTCAGGCAACTTACAGAGCATTTCTGTAGAGGGCTCTACAGAACATCTGAATGCAAAAGGAATATATTGCTGATAAAAATCCTTTGACAAAAACTAACATTCTTGAAGCAGTGCACAATGCAACATACAGTGCACGGATTTGGAAAGGCACACACCTCTCAATAAAAGGTCTAACAGCTGAAATGCATATCAAAGTAAAAACCAAGTCCTGAGGTCAAAAGAACTACCCATATAGCTCAGAGACCGGACTGTGTCAAGCCACACATCTGGGGAAGAGTTTAGAAAAAATTCTGTTGCATTGAAGGTTCACAGAAGCATGTAGCCTTCATTTTTCATAATGGAAGATGTTTGGAACAACTAGGACTCTTCCTAGAGCTGAGCAACTGATGGACAAGGGCCTTGGCTTGAGTGGAGACCAAGAAGATGACGGTCACTCTAGTTGAGCTCAATGATCATATATGCAGATGGAAGAAACTTACAGAAGGACAAACATCACTGCAACACTCCACCAATCTGGTCTTTATGGCGGTGTGACCAAACTCAATCCTCTCCTCAGAAAAGACACATTAAAACCCATTTGGAATTCACAGCAAAGCACCTACAGAACTCTCAGATTGTGAGAAACAAGATTCTCTGGCCTGATGAACCTCAAATCCAAGCATCATGTTTGAAGGAAACCAGGCACAGCTCACAACCTGTACAGTAGCATCCCAACAGTAAAGTGTGGTGGTAGCAGCCTGTGGGGCTTTCAGTGTCAGGAACTGAAGGACTCGTCAGAGTAGAAGGAAAGCTCAACACAGCAAAATACAGAGATAGCCTTAATGAAAACCCAGTTCAGAGCATTCAGAACCTCAGACTGGGCAGAAGGTTCACCTTGCAACAGGACAATTACCCTAAGCACAAAGCAAGAGTGGCTTAGAGGGGCTTGAACCCAATCAAACATTTCTGGAGAAACCTAAAAATGTCTGCCAGCTACCATCCAGGCTGACAGAGCTTGAGAGGTAAAGAAGTGAGGAGAAGAATGACAGATAACTGCCAAATGCAGATATGCAAAACTTGTCGCATCATATCCAAAAAGGCTTGAGGCTGTAAAGGTGCTTCAACTAAGTACTGAGTTAAGTGTATGAATACTTATGCAATATAATTATTTCGAAGTTTTATTTTCAATGAATTTGCAATGTTGTCACAAATCTGTTTTGCGCTTTGTTATTATGGTGTATGAAGTGTAGATTGATCTGGGGAAAAAAGTAATTTGAAGCAGTTTAACATAAGACGGCAACATAACAAAACGTGAAAAAAATTAAGGGGTATGAATACTCGCAAGACAATGTATCATGAACAAAACGTAAGGAAATAAATACATTAATCAAACTCTCTGAAAAAGTCCTAATTTTTCAACATTGTCCTCCCTACATGAATCCAGAGTAATTAACAGGACACTGATCACAAGAATCTCTTTACTTCCACTAGTCTCCATATCACCAAACTGCATAAATTTGCCTCAACTTGTATCAGACACATTTCATTCCTGTCACTATCACTCATGTTGCCTGACATCCCCAACTCTCCCTGAAGATGAATGACTTCTGGTCGCTTTGTTGCTGTAAAAAGCTGTCTGTGTGAAGGTCCCTTGACTCATTTGCTCTCTGAAATACAGCGTTTGTGTCTTGTATCTGTCTCACCTCTCTTGTCCCAGTCCAGATGGGTGATGTAGTTCATGGAGCCTTTGCAGACACCAACCCTTTTGCTGCTCATCACGTTGTAAATATCCACAAAGCTGTCACCTGATGCCACAGCCAAATACTTTCCTGTAACTGTTGTAAAGATCAGCTTTTAAATTTTAAGCTTTACCATGACCCAGACAACACATTCTTATTAATATGTTAATATATTCCTGCAAGTATTTGTTAAGTACATTAGCATATGTGAAGGTACATCATACTGAATAGATCAGATGAAAGAATTCAGATGCTATATTCTTGTTCTCATATTCTTTTGTACTAATATTAGAGTGTTGACTAACCAGGAGAGAAGCGGATTTCTGATATGATGTCTTTGCGGTGATGAAATGACACCAGGTCTTCTAGAGTGTCTGCGTTGACGATGAGGAAGCTGCCATCGTTGAGACCCACAGCCAGAGCTTTCCCATCTGGAGAAAAGCAGCAACACCGCCCACCTGCACAAAGTTACACCACTCTGTTGTTAAAAATCTATTGATTCTCTTTATATTATCATATGAATGTCGAACAACGGCCATGTAGTAAGGCTTAGTTTAGATGTATGTTTAGATGTATTAGATGTATGTTATTATTTATATCATGTGTTGTTCCAAACTCGTATGTCTTTTCTTTTTCCGTGAAATGTAAAAGGAGAAGGATAGCAGAATGTTCACACTGCTCTTTTCCATACAATGAAAGCATAAGGAGTCATTCAAACACATTTTAACATTGCATTGCACTACTTTTGCACTGTTTTTCTATGTAAACACATGCCAAACTGAAATGTTTTTTTTTTTTATTATTTAGTGACAGTTGTTTATGAGTCCCTTGTTTGTCCTGAACAGTTAAACTGTCTGCTGTTCTTCAGAAAAATCCTACAGGTCCCACAAAGTCTTTAGTTTTTCAGCAATTTTTGTGTTACAGTGTAGTGTTACAACAATGACTGTATGATTCTGAGATCCATCTTTTCACACTGAGGACAACTGAGCGACTCATATGCAACTATTACAAAAGGTTCAAACGCTCACTGATGCTTCACAAGGAAACACAATGTGTTTGATCAGAATGAAGATGTGTGCATTTTTCTTATTTTGACTAAATATCATATTTTTCATTTAGTACCTCCCTTCAGAAGCTACAGAAGATACTTACTTCCCCAGAAGACAAAATAAGTTAAATTTACCCTGACCTTCAAATTCCAAAAGTTTTCAACCCCGGCTCGTGTTTGATGCATCTTGTTTCCCTTTGAACCTTCTGTAATAGTTGCATATGAGTCCCTCAGTCCCAGTCATACAGTCATTATTGGAAAGGGTTCAAATACACAAAAATGCTGAAAAACTAAAGAATTAGTAGGAGCTGAAGGATTTCCTGAAGAACAGCAGACAGTTTAACTGTTCAGAAGAAACAAGGGACACATGAACAACTATCGCTAAGCCAAAAAATACAGAGATGTGGATCATTCAGGTAACAACACAGTATTAAGAATCAAGGGGATGTAAACTTTTGAACAGGGTGTTTTTTATAAATTTAACTATTATTTTCTCTTGTGTACTATATATACATGTCTTTTATGTGAAATATCTTATTCAGGTCAATACTAAATAAAAAATAACATGCATTTTGTATGATTTGTATAAATCTGCATAACATTTCATTTTAATATCGGCCATAACCATAAACATAATATTGGTCTTAACATAAAATTCTGTTACATCAATGTTGTTCCAAACCTGATTGATTACAACATGGCATGTTTGAATATGCAGAAATGCAAATGAGAACTACACTGGATGGGAACCATTCAGGAAATATCCACCTGTTCTTTACAAAAAAGTTGAATGAACAAGTCGAATGGTGTACTTCTATGAAACTTGTGAAAAATCACACAGGAACAACAAGAGGATGAGTAAACGACAAAATGTAAGTTTTTGGGTTAAAGCTTTTTAAACCCATTACACAATCCTCACTGTCAAGTAAGTTATCATTGTTGATTTCCCAAGTAAATATGGAAAGACCCAGTGTACTCTAAGGATAATAATTATAATCTAATTTAATTAGGGTTGATGAAGAGTCGATAGATCATCCTAAGGATCTGGTCTATCAAGTATTATTTGATTAAATCACTGGTCTACAGAGTATTCTACGTATGAGCAGCAGTCGTTCCTCTACAAAAACGTACTGCAACCATCCTCTTTAGAGATTCTGCCCTCAGGCAATCAATATGCTCTTAGGGCTAATTTGCATGCTGAGTATTCTTCACTTAAGTTATATTTTTCAGCGCAAATTGAGTTTCTGAAGCATAACGAGGTCAAGCATTGTGTAGGCTGAGCTTGGAATACAAATCACAAGAAGAGTACATAGATAAAGAGCTATTTATAATCAGACAGAGGGGCGTTTTGTAGACAGTAATGCATGTGTGTTTCAAATTTATGTCACTGAAAAACAAGCTAGTGAAGAACTGCAGTTCATCGTACAGTTATTTCTCCTTGTTACATCATAGTAGTTACCCTCAGCATGGTTTAATTGCGGTAAGGGTTTGTAGATGTAATATTATGAGGATGTGCAATACATATTTTGGGGACTGTCTGTAGTTGACTAGGGAAAATGAATAGCAGCAAGAGATAAACTATATGACTCTGTACTGGTTTTCTTCAGTAAAATACACACACAAAAAATACACTTTTGGTTACCATCTGTTGTATAGAGGAAAATGTTGTATGTGTTATATTTGAAATCACATTTAAATATGTTTTAATGTTATATAATACATGTATATGTTTTAAATGCACTAAATTACAATTCCATCATTACAAATCTGTACTTACAAATACTTAAGTTTTATGTCACATTACATTTTAACTGGGTCAATAATCACTCTTTTAACTAATTACATTTAATACAAATTTAAACTATAATACATTTTCATTTAATTGTACATAACAAGTGTTATCCATTACATTCAGTTCACAAATCATTTCTGTAATCAGTACTTTTTTCCAAAATATGCTAAAATCTTTTTCACAAGGGAACATTACCACAATTTTTTTCCCACTGAAGTTTATAAAAAAACATCTTAACACTTTCAAATTCTTGAGGCAAGGAAGAACTGTGAATCTAGTCCAACAACAAACTCTTTAGAAAAATTAATGACCAAATAAAAGCACATTCATTGCAATAATCACACTGTACACTACCTTAATTTTATGTTGGTAGTAAAATAAATTGTGAATATTCAATATACGACTGCCCTAGTCCATAGTTCCAGCTCATTTCTGTTATAATATTTTAAGAATCAAAATAAAAGTATTTGTGTGCATAATATATGTGTGTGTACTGTGTGTATTTATTATGTACATATAAATACACACACATGCATGTATATATTTAAGAAAAATATGTTATGTTTATATATTAAATATATTTATATATTACATAAATTATATGAGTATAAATATATATATGAACACATGAAAATATTTTCAAAATATATACTGTATGTGCGTGTCTTTATATATACATAACAAATATACACAGTACACACACATATTGTCACAGGGACGGTCGGAGACGAGCGGATCCATTTGCAGCATTTTATTCGTACAAACAAACACACAGGGGCAGGCAGAAATCGTCGTCAAACACAGGCAGAAAGGTTGGGGCGGGCAGCGAGAATCACACACAAGAGGGAGTCCAGGAATCAAAACACAGGAAATCAAACACGGAAAGAAACGCTCAGAAATGCAGCCGGGGCAATACAAGACTTCGCGAAGAAGCTGTGTGTGTGTGTGTGTGGCTTATAAGCATGTGTGTGAATGAGGAACAGATGTGTGCAGCAATCAGTGCAGTGGGTCACGAGGAGCAGGTGTGAGCAGTGATTGGTGCAGTGGCTTGTGGGGGCTGAAGTCCATGATGTGCAGTGCAAGAGTTTGTGATGACAGGACGACTCAATTCGTGACAGAGCCCCCCCCCCCCCCCCCCCCCCCCCCCCCCCCCCCCCCCCCCAAGGAGCGGCTTCCAGACGCTCTAACGACATAATGAAACCGGAGGGTGGTGGAGCGGAGGCGGAACAGGGGGAGGGATGGAGGGCCAGGTCCATGTGGGGGTAATGGAGCTATGGACTGAGGCGGGACCGGCGGAGAGAGAAGCCATGGTGGAGGAAGGGTTGGCTCCTCCATGGGGCCGACCAACGGAGGTGGAGCCGGTGGAGCCCGAGGCGGAACCGGAGAGTCGATAGTCCTGGGCGACACAGAGGATCCGGAGGGCCAAATCGGAACCCAAGGCTCTGGCGACCAAGGCGGAGATGGAGGTCCGGAGGTACACGGCAGAGCCGGAGCGACAGAGGACCGAGGCTGTGCCCGCGTGAGGGAGGAGGTCCACAGAGCCGGTAGGACGGAGCGACGAGGCACAGCCGGAGGAGTAGAGTCCTGAGGCGAAGGTGGGGCGACGACCGACCAGGGCGGAGCCGGAGGGACGATGGAGCCCGGTGGAGCTGGTGGACCGACGGCCGACAGCGGAGACGAGGGAGCAGAGAGCCGGGGTGGAGCCGCAGGGTCGGAGGGCCGAGGCGGAGTCCAGGACTCTGAGGCTGGAGGTGATGGTGAGGGATCCTCCAGCCAGGACACCGATGGAGACTGGCAGACCCACGGCAACTCCTCTGCACCGAAGGTGGGTTGAAGGTGAGCCGAGGGACTGTCAGGAGACAGAGGTGGTGGGACTGGAGCAGTAGGGAGGGTGGGTGGGAAATTAGACAGCCCATAAATGGCCTCCGTGGCCTGAACAGGGCAGACAGGAATCTCAGGACGGCTGGTCGGAACCAGCAGAGGCTCTGGAAGGCTGGGCGGAACCAGCGGAGGCTCTGGAAGGCCGGGCGGAACCAGCGGAGGCTCTGGGAGGCCGGGCGGGACCAGCGGAGGCTCTGGGAGGCCGAGCGGGACCAGCGGAGACTCTGGAAGGCCGGGCGGGACCAGCGGAGACTCTGGAAGGCCGGGCGGGACCAGCGGAGACTCTGGAAGGCCGGGCGGGACCAGCGGAGGCTCTGGGAGGCCGGGCGGGACCAGCGGAGACTCTGGAAGGCCGGGCGGGACCAGCGGAGACTCTGGAAGGCCGGGCGGGACCAGCGGAGACTCTGGAAGGCCAGGCGGGACCAGCGGAGACTCTGGAAGGCCGGGCGGGACCAGCGGAGACTCTGGAAGGCCGAGCGGGACCAGCGGAGACTCTGGAAGGCCGGGCAAGACCAGCGGAGACTCTGGAAGGCCGGGCGGGACCAGCGGAGACTCTGGAAGGCCGGGCGGGACCAGCGGAGACTCTGGAAGGCCAGGCGGGACCAGCGGAGACTCTGGAAGGCCGGGCGGGACCAGCGGAGACTCTGGAAGGCCGAGCGGGACCAGCGGAGACTCTGGAAGGCCGGGCAAGACCAGCGGAGACTCTGGAAGGCCGGGTGGGACCAGCGGATGCTCTGGACGGCTGGACGGAACCAGCGGAGACTCTGACTTGGCGGCCATCTTGTGAAATGGTTCAGAGTCAGTGGCCATCTTGTGAACAGACTCGGGAAGGGCGGCCATCTTGGGAACTGGCTCTAGGAGGATGGCCATCTTATGCAGTGTTTCTAGGCTGGCGGACATCTTGTGCTGTGGCTCTGAGCTGGAGTTTACTGTGGGAACATTGTTGTCTTCTTGAATTCCCACAGTAAAAGGAGAGTCACTCATTTGCAGAGCAATGTCAATGAAATATTGTAAAGTCCAGTTAGGTTCAAGCGTGGGCATCAGTGAAGCCAATGGCTCTAAGAGTCCTCCACGGAAGAAAATCATCAGGCATACATCATCCATGGAAGACTGATTAGCCAATTCGACAAAGTCCATAGCGTACTCCTCAACAGACCGCTCACCTTGCTTGAGATGCATGATCTGTACTGTGGAATTCATGCTGGAACCGGATGACACCATACTAGCTGCTGGATTCTTGTAGTGGCGAAGTCTTCTGTCACAGGGACGGTCGGAGACGAGCGGATCCATTTGCAGCATTTTATTCGTACAGACAAACACACAGGGGCAGGCAGAAATCTTCGTCAAACACAGGCAGAAAGGTCGGGTCGGGCAGCGAGAATCACACACAAGAGGGAGTCCAGGAATCAAAACACAGGAAATCAAACACGGAAAGAAACGCTCAGAAATGCAGCCGGGGCAATACAAGACTTCGCGAAGAAGCTGTGTGTGTGTATGGCATATAAGCATGTGTGTGAATGAGGAACAGATGTGTGCAGCAATCAGTGCAGTGGGTCACGAGAAGCAGGTGTGAGCAGTGATTGGTGCAGTGGCTTGTGGGGGCTGAAGTCCATGATGTGTAGTGCAAGAGTTTGTGATGACAGGACGACTCAATTCGTGACACATATGTTATAAACAAAAACTTTTTTATAATTTTGGATGTGATTAATCGGGATTAATCGAGATTAATCGTTGCCTAGCACTTGTGTGGTCAAGTGTCCTTGTTGCACTACAACTACTAACTAGCAATAACAGTAATATATGCAACTACAAAGAACTCTAATCCTAAACATACAGTAAGTAAATGTTGTTAATAAATATTGCTCAGTACTTGCATAATTACACTGCAACAAGGACACATTTGCCTTAATATTTTATTAAGGCCTCTTGTGTACACATGAAACAGCTGCAAATTCTAATCTGAGTAATGAGTAGACACCTGCTTACCTTTCTTGAGTTTGCGTACAGCGAGCATGCAGTGGCTGGGGGAGAGATCCCATATGCGCAGGGTCTTATCGTCGCTCACAGTGGCACACATTGGCAGATGTGGATGAGTGGCAAGACCCCATACCTCGCCCTCCATGTGACCCTAAATACACCCCACATACAACAACACACACTGTTATTTAATATACACTAACACATCAATATAACTGTCATTATTTTCAAAACAAAACATCTATTTTCTTATGCTCATGACAGAATATTAAGTTAGCAAATTACATCACTCTTTTACCGCCTGAGAAATTTTATTTAAAAGAGCACATCTGCATTTTTCTGAGCACGATGGCAGTAATTCATCAAATGATTGAGAAGACCATTATAACTGGGCATATATCCAGACACATGGTGTTAAAGAGCTGATTCAGGAGTCTGAAGCAAAGTGGTGAAGTGATGCTGTACAGTCCAAGTAAAGCATGCCAAATCATGGCAGTCTGCCGTTATCCTCCACATTTTCCTTTGCGGCTATACCTGATTTGCATTTGTTTGGGTGAATCAGATACTAAAATAATCTACATGCAAATATACAGTACTGTCTGCGGGCACAATTAATTTTTAGAGAATTTCCCTTCAGTTTATTATCCAATAAACTGATGCAACCAAGGGGTCCATAAAAAGTTTTCCGGAAAAGCATCTCAGGGTGCAATAAATAAGAATTCAAACAAGCTCAAATGTTTTCAAGCAGCAAGTAGGAACTATAAAAATGTATGACTAAGGTGTATTCATTTGCTAAATACAGTGTTTTGTTTTGTTTATATCTACATCCTAATAATCACTTGACAACTCATCTAATGCAATGCAATAGGTTTGCACTGATACAGTAACATTTAGTAGGTAAACAAATCAATAAGCGCCAACCTATAATTAACTCAAGCCACACAAGCCAAAAAGTGCCCAAAAACCAGCTATTCGCTGTCCAGCTGAAAACTAAACCATGGCAGTCTAAGTGCCATGCCTAAGTCTTTTTGTTTTTGTTTTTTTCTGCACAGTCTGCAGTTACTGCCGTTCACTATTTATTACATAACAACAGCCTCGGACCATGTTGCTTGTCTCTGAAGTGGAACGGGAGCAATTTAGTTTCAGTGATGATGGCAAAACTCTGTTGTGCAGAACACAAAGTGGTTCAGTGGTGAGGGCAGGTGGAGAGACAGACACTTGACTGACTCATTCATTCTCAGGGTCATTTACGGGTGCTGCTGTGTAAGAAAAAAAAAGTTTTAAAAAGGTAGATTTGTATTTCTAGAAGGAAATACTACTGCTTGAAAGATAGCAAAAAGTAGAAAAGAAAAATCCAAGTACAGGTAGGACAAAGACAGCATACAGTTGAGATCAAAAGTTTACATCCCCCTTTCAGAATCTGCAAAATATTGATTATTTTACCAAAATAAGAGGGATCATACAAAGTGCATGTTATTGTTTATTTAGTACTAAGATATTTCACATAAAATATTATATAGTCCACAAGAGAAAATAATAGTAGAATTTCTAAAAATTACCCCATTCAAAAGTTTGGTAATGAACAATGACTGCATGACTTTTAGATCCATCTTTTACACTGAGGACAACTGAGAGACTCATATGCAACTATTACATATGGTTCAGATGCTCACTGATTCTCCAGAAGGAAAAAAAACATGCATTCTGTGTTTACAGAAAAAAACACATGAATTTCACATGTGCAAAAACACATGTGGTCACATGTGGCCACATATACATGTGATTCTGCACATGTGTTATTTCACATGTGAAAACGTGTGCTTGCACATGTGAAAATCACATGTGACAACCCATGTGAAACCCTGGAGATCACATGTGACAACCCATGTGACATTCCTTTTCTGTAAGGGGTGAACACTTTTGAACAGAATGTGTACATTTTTCTCATTTTGCCTAAATATATATTTTTTCATTTAGCACTTCCCTTCAAAGGCTACAAAAGATACTTACATGTTTCCCAGAAGACAAAATAAGTTAAATCAGTTCAATCTTAATGCATCGTGTTTCCTCCTGAAGCATCAGCAAGTGTTTGGACCTTCTGTAATAGTTGCATAGAGACCCTCAGTTGTCCTCAGTGTGAAAAGATGGATTTCAAAATCATACAGTCAGTGTTGGAAATGGTTCAATGGTACACATGCTGGAAAATGCTGGAAAACCAAAGGATTAGTGGGACCTGAAGGCAGTTTTACTGTTCAGGACAAACAAGGGACTCATGAACAACTATCACTAAACAAACAAACAAACAAAAACCGAACACAGTATTAAGAATTCTTGATAATTTTACTATACTGCTAGGATAAACCAAAAGATCCAAAAAAAAATCAACCTTCAAAAAGGTTCTAAAGTTTTATTTTCCACTGCAAAGCTCAGTATGCATCAAATGTACTGTAATTAGCTACTGTGTAGCGATTTGAATATGTGAACTGTAATGGGGATAGAAAGTTTTTTTTTTAAATGATTGGGTAATTAACCAAAAGCAGGTGTTGTCATACATATCAGAAAGGCTTTTTCAAATGACGAATAAGGCTTTTTCAAAGTTATTGTAAAATAACACACCTGTGACCTATAAACACCAGTATTACTGCGCCACACATCTGTTTCTTGCCGCTTTTGAGTGTTGCTTGGTAACTATTCTGCTAAACATGAACTCCCCTTCACTGTTCTAAAATCACTGTAAACCATGGCTTCTTGGGGCTTATTGCTGTAATGTATGCACATGACTTATTCATGATAACTTAATTTGAGGGAAAGCTGCATGAATCTGTTAAGCCTCTTAATTTTCAACTATTTAGTTCATTAGGAAAAACACAGAACTAATCTTTAAACAATCCTACCTTTCAAAAAGTGTAAACCCTGTTGAAAAAACCAGCATATGCTGGTTAGGTACAGTTGCAATCGAAATTATTCATCCCCCTTGACATGCAAGACATTTTGTTCCAGATAATTTGTTTTTCTAAAAACAAATCTACAAAGGCATTATTACACTATTAGATAAAGTATTTTAATACACATTTGAGTAATTCTGAGAACATAAATTGATAAATAATGGAAAAAAAAAAATCAAATTGGCTCTAAACGTTCATGTTCAAAATTATTCAACCCCCAAAATTAAAATTTGTTGCAGAATCTTTTATTATTTAAAACCACCAATAAACGCTGTTTGAAAGTTTTTAGAAACGTTGATCACCTCTCTACTGCAATCTTGGACCATTGGACCATTCCAAGCTTTTAGATCACGGATAATCTTTGGTTTTCACTTTGCCACTGCTTTCTTCAAATTCGACCAAATATTTTCAATGAGAATTAAATCTGGAGACTGAACAGGCTACACAAGAACATTCTGTGACTGATCCCTGAACCAAGCATAAGTAGATTTGGATGTATACTTTGGGATGATTGTCCTGCAGGAAAGTCCATTGATCATCATCCAATTCTAGGCAAAATGGCCTGATACTTCAAAGAATCCATGGTTTCCTTCATACGGTCATGTTTTCCACTTCATGCTACAGTAAAACAACCCCATAATTGGATCAGCCCACCTCCATGTTTGACCATGGAGATAGTGTTCTTCTGCTCATTAGTTTTCCCTTTTTTTGCACCAGACATACTGCTGATCTATACGTCCAAAAAGTTCTAGTTTGGTCACATCGCTCCATAAAACATTCTTCCAGAACTCCACAGGTCTATCCAAATAATTTTTAGCATATTCAAGCTGACCTTTTTTGTTCTTCTTGATCAAGAATGCTATTCGCCAATATGCCCCAACATGAAAGCCATGCTTGTCTTATATTCATCTTATACTCTTGAATGAAATATGTTCCCTACCACAAAAATAAATGACTTAAACGGCAATGTTGAATAGAGGTTGAATAATTATGACAGCTGTGTTATAAAAAAAAAAAAAAAAAAATCCTAGAACTCAAACACATTAAATTATATATTGACATTGTCACTTTTAAAATGCCAGTACACTGTTGTAGATGCAATTTTTATAAAGTCCTGAAACTTCAGACAAGCTTTTATTTGTAAAGTACTGCAGGCTCTGGGGGGTTGAATAATTTTGATTGCAACTGTATATTTTGTTGCTGGGATGCTGGTTTTCGCTGGTTTATGCTGGTCCTTGCTAAGTACTAAGTACTAAGTAAGTTTGTTAATTCAGTAACCCTATACTTGTGAAAAAGATGATGAGATGAGATGAGATGAGATGAGATTCAACTTTATTGTCATTACCCATGTACAAGTAAAGACAAAGATGTCTTTAATAGTCTATAATGTGCACGTTTTTGAAATTATATTTTAAAAAAAGAATGCAAAATATATAAAAAACAAAACAAAAGGCAAATTAGTGTACTTCAAAGAGTACACAATAGCTCCTTTCACACATGAAGTCTTTACTGGTAAATTAAGAGATTGTGTGTGAACAGGACCTTTTTAAAAATACCGGTAAATTTCTTCCAGCAATTTACAAGTAAGGTAAGTTATAACATTACCAGTATATTACCAGTATGATGCTCTGTGTGAACGCAGAATAAATATTACCGGTATGAGCACAGACTACTTCAGAATGTGCTGACGAAAGTGCTGCATGAATGTGAACATTTGGCACAAAAATGAAGAGGTTTGTTTGGTTCATTTGGTCTGGACCAAAAAGAAAAATGATACAATTGGTCCTGGTCCGCTTAGCGTTCACACTGGCAATTTTGACAGCAAACCTAAAGATACCTAACCTAAAGGCATAGTGATACATTCACAACCTGCTTGGTCGGGTTGAATGATGTATATTTCATGACGGAACTCACCGAACTCTCCAAACAAAAGGAAAATGTGCGTTCGACTTAAGGTGTATGACATCAATTCAGTACCCATTCACTGATCAGTCTGCTGATTGCCGCTTTAAGTCGAATACACGCAATGCCGTCTGCTGGACTAAGCATGTTCATTGTTGCATGCATATGATTTTATTTTCACCACCTGCAAACTCACAAAGAGCTCATAAAAGTCACTTTACCTCGTTGCTCCACGTTTGCCCTCTGCTCATTTTGTTTTGGATACACCGCTTGTTCCCTTTTGTGAAATCATGTCGCATAGCATCATATTTTGTCATTACTTCCTGTTTTTGGTTTGTTAAGAAGTATTTGGTCCGTGTTGCACTCATATTTTATTCGAAACGCACCAGAGGTTGTTTGGAAGCGGACCGAGACCCATCTTTTTAGCGGACTCGATCCGCTTGTTTGGTGCGCACCAGGGTTCAGATGGCAGCGTTCACACTTGTATCGCCCCAGAGTTCGTTTTTTTTAATCGAACCAAACATGACAAGTGTGAACACACCCTAAAACTCTGACCACATATACCCCTCCATGTTTACAAACACAACATAGGAAGGCGCAGCCATTAAGACCTCATTTCTGGTTGATATTTACTGGTATTTTGAAATGGATGTGTGAATGGTACTTTACTGGTAAAAAAGATAGAACGTTGTTGCCTGTTTGAACAGCATACTTAATAAATTTTACGGCAATATACTGGTATTACTGTGTGAAAAGGGCTTATGTTTCTTATCAAGCAAGTACACTTTTAAAAAGTGCATATTGAGTGCATTATTCAGTCATAACTATAACAACCACAATACATGACTTAAAATCTGAACAGAGTTTCAAACAATGGGCATCATTGACTTTGTAAACAGTTACAGAAGAAAAGCTGGTCATCATAAACGACTGAGGATCACACACTACCAGAGTTTCAATTTGTTCCTATCACAACGAACTTTTGCAAAAATGTGCGCCTTGTTGCTAGAAGACACGTCACATGTTTGATATCCTCCAAATGAATTAATTCATAGTCTGAAGCTAAAAAATCAGTGAGTCAGTGACTATCGTATACTATGTGATTTTCTATATAATTTGTCAACTCTAATCTTTGACTCCATACAGACTGGCTATGACATTCATCTGCTAGCATCAACTTGCCTGATTGTAAAAGTGTGAAAAATCTGGGCAAAAATCATACTAGTCTTTAGACCAGCACGTAACCTAGCAACCACCCAGAACACCCTAATAATTAAATAGCAAAACTCTAGCAACGCATAACAATGGCCAAACACTCAACTCCACAGTGATGAGATTTGGACAGGATAACATGAAAATATAGTTCTATTCGGAATGAAGCAATCAAAAACATCACATCCTTCTTAAATTGCAATTCACTTGTATTCAAGTTATGTGCATATGACTAAATTACACGCATGATATATTTACATGCATGATTAAAGTGACTGAAAAATTGGCCTTTTTAAATGTGTAAGTCATGGCAAAGACATCCATCTTAAACTAATTACTGCATTCGTGTAGGTTCACATCCAGGGATGCAAAGTTTATGTGTAATGACAGGCTGCCTGAAGGTAAGACTTGTAAAACCCTATTTAATGAATTAACGAGGCCAACCATACATAAATTCTTCATTCAGCCCTTATCTTATTTCATTATGTTTTTTTGTGGCAAAATGTTCATGTTTCATGGCATAATCTGAAAGCTGAATCTGTGCCTTACCTGAACCAAAAGAGTGATAGGCCCATTTTTGTCCACCTCCAGAATCTCTCCATTCTTTGTTCCTACAAGAATATGTCCATGACCCAAAGATATGGCACGTATGGAGGGGTTGTCCTCTAAAAGCAAACCTGCAGGAAGGGACATGTTATAAATAAACACTCATCCATGACCTTGGCTTTCTATTTATTAAACACACCGAATGCTCTTAGAGAATGCATGGAGGTATTTGACCTGAATTTTTGACCAGTCCTCTCTCCCTACTCTGTTTATGTGGTAAGTGAAATTTTATGTACTACACAGTAATAGACTAACACTAGCAAGCGGCTAACTATGTCCCTTTAGAGGCCTTCAGTGCCTTTCCGAATATAGATTCACTATTTGGGCATATCCATAATTTAAACATTGTTTAAATTGCAAAACAGTGTAAAACAAAACAAAAGATAGATAGATATGAGGTGTCTTATCTGTGGTATATAAATTGTATTTCCTTACCTTTGGAGCCTGGGGCCAGCACCGCTCGTTTTATGGCATATGTCTTGAGGCATCTCTCAAACGTGTCGTCCCACAAAGCCACTATTCCATCTTTGCCACCAGTCACGAAACCCTTAGTAACAATTTATTCACATTTTCACATGTCTGAAATATTTAAAGAGATAGTGACTCCATCTTGTTTTCTGTTTATAGCTAAATCTGATACCTTCTCCAGGGCGTGCATGCTAAAAACAGGCCCATCATGAGCTTTAACGGTTTTCACCAGGAACATATCTCTCCAGATGCAGATGTCTCCAGTGCAGGTTCCTGAGAACACCATTTCTTCTGTCCAGCCGTATACTGCACACATCATGGTTTCAGTTTTTCCCATGCTGCCCTTCTTCCCAATCAGTCCACCACCTGAGAACATCAAAGGTTTGTCATATTATCTCTGACAGCGGAAAGATTCACATGCTCCACAAAATGTTCACAAGATGTCCACATGAATCCAGATAAATTTGAATGCATTTTTATTCCTCTATATTTTTAGCTTTTGTCCACATCAAGGGAGCATTTACACAACACCATTTTCAACTAAAAACAGAAAACCTTTTATGAGTTTTGGCTGTTCATTTACACAACAGCAGCAGTTTAAACTGGTCCTTAGCTGGTCATGAGCTTGTTTAAGCTGGTCCTTAGTTGGTCCTAAGCAACTAGCTCCTGCTCAGGACCAGCTTAGGACCAGCACATGATCAGCTTAAGCTAGCTCATGACCAGCACATGACCAGCTTAAACCAGCGTATATGTGATGCTGACATTCAAAAGTTTCAGTTTTCCAGTCTTGCGTTAAAGTTTTTAAAAAGGTTACAACATAATATTGTGCAGGGAATTGTGTGAATATTTGGCTTTCTTAATCAAAGCTCTGATCCTGTAAATCAAACTTCATACCTGTGTGAAAAGGAATAAATGTTGTTGGAGTTTTACTGCCCCTTGTGTTCATTCTAACTAAAAACTGAACGATTGGTATGTACAGTTTTTGAGTTTTGCAGAAATTAAGGTAAATGCATCTATTTTCAATGAGCCTGGGTTGCCTAAAAAACCACTCTTTTACCTGGTCAAAATCAGCCCTTTTTAGAGCGAGCTATTCTGTTGCATGTTCCTTTAAATGCTAATGAGCTCTGCTCGTCTTGCCCCTCTATGCCGTAGGATGACGAGCCGCAATGTTTACTTCAGCCACATTTAGCCACGTTTAGCTCCGAAACTTGCTAACTAACACATTATTAAGAAAGGCCATTTGCAAAGATGCATAAAAACCCTTATACTCACTTCTGCTGTGGGTGAAGCTGCATTACGAATGATTCGCACGAACATAGACACATATGTAGAACGGAATTGGCGCTTTCCTTTGAAAAACGAAAGTAACATTAATCCTCTGCGTCTTCAGGGGCTCAGATGTCAACAGTAAATGACGACCGCTATGTTAATTATTACATCCAACGACAGAACACATTAATCGTTCAATCAGAGACATTCTTGTCTTCCCCTGCACCTGAGTCGACACAATGGCGATTAAAGTCGGACTGTTTTAGCTCAGTGAAGGCGGGTCTAAGGTAAGGCGCTCATGTCAATCAACTATCGTGGGCCTGACAAGAAGCTGAGAATGATGATTTTAAAAAGGGGATATTACTTTTAAAGATAAAAAAAATACCACTGGGTGGATTTTTATCATTGTAATGTGGTTGTGTACACAAACTGCCAACATACATTACTGTTCAAACAACATGTCAAAGTGAGTTTTGCATCCGATGACCCTTTTAAAACGATATATTATGCATTTCAGGGCAGTAGTTAATGTCAGAAAGATTAGGTGTTTACGACATTTTACGCGTGGGCAGCAAGGTGATTTAAATGTTCAAATGATTCACATGTCAGTGTAAATGAGCAACTTTTGGAAAACACTTAGAAATGTTGATGTGGACAGAGAGCATTTTGAAACAAAAGCACAATTTTCCAACATATCCAGATTATAGTGGACATAGCCATAGACTTACCTGCTCTATGCCAAAACTTCATGTGTTTCACTCCAGCGGTTATCAGTTTGTCTGGCATGTATGGGTTGATTTTAATGACAAATATTTTGTCCTTACTTCCCCTTAAAATGAAAAGAGAGACATTTATGTTGTTAAATGTATTTGGGATTCTTTTGCGGACACCACTATAGGGCAGTAATTGACCTGTCTGCTGTGCTGTTCCCACTGTCTGACTGCCGGTGGTGAATTTAGCAGCACAACGGACAGTGGCTGTCTGCGGTTTTGCATTAAGCCCAATGTGGAGCAGGCAGAGCACTGAGCAGTGACTGCACTGTCAGGCCCTATTTACTTCCACCCGCACAAGCATCCTCTCTACCAGAGAAAGCCCCAGGGAAGAGTCGGCTACAGCTCTGCACTACCTATGAACTCAAGAGCATCCAGACAGAGGAATACAAATGCTTCAGATTCTTTGAAACCTTGCTAAATTACAGCAATTCTCCAGGAGAGGATGTACATTACAGTATTTTACTATGGTAAAAAGCTGTAGTTTAATTCTTACAGTAGCAACAGCTGTTCATTGATTCAAAGTCATTATTGCAATCTTAAGATGCTGTGGGTGCTTGCCAGAGCTTTTCTGTATAATACTTAATGGTCTTATTAATATGTTAATAATAATAATGCTTAAAACATGGTTTATCAGGGTTTTAAAGACAGAACTTGCAGGCACTTTTTAAAATATTAAGAAGGTTTTATATTTAATGTATAAAGACCCATTTATATTAGTGAAATATATTTGTTAAAATCACCTGGAAAGTATTACTTTCTATTCAGTTTACACTGTAATTTATCTTATTTGTTCCACCAGAAACATAAAACTGATGTCTGCCAAGAGAATAAAATAATTTGTGATTAATTCCAAACAGTTTTTATACATGTAAGGAATTTTTTAATTATTTATTTAATTTATTTATTTTTTCCTGGGTTGGATTTTAAAAGCCAGTTCTAAAACACACAAAAAGTCTAGTATGGGCATAGAGATTGAACACCAATACTGCCATTTAAATGAATACACCAAATAACTAAATATAAGCTTTAATTAACATCTAATTTTAAAAAAAGGTTGTTGTGATAGAAGGATAAAACAATCCCTTAGTGGACATTAACTAGCCGTATCATGATAATCACTCCTTAGGGAGAGAAAAGGACAGCTGTGGGATTCACAATTCACTCATGGGATTCACTCATGATCATGATGAGACAAAGATTGCCTGACAAACAGGCTAATGTCATGAAGAAGTGTTGAAACATTAATCTGCTAAAATGGACTAAAGCCAATATATTTACGTAGACATGACAAAAATCTGGGAAATCTGGGAAAAGTTATTTTAAAGAATTAAAAAGGTGTTGTGAAATCTTAGAGCTCATAAGCTCTGCCTTTTTTGCACCAGACATACCACTCCAAAAAGTTCCAGTTTGGTCAGATCACTCTATAAAACATTCTTGCAGAACTCCACATCTCTATTATCTAAATCTAAATTAATTTTAACATGTTCACGTCGGCCTTTTTGTTCTTCTTGGTCAAGAGTGGTATTTGGCAAGATGTCTCAACATGAAGGCCATACTTGTCTAGTGTTCTTCTTATACACTCCTTTCATCAGGTCATCTTGCAAGTCTTTGGCTGTACATTGCATTTTTCCTCAGTTGTTCTGATCAAACATTTTATGATAATGCTTTTTTGTTCAACACCTTCAAAGGTTTTCTGGTACAACGCATTTTAAACAAAGGAATAAGGCTGCCAGCTGTGTCTCTAGGAACCTTTAATGCCTTGGAAATCTTCTCTCTCTATAGCTTTTGTGAGAGCTCTTTTGACTTTGCCGTATTAGCTTCTGAAAACCTTAGCATATGCATGGGCTAACTGTATGTATGTGTAACAGCTCAAGCTAATTCTGTTTTCTAATAGAGTTTCTAAAGGCTGAATTATGTTTTAAGACAATTTTGTTTCCCACCATACAAATAAGTGACTAAAAACAGCAATGTTGAAAAGGGGTTGAATAATTATGACATAGCTGTGTTATTAAAAAATTCAAGAACTCAAATATATTACATTATATATTGACATTATCACTTTTAATATGCAAGTAATCTGTTATAGATGCAGTTTCAAGAAACCTCTGCAGTCTCTGGGGGGTTGAATAATTTTGATTGCAACTGTAATTATTGCTATTTAATTATATAGGCAATATAGGAAGAGGGAATTCATTCTAGACACTATTTTATTGGAGTGAAATTTGTGAGTCATCAATATTTTTTTATCCAAGATAATTACTGTGACTTTCACATGCTAATATCTGTGTCAGCTTTTGGACTACACTCTCACATAAATTGCTGCAAGCAAACAAACATGGACTACAACTTTAAAGAAGCAAAGCCTGTCTTATTCACTCACCGGATGGTGGAGAGCTTCTCTCCTTTCCTCCATTCCCAAAGGACGATGGTATGATTGTCATCCAGACCCACTGAAGCCAGCCTCTTCCCATCCGCTGCAGAGACAGACATCATAGGGCTCTGATTACACTCAACATCAGCAAAATAACGCCATGTATATCATGTAATGACTTTATACCATCTCCACCCTGCTAACAATGAAACAAGACGTCTCAAGTAATGCTATGTGACAGCATTGCTCCAGTGGAAATTTTAGTTGGATGGCATCTAATGAGAATAATCATTTATGTTTAGGCCTGTGACACTGATGGATACTACAAGGCTCTGCTGTTTTGCTTTGTGAAGAGAAGATCTTTTTTTACACCTGACTCTTTGATTTTAAACAGGAAATATGTCTAGTTTTACACAAACTGCAGACAGAGAATGTTTCAGCAATTTTAGAATTACCTGCACTGCTAGTTTAAAATAAATAAATACATAAAATAACTAAATGTGACTGGTGGGTTTACATCTTAGCCACATGGACTAATCCTGCATAAATGGGCAGTTTCTGGCAAGAATAATCTGCAGATTGGACAAGAATATGTACATGACTAACAGGTTTTTTGTAGCTTAAACAGTTGCACACAGTTTTTTCATTGCCTAGATTTCCAAGGAATGCAATAACTAATGGAAATGTATGTACCTGAAATGCAATGTAAGTCACTTTGGATAAAAGTGTCTGCCAAATACAAAAATATAATAGAGATCAGAATATGGACAACCTGCACAGATAAGTTTGATATAAAATCCACTGTTACAAATCCTATTCAGAGCTATTTCAGATAGATACATGTCATCTTCTGAGTGTCAAACAGTTCATGCCTCACTGATATAACTAATAATAACAAAAACAAAAAACGATTCTAAAAAGATTCCATTCAGAGCTTGCATTGTTTCATAACACACAGACACACACCAAGAAAAGGTGGCTGACCTATTTCTTTTCCAGACTGGAAATACTATTCTGTTCATACTTTGATTCAGACCATGAGTCATACTATTTTAGATGTGTCAGAAAATAGAGCTATTTGTTCATTTTAGTATTTGATGGATCACTGTAATCACCCAGGGTCTTCTTTTTGTAGTATACTTTAGTTCTTCACTCCACTTCACCATTTTCACTTCATAAAGAATATACAGTATCATTCAAACATTTGGAGTCAGTAGGATTTTTCTTAAGAAAATCCTTAATACCTATTTTTAGCGAGGATGTTTTAAATGGACAATATATATATATACATGTTACATTGACATGAAAAAGTGAGAGTAAAGACTTTGTTACAAAAAAATCTATTTCAAACTCTGTTCTTTCTTTTTTAATCTTTAATAAACTCAAAGACGAACAGTAATAGTTACAGTGCCCTCCACTAATATTAGCACCTTTGGTAAATATGAGCACAGAAGGCTGTGAAAATGACTCTGTATTGTGTATCATTTTGATCTTTCATTAAAATGAAAGAGTAAAATGTCTCTAAAGTATATTTACATTTTTGTAGAACACCAGAGGGACTTGGAGCATTAAATTGTCCAGCCATGACTTCCTGTTCCATAGGATTATAAATATGTGGAACACAAAAGCTAAATTCACTTAATCATCCATCACTAGGAGAAAAAAAAAACAAAAAAATATAAATTTCTGATGTGAAGAGCAGGATTGTTGAATTGAAAAAAATCCCCATTTCCTCTATCAAGGCATAATTCAGAAATTCTAATCAACTAAAGATAAAGTTACAATCTACCTGGACGAGGACGTGTGTCTATATTGTCCTGATGCACAGTAAGGAGGAAAGTTTGAGTGGCCAAAGACTCTCCAAGGATCACAGCTTAGTTGAGTCTAAGGGTAAATAACAAACAGCCCTGTGTTGTTTGGGAGGGTTTCGAGAAAAATCCTCTTCACTCATCCAAAAACTCCAGCATATTTATTTGTCAGACATGACTGGAACTTCAAACAGGACTGGCTACTATGGTCAGCTAAAACAAAAAAATGCTTTTTGGCTGCAAAGCCAACATATGGGTTTGGTGCAAATAGGGATAAAAAGTACCATGCACACAGTAAAATATACTGCTGGATCTTTAATGTTGTGGGACTATTTTTCTGCTGGAGATCCTGGACATCTTGTTTCCTGACCTGAACCCTATAGAAAATAAGTGGGGTGAACTAAAGAGAAGAAGCACCAACATTGAGCTGGGAATCTAACGGATCTGGAGAGATTCTGTATGAAGGAATGGTCTCTAAACTCTTGTCAGGTGTTCTCCAAACTCATCAGGCATTATAGGAGAAAACTCAGAGCTGTTATCTTGGCAAAAGGAAGTTACAATAATTTGGTGCCAATAACTGTGGCCAACATGATCTAGAGAAGAACATTTATTTAAAAATAAGATTTCCCCCAATTTCCATTGTTTTACTTCAATGATAGGTTAGAATTTTGTGAATTTTTAAAATAAAACATCAAAAAGATAAACAATGCAGATTCATTTTCACAGTCACCTTTGCTAATATTTACCAAAGGGTGCAAATATTAATGGAGGGCACTGTATATTTGCCACTAATAATCAGGATACTTGACCCTAGGAATGGGCTTTTATCACTATAGTATTAATGAACACTTCTAATTAACTAAGTACTAATCAACATTGCATACCTGAGAAGTCAAGTGCACACACTCCAAACTGGTGGAATCCTTTAAGAACAGACAGTGGCTTCAAAGACTCTGTTTCCCATATATGAATAGAAGAATCACGGCCCACCTGTATAAGAAACAAACAAAGATAATTATTGTGCCCTGACCATAAGGTGAACTGAAGTACTATATCTCTGCTCTGTATGCTGTTGAAGACAAAGACAGATGTTTGTACAGCTGACTGTACCTGGCCTGTGGCTACATAGTCTTTGACGGGGTGGATGGCCAGACAGAGGATGTCATCATCATGGCCCAGGTAAAAGCGCTGTGTGTTCTGCTGTCTGTTGTACACCACTCCCACAGCCGCCACATGATACACAATCTCACCGGTCTGAGTGTAGAAGAGGTTACTTCTGCAGTCATAACCTCTGTAACTGAAACATACATTTACACACACACACACACACACACACACACACACACACACACACACACACACACACATATTACAAGTGTTTACTCAACCAAAGCTCACCCTATACTAAAATAAGTCATTTTTGTGACTTATTTTGTCTGAATGAAATTGTTTTTAAAAGTGAATTGGGATATTCTGAATCTTTTGAATCGATTTACGAAAACAATTTGTTCTGTAACATGATTAAGCCAGTAGGTGGCAGCAAGTGAATGCTTTTTTGAATCATTAATGAGTCACTGAAAAAGTCACTCAACTGATTAGTTTAAAAAGACATTGTTCAAGAATAAAACAAGTCGTATTGTACTGCATGTCTACCAATCTACCAAGAGACTCCAGAATGTTTTTGAAGTGCCAATGAAATTTATTTTCTTCATAAGGATTTTTTTTTGTATTGTGAATATTGAAAAAGAAAAAAATGTAGGCCAAGGACTAAATGATTGGAGAAATCATGCATTAAGTACATCACCAAAAATAAGTTTATCTAGAACACCTACTTATGACATTTTGATGAGGTCATGGATGATGCACGGATGAATTGTTCACAATAAAACCTATAATATAAATTTTAAAAAGCCTAGGGTGAATTTTCACTTGCTGATATTGAGCACTTTCAATACAAATGACAACCAAGCTTTTAAATTTTGTTACAAAACCATTTTGTAAACTGCTGAGCATACTTTTATCGAGCAATAGGAAAAACAACAATGGCTTAAGCAAATTTCGAAAATGTCCTTACATCATTCTAATTGTTTATTAACATTTTTTCATAAATTTTCAGTCTCGGCTTACAGCACTGTAAATGCATTAGTATCATTTCTACTTATTTCAATAAATGGACAAACAAACTGAGACAAATAAATTGGGTTTTATCCAATTACCTAAATTGCCTTTCTTCTGTAAACCACTGAATAACCTCATCTAAACATTTTCCTCAGCATCATGTCTTCATCCTCTAAAAGTAGATCCAGGTCTACTCTAGTAGCCCATGCCACTAGACAACAACATATTACAACTATTATTGCTCTTAGACTTTAATCCATAAACCTCAATCCTCTTGACGACCTATGGACACATTTGAAACAAATGCTACACATTTGGAGTTCACCTTGGTTTGAATGCAGATGTGGTTGTCACTGTTGGCGTTAGAGTTCATCTCAAGGTTTTTGAGAAGGATTAGCACGTTTGAGGTTTACAAGACAAAAATTGATCTGCAGTTGTTTTGTGAGTCCAGTTTCAAGCTCAACTTCTACACTGGTCAACAGCACTAGACAGTCTTTCACTTTCTTCCTGCACTCCAAATTATCTCAGAGCAGGTAAGAGAGGAAAGCATGAGCCTGTGATGTAAGCTAGCTTTAACTACCTTCAGTCTGCCATGTAAAGGGTGAAAAGGAAAAGGAAAGCAGACAGCATGGTTCCTGAGACACCTCAGCATTGGACACCATCTTCTCCAGAACACAGCTGGAGGCTGTCAGAAAGGTCTAATAATCCAGTAGACTGTGGGGGTGTCTGCATGCATTAGTCTGAGCTTCATCTGAGACAGAGAGGCAGGCTGATGTTGAAGGTATTGGTAATGTCAAAGAACATCAACCTGGAAACAACCTTCATAAGATTTGTGAACTGACAGCAACTGCTCTATAGTCTCTAAGGGTGACTAAAGTTCATCTTTGGGACTGAGACTGGCACTTGCCAGAGCTGTGAATCTGAAGATTTGCAAGAGCATATCTAAATAATGAAAGATAAATGGAAACCTCTTTACACCGTGTCTACACCAGATATGTGTGGTCTGTTCAAAAGTAAATCACTCCTGTTACAATCCACGTCTATTTTAGTGCAGTCAAATCGATTAATCGCAACTATCCGCATCCAATTTGTAAGTTTGTGTTTACATGATACATACATGTAAGATAAATACTTATGCGTGTATATGAATACACACACACACACACACACACACACACACACACACACACACACACACACACACACACACACATGTATATATATAAATAGTATACACACATATGATTTAGATGCGATTAATCACGATTACGCGATTTGACAGCACTACTCACATGTAATTTTAGCTATGAACTTCCATCTCATAATTTCATGTATTGTTTTATTTGTTTCTCTAAGGTCCATTCATAATATTAATATTTCAGCTAATATTAAAAAGTCAAAAGAATTATTGAATTTATTAAGTTAATATTTTTTAAGTTTATTAAATTAAAGTTTAGAGTTATTTTTCAAGCATTAGTTATTAGTTGGTCTTTTTGGTGTTTAAAAATAATTGTTACAATTCTATTTTCTCATTATTATATTATATTATATTATATTATATTATTATTAGGGGTGGGCATAGATTAATTTTTTTAATCTAGATTAATCTAGATTAAATCTTGGAATTAATCTAGATTAATCTAGATTAAAATGGCTAATTTGAATTCTGCTGAAGGCATTCAGAATATGTGTGCTACCCAAATAATGATTTAAAGTCTTTGAGAATGGATCATAAAGCTCATAAAGCTGTTCTATGATAATTTGTTGATGAAAATAAATTATGTTCAATTAGATGTACTTGTGTTTACTAACTAACTAACAATGAAATTATTTTTTCTCCCTATTAGATTGTGTTTTTTTTTAACGTCAACACCTACCCAGCCCATTACATGTTACACCGTACTTTTATTTTGACAGGTTGCCGTGAAGTTTCTGTGTCATACAGTATGATATGATGTTAGTTTTCTCAAATGAAACGGTAAAAGTGACACTCACAGCAGTTTGGGAGATTGAGTTTATCTGTTCATGTGAGATGCAAATGCCAAAAATTACCGGGAGCGTGTGTTTCAGTATGCGTGTAGTAAAAGCTCGTCTCCGCCATGCATGCATACATACAGCTAGGCAAACGGAACATACCGGATTCATATTAAAATGGTCTTTTTGCATTTCAGTTTTCACATACACTAGTCCATATCGCGATTTGAATTAAGTGACTGACCAACATTTGATTTATGAATCCAAAAAACGACGAATTTACGTGGCATTTCGCGCTATAGTAGATTCGGTTTTTATGAATGGAGGACGACGCGACCCCGTCTGTGTTTTGGCGGAGGAGACTTACACGCGCGACCATATTCTACAGTCTTCGGTATACATCCGCGTTAAACTATCAAGGTGAAAGTCATCATATCTTGCGTAGTTTAGACCCAGCTCCCAACTCAAATTTGAGAATAGATTAACGGCGATATTTTTTTTATCGCGCGATAAGAGTTTCACGTTAACGCAGCACGTTAACGCCGATAACGGCCCACCACTAATTATTATATTATATTATATTTGTAGCAATAGCCAAAAATACATGTATGTCTGGGTCAAAATTATAGTTTACATTTATGCAAAAAATCATTAGGATATTAAGTAAAGATCATGTTCCATTTAGATATTTTGTAAATGTCCTACCGTAAATATATCAACATTTAATTTTTGATTAGTAATATACATTGCTAGAACTTCTTTTGGATAACTTTAAAGGTGATTTTCTTAAAGGGTATTTAGATTTTTTTTGCACCCTCAGATTCCAAGTTTTCAAATAGTTGTATCTCAGCAAAATATTGTAATATTCTAACAAACCATACATAAATGGAAAGCTTTATTAAGCTTTCAGATGATGTATAAATCTCAATTTTAAAAAATGTACCCTTATAACTTGTTTTGTGGTCCAGGGTCACACATTATATTAATATATTAACTGGTCACAGTGGACAGGCTGTTTGTAACATTGTAGTTGGTTTGTGTACAAACTGTACTCTATGTTTATGTTTGGGAGATATACTTTGGAAAGTACTGATTTATTTGGCACCTGTTCAGTACTTTTTTAAAAGCTCCTCAAATATTAATCCCCGATGGCTTTCAATGCTGGGTTTGGGATATGCTGAAACACTTACCCATGAATAAAATGCAACCTCAATCCACTGGCTGGAGCTCTTTCCCTCTTCTTCATGGCCATGGCACGATGCTTCTCCTTACACTGCTCTTTAAGCTGAGGTAGATCTTCTTTGTAAACCTGGATGAAACAATCATCATCATAAATCTCCCCAAACTCACAACTGAGGAGAACGTGTTAAGGAATTCAGCACAAGACCCATGAGAGGACCTGCCATCAAGTTTTGGTATTAAACCATGTCTTTTTTAAACCATGTCACCACAGACCTGTCGTCTGTAAGTATGTTGTGTTTCCTGTTCAATTTCAGAGTCCATCTCAGGCACGTCTGACTGATCCGAGTCGGATTCCTCGCTGTGTGAGTCTATTAATGTCTCTGTAAGACAGAGAGGGCAAAAAAAACCTCTTGAGTTGATTATGCATTCCACTCAAGCAAAACAAATAAATTAATTAACAAATTAGCAACGATTCCATTCATCATGATCTCCTGAGAAACCCTGAGTAACTTTTCTAGTTATTTCAAAGTGCTGCCCCTCCCCTTTATAGATTTATCACTAAGAAAACTGCTGATGGCTAAGAAACAGAACTGCCAATGTGAGCAGTGAGAAATCCATTAGGAAAATGAACAGCGACATGGTAGACTGAGCAGCAACATGCAAAAGAAAAAAGAAACAAGAAAAGTGGACTCAATTTGCATTAGTAAAAAGGTGGTTTGATAATATAATCCAGCACATATTTAAGCAACACAGCTGTTGCCTTGATACTCATTTGTTTCTTTAATAGATTTTTAGATCAGATTTTTAGACTAAATTGCATTTAAATGATCTACTTTTTTCAGTTCTTTTATATCCCAGATTAACATTTTACTAAATGTTTTTACAGAAATACCCAGTTGTTCATCATTTGTTGCACCATGCATTAAGAGCTAAGGGTGAAAACTTTTTGAATTTGAAGATCTGTAGCCTTTGAAAGGCAGTACTAAATGAACAAATATGATGTTTAGGCCAAAAAAGAAATATGTAGACATCTCCATTCTGTTCAAAAGTTTTCACCCCCTAGCTCTTAATGTATGGTTTTCCTTCTGGAGCATCATTGAGCATTTGCACCTTCTCTAATAGTTGCATATGAGTGCCTCAGTTGTCCTCAGTGGAAAAAGATGGATCTCAAAATCATACAGTCATTGTTGGAAAGGGTTCAAACACAAAAATGTTGGAAAACCAAAGAATTTGTGGGACCTGAAGGATTTTTCTGAAGAACAGCGGGTAGTTTAACTGTTTAGGACAAACAAGGGACTCATGAACAACTATCACTAAACAAAAAAACACAGCTGTGGATCATTTAGGTGAGAACATTAGTGACATTAGTAACATTAGTAAGAACAAGTATTAAGAATCAAGGGGATGTAAACTTTTGAACGGGGTCATTTTTAAAAATTCAACTATTGTTTTCTCTTGTGTTTACTATATGTAAACATCTTTAATGTGAAATATCTTATTCAGGCCAGTACTAAACAAACAATAACATGGATTTTGTATGATAATTTACATTTAGCTGATTCTGAAAGGGGGATGTAAACTTTTGACCTCAACTGTACATCTTTATATTTCAAATTATTGTCTTTGAAACATGTTTAAAGTGTACTGCAAAATGTATTGACAAGCATTATTTTAATGTAATGTCTATATATCTCTAATATGTGTAATTACATATTTAAAGTTGCATAAATTAAAAGTAACATTAAAAAACAATACAGTTCAAATTATAATCAAGTACTTTACATCTGCTTTAGTATGTTAGATGAGAGATAGATAGATAGATAGATAGATAGATAGATAGATAGATAGATAGATAGATAGATAGATAGATAGATAGATAGATAGATAGATAGATAGATAGATAGATAGATAGATAGATAGATAGATAGATAGATAAAGAATAAGACTGTGGCTCACACCTTGAGGAGCTATATGAAGAGTTTCTTTTGACTTCCTTTCAGGGACAAACTTCCATTGGAACACTGAGTGGTCAGCTCCACCAATAGTAATCACCCACTGATAATCATGTGACCATCTGATATTGGTTATGTGCGCTGAGTGTCCTAAATATTTTTTAAACTTAGCACCTAGAAAATAAAAAATAAAAAAAACGAGTAAGCATAAATAATTATAGAACATCATTAATAAAAACGTGACTGAGAATTAAAGAAGACTCACCTTTTCTTACACATGGGTACCGAAATAATTTAACTAATCCATAATCATCTGCTGTAACTAAAACTTGACTATTGAAGTTGGCATCTACAGAGTTGATGTCATTGATATCAGAGTATTTAGGCCAGATCCCGTTCACCTCCGGCCCAAGGACACAAGTCCATGAAGACCACTGAACAAGCTTCAGTTCTTCTCTGTTGGTCACTTCCTTGCCACCTAAACACAAACAATACCACAGTCAATCGAAATGATATGTGACCCTGGACCACAAAACCAGTCTTAAGTAGCAGAGGTATATTTGTAGCAATAGCCAAAAATACACTTTATGGGTCAAAATAATCAATTTTTCTAAAGATCATGTTCCATGAACATATTTAGTAAATTCCCTACTGTTATATCAAAACTTAAGTTTTAATTAGTAATATGCATTCCTAAGAAAGTCATTTGGACAACTTTAAAGGCGATTTTCTTAATATATACATTACTGTACATTACATTACATTTCATTTTATTTAAGTGTCATACACAGAATTTGTGCCCAGCCCACATGGGCTTATAAGACACTGACATTTCAAATAAGAAGATGACCATATACCATTATAAACAATATCATTACATCTTGGGATAGAGCGTTCTTTGCCTTAAAATCCAAGCTTTCTCCACAAATGTTGCGACACTAAACCACTCATTATCAAACAACCAGCCCAACATATCCCCTTCAGACAACCAAAATAAATCAGGATTCTTACATTGAATCTTTTCAAACAAAACATTTCTCAAATCATTATACAAAGGACAGTAAAACATAAAATGAAATTCATCCTCAACCAAACTCAATTCACAGACAGCACAAAGCCGGTCTTCCTCAGGAACCCCTTTATACCGTATACAATATATATATATATATATATATATATATATATATATATTTTTTTTTTTTTTTTTTTGCACCTTCAGATTTTCAAATTGTTGTATCTCGGCCAAATATTGTCCTATATTGTCCTAACAAACCATACATCAATGGAAAGCTTATTTATTCAGCTTTCAGATGATGTATGAATCTCAATTCTGAGACATAAATACTGAAAAGAGAGTACAGAGGTCTTACTGGGCATCCTGTAGAAGAGCCGCCGACCATTGCCATCATTTGTCTGTAGATACTTGCTGTCTGTGGACCAATCCAAGTGTGTGATGAAGCTGCTGGAGCCCACACATTCGCCCACCTTCTTATAGCGCTGTACAACACCGTAGATGTCCACAGAGTTATCGTTAGAGCCCACGGCTAGGTGCGCTCCGTCAGGGGAGTACTTCAGTTCATGGATGGCCTCTTTACGGTCCTTTATGTGGACCACCTCCGTCATGTCCCTGCAAAATGAGTACAAGTCTAACAGAGTTCCATATTTTACTTATTTTAGGTGACTTTAGGCCAGAGGTACTCAAACTGCATAGCTCAGTGTGACCAGGGGCTAGTGAATAAAAAGACTTGGCAATAGTAATACATGCTTGATTAGGTGGATACATGACTGGTTTTTGGAGTATTTCTTGATGTATTTGTCATTAATATGTTGTTTGGTCATGTGATTGTGATCACCTGGAGATATAAAGAGTGACACATTAGTATTCAATTTGTCTGATGAAGAGCCTCCGTGCTTGTCACATACGCTATGCGAAAGTTTTTTTAAATACTGGTGTTGCCGACTCTACACTTTATTCTTCTATGTGACTGGTTTTAAAATGTGCAGTAACCAATAATTACAACTGGCTTGGACTAGCCTCACATTGTAATCACCTTATTCATTAAAACAATGAGTGGCCTTAGTTTAAAAGGGGAAAAAAAAATCTTTTTCTGAAATGCAGTGCAAATGAGTCAAGGATGTGTGTCCATGAAGGAAGAAAGTGAAAATATATATAAAAAATATATATATATATAAATAGTTTGTATTCATGTTTTTATATTTTTAAAATTTAATGACTTCAATTATGTAATGTGGTGTAAATATTTTTTTTAAGAAAATATTAACTTTTTCATCTATTGCTTTTATTTCAATTACAAAGAAAAAAAATTAAATAATTAAATAAATCAAAAAGAAAATTAACAAAAAGTAATACATTTCAAGTAAAAAAAAACATTATTTATTTATTTTTTAACAAATACCTGAATTCATTAATTAATTCATAGATTAAAAAAAATAAAATTGGTCATTGAAATAAAGCTAAAATCAATTGAAATATAAATAATAGATGAAAAACGTACATGTTTTGCTTACTTGGTAACCAATTTAAAAAGCTGAAATATTTAAATGACTGAAAATGAAACGGAACAATAAAATAAAATAAATAGAAGAAGCTAATAAAAATTGGAAAGCCCACAAAAATACTTTAATGTAAACTAAAATTAAAATGAAATGTGGAAATATAAAAATTTAAGTATTTATTAATCAAAATATGGCAACATTATACAATAAGTTGTCATTTATTAACATTAGATAATGTATTAACTAACATGAACGAACAATGAACAATACATTTACAGTATTAGACTATTTATTAATCTTTGTTAAATATTGTTCATTGTTAGTTCATGTTAGTTAATACATTATCTAATGTTAACAAATGACAACCTGTGATTTTACTAATGCTGAAATAAACATTAACTGAGATTAATAAATGCTGTAGAAGTTTTGTTCATTCTTAGCTCTGCGTGTATGTTAACTAATTAACCTTACTGTAAAGTGTTACCCAAAATAATAATAATATAGCCCTAATATCTGTAGGGGTGCTCTATATGAATATTTCCTGTTTAATGGTTTTTATCCTCCATGTTGGTTGTTGCACATGTCGAGCATTTCTTAAATATTAATAAGCAGTGAAGCTGTTTTAATAGGCAGTGAAACATTTTTGATAAGCTTGTGGTGGGCTGAATTTGTCTAGTATCCCTGTTCTAAACAGCTTTGGTCTGCTCAGTTTTGTCTGGGTGCTTCACCTGACTCTCAGCACTGTGAAGGATCCGTCTTTCATGCCCAGAGCGAGGTGGATACCGTCCGTACTAACAGCAGCACAGCGTATCGGCTCCTCCATGTTGCAGCGTGCTATTAGTGCATGATCTACGAGACTCCAGATCCTCCAATTCAGAAAGAAAAAGAGCAAGTAATGACCCATAAAGATACACAAATTAGTGCACTGAGCATTAAAAATCGTGTTCTTAATAGTCTTCATCTAATCTGAAGTTGATTCACTCATTGAGGAAAACTCTATTGCTCAGAGGTTTCATTAAAAACTCATGAAACATGAAGTGTGTAATGGTAATTACCGTAAATTTTTCATGCCACTATAGCAGGACCAAACAGAACTGCTCCAGCAATCCCTTGTGAATTTGAAGTGCGCTTAACAGTAGTTACAGTCAGGTCCATATATATTTGGACATTGGCACAATTTTCATAATTTCGGCTCTGTGTGCCACCAGAATTTAATTAAAATGAAACAACCAAGATGAAATTGAAGTGCTTAGAATCAACTCGACCTTTTACCTGCTTAACCGATGTAGAGAAAATGAAGTAATAGCCCACAGCTTCTATGAAATATCCAAATATTAATGGTCCCTTGAAAAATGGGGGAGGTACATAATAAGGAGCTGTCATTCCTTAACCTTTTTTAACAATTTTGATGAGAATACCTACTTAAATACTTAAATGGAAGCTCAGAGTGTGCACATTAAGCCAATTTTCGTTACATAACTGTAACTTGAAAATGCTTTGGTCAACAGCTAAAATAATCCATTTTTCACAAGGGATCAATGTTTGTTTTTCAGTAATCCATTTCTATATAAAATGAGTTTATTCATGAGTTTAATTAATTCAATTTTTTATATTATTTGAAGACGAAAGTGAGATGGGAGTTTTTTGTGTACTGTATTGACCTGGATTACACAGACTACGCATGCACATCGCAGAGACAAGACGAGCATTTGAGGTTAAAAAGTATATAAATTGTCAATTTGTTTCGAAAATACCCAATCGTTTCGCTAGATAAGACCCTTCTTCCTCGGCTGGGTTCGCTTAGAGCCCTTTCAAGCTGCATTTTGGAAGTTCAAACTTGGGGGCACCATACATATCCAATATATGGAGAGAAATCCTGAAATTTTTTCCTCAAAAAACATAATTTCTTTACGAATGAAGAAAGAAAGACATAAACATCTCGGATGACAAGGAGGTGAGTACATTATCTGTAATGCTTTAAAGAGATCTTTTGTAATTCTGAGTGATTAACATGGTATTTGTTTGTTTTCAACTCTTACCGAACAGAGCGGTCGTCGCTGCCGGTCATGGCAAGAGGTTTGGTCGGATGAACCGCCAAGGCCCACAGCTCACCCTCACAGTGACCCTGCATGATGAGGAAAGGCTTGGTGCGATCGTGCACCACCACCTCAAAAATCTCACTGTCCTGTGTACCAACCAGAATGTGATCCCCTCTCCAGCACACGCTACGCACTGACAGGCCTGCACAGATCCATCATATAAACACTTGGTAAGCAAATGAAGGTAACTGTGGAAGTAAACATACATGATCCTGAAACATACTGAAGGATGTACACTGTAGACCGTCAAGGATGGAGAGGGTGCTTGGGTGCTTGATAATACATATAGACATCTGGGTTCGGTGACAAACAGGGGTAAGAGCTATGGATATATAACACAGGGCGGACAGCCTGCATAAAGGACACTGACCACTACAACGCACCTCTTGAATTTTCACCTCTAGCTACTGATGAGTCAGAGGAAAAGAAAGTAAAAGAAGAAAAGAGATACAGCTGCGTTAGAGACAAAAGACTTCAGCATTGTGGGATCCTGAGTATTTAACAACAAAAGATAAGTGGACACTTAGTTCATCGTAGAGTACTGCATTCTGGGAGTTTGTAGAGGCTCTGACTCACCCTTATATCCCTGGTCTGTTTCCCTGAGGTCAATGACGGTGATGGGTTTGAAGTTCATGTCCCATAACCGGATGCACCCATCTCTGCCTCCTGTGGCAAAGCCTTCTTCACATGCATTCATGCTGAAAATACCAGACTACACACACAGAGAGAGAGAGAGAGGCTTTGAGAGGCTGAATATCTCTGACAACTAAAACAATTAGAGAATCTAAAGCCTCAAACTTTCACTGCAGTGCTGGCACTAAGGGTCAAATACAGTTGAAAAAGATCTCCAGATCTTAAAGGGTTTACATCCAACTGTCCTTGTTGTTTGGAAATAAAACAATTTAGTACACTACGTAACTAATATAATCCAAAACCTCTACCCCGTTCAAAAATAACTTCTACTGAAAATAAGCCACAGTTCTAAATGTAATTTCTGACGTCAGAAACCAAATTCAACCTGCAACCCGGCCATATTTACACATCAACAATGGCACTTTATGAGGAAGAAGAATAGAAAAAATATGGGAAAGGTGTTGAAAATTCCATGCTACATTAACAATATTAATTTCTTTAATTTTAGATTTTTTTATTTTAATTCAATATTACCCAAAATAATGTGATAATTTAATAATAAATTACCATTAAAATAGCAATTGTAATGTAATTCTGTATATTTTTTATTAATACCATTATATTACATTATATTATAATATATTATATTATAAAAAAAGTTGTGGTAAAAATATTTTAAATTTATGTATTTAATTAATTAATTTATTTATTTTTTCAAACAAAATTATGCTATTATAATTTAAAAAAAGTATTATTTAAATAAAGGTTTGATTTTGTGCATATTTTGATTGAAAGAGAAATATATATACATCTGTGATGTTTTAATTTAACATTGTCATTTTACCTGAAATAATGTGATTCATTTTAAATAACCAATAAGTATATTATATTATATTATATTATATTATATTATATTATATTATATTATATTATATTATATTATATTATATTATATTATAAAAACAAGTTGTGGGAAAAAAATAATATTTGTAATTTATTTTTGGAAAAAAAAAAAAGGTTGTGCCTTCATTTCCAAGTAATTTATTTTCATTTTATTTTCACGTAAAATCATGGGGGAGGGGACTGATATTATATTATATTATAATAAAAGGGGTTATGGGGAAAAAAAGGCTGTCTTTATTTTTATTTAATTTATTTGTATTTTATTTTCAAGTAAAATTAGAGTGGGGACTAATATTATATATATTATATTTTTTATTAATATTTTTTTTATTATTTAAAGGGGTCCTATTATGCTTTTCTAGTTTTTGAATTGTAGGCAGTGTGTGGTGTGTATGTTTTGGATTATATTATATTATAATATATTATATTATATTATAAAAAAAAGTTCTGGTAAAAATATTTTTAATTTATGTATTTAATTAATTTAAAAAAAAATTCAAATAAAATTATGCTATTACAATTTAAAAAAAGTATTATTTAAATAAAGGTTTGATTTTGTGCATATTTTGATTGAAAGAGAAATATATACACATCTGTGATGTTTTAATTTAACATTGTCATTTTACCTGAAATAATGTGATTCATTTTAAATAACCAATAAGTATATTATATTATATTATATTATATTATATTATATTATATTATATTATATTATATTATATTATATTATATTATATTATATTATATTATAAAAACAAGTTGTGGGAAAAAAATTATATTTGTAATTTATTTTTGGAAAAAAAAAAAAGGTTGTGCCTTCATTTCCAAGTAATTTATTTTCATTTTATTTTCACGTAAAATCATGGGGGAGGGGACTAATATTATATTATATTATAATAAAAGGGGTTATGGGAAAAAAAGGCTGTCTTTATTTTTATTTAATTTATTTGTATTTTATTTTCAAGTAAAATTAGAGTGGGGACTAATATTATATATATTATATTTTTATTAATATTTTTTTTTATTATTTAAAGGGGTCCTATTATGCTTTTCCAGTTTTTGAATTGTAGGCAGTGTGTGGTGTGTATGTTTTGGAATAAAAAAATCTTAAAGTGGGACTGCTAACCAAGCAGAACACATTTCGTTTTTCGGAAGGCGGACCTTCAACAAACCCGAAACTAATCAAGCCATTTGTGCCAGCCTGGGGAGAAAGCTATTGCAATAATGTAAATTATGTGAAAAACAATGTGTCACCAAGCATGAGAGCATGTTATAGTGCACCTCCAAAACAAATAAAAAAGACTTATAAAGGACTGTAAAAGAGCATAATAAGCCCCTTTTAAATAAATGTTTGATCTGCATATTTTAATATATACAGTGTTGCATCAAATGTATAAATAACATTTTGAATAAAGCAATATTGTTAGTCAACTGAAAATTTGTATAAATAAAAGTGACTAATTACCAGACATCAATTATTACATTGCCAAAAGCAATAATTGGAATAGATCACAGAGTATCAAAAGCTATATCTTTTAATAGCCATCACAAAACTGTTATACCATGCAAGCCATTTTATAGATCAAACTAAATCACTGTAAGCAGATATCTCTGTGACTCAGGACAGAGGTCATTCTGGTGATGCTGTGGAAAACATTCCCTCACTTACCCCATGAGCCCCTTGAACCGTCCGGATTAAATTGATTCCCTTCCAGACATAGATGTCTCCATTCAAGGCACCTGAATATGTGATCTCGTCTCTCGCACAGGCCAGACAGAGGATAGTCTGAAGGTCTCCAGTCTTCCCAAACACGCCACGCTTAGGGGTCAGAGCGTTCCCACAAAGACTCCAAAACTGAGGGCAGAGGAGAGTCATTCGTAAATCAACAATGTGTGAGTTTCATAAACATAAATGGGGCCAGTTTTACTAACAGTTAGAAAACCTTCTTTTGGGATTTCAATATGCGCACTGTCAGTAGATTAATAATAAAACTTTCCACTACCATCTGCGCTTTTATGAGAGTGCTAATTTGCCCTGTTGAGTAAATCTGGTCCTTGGTCTCATAATATAGCAGTACTTTGATTTATTTTGGAACTCAGTGACCATACGGTAATATATCAAGTAAAGATTTGTATAGCTGACAATTGCTGTTTCCTGCTAAATTTACTGTAGCAAATAGCCTATTGAAAGGCCTCAGAATAAATTGTGTGACAGCTTAATACTGGGAAAGCATGGCAGCATACATAAAGGTGCACTTCTGTTCACAAGCTCGATAAATTTCCCTGCGATCGTTGAGAACACTCACACACGCAAGCTCACAAACATACTAATGCTAACACTCGTTAAACACATCATTAAAATGCACAGGCACGAACTTAGTTCAGAACAAACCCGGAAAGCTCCCACAGCCAGCGCATAATAACTGCCTCATTGACTCTGATTCAGCTGTGTATGTGCATGTGTGTGTGTTTGTGTCTGCTCTATTTCATGAGGTCACAAGCTCCAGTTTGAGAAAATGGCAGGGTCAACACTGTGTGTGACCTCAACCTCATCCTCAGCAGCCTCCTGTAAGAAAACCTGAGCCGTCAAAGACAGTCAGATATAGATTTCCGACATTTAAAATACATCCTATCGGCTAAGTTAGCTGTATTGTCTTTCAAAATGAGTGTTTGTGTCATTGGATCATATGGGGCGTTTGCATGTCTAGTATCAGTATGACAGCCGCAGTGCACGGATAGGCTACCAATGGCCTCAGCCCTCAGCACCCGAAGGGTTAGGAATAGGGTGACCAGATGTCTGTTTTTCCCAGGAGTCACAATTCATTGCAAATTAACTTAAAGTTAGTGAAGACGAGACAGGTGGAATCAAGCTAATAGACATGCTGTTTCTCATGAACGCTCCACTTCTTCAGTTTTCATACAGCGCGCGATCAGTTCTCAGTGCTCAAATACACACACAGTAGTCCAAATGTCTATCACGTTGAGTATCTCACGTAAATACACTGCAAAAAATGCTTTTCTTACTTAGATTCTTTGTCTTGTTTCCAGCCAAAATATCTAAAAATTCTTGAATCAGGAATGATTTTCGAGACAAGTAAAAATTATTGTCTTGTTTTTAGTAAAAACAAGTCAAAATTAGGTGAGTTTTTGCTTAAAACAAGCAAAATAATCTGCCAATGGGGTAAGAAAAATAATCTTGTTGTCTGCTTGAAATAAGATTTTTTTTTCTTACCCCATTGGCAGATTATTTTGCTTGTTTTAAGCAAAAACTCACTTAATTTTGACTTGTTTTTACTAAAAACAAGACAATTTTTACTTGTCTAGAAAATCCTTCCTGATTCAAGAATTTTTAGATATTTTGGCTGGAAACAAGACAAAAAATCTAAGTAAGAAAAGCATTTTTTGCAGTGAAACAGTCAGTTACGGCTTAAGTGAACTTAAACAGGTGGGTGAAAACTGAATGTGTGTCAGTATTACAGCTTAAAGAGGTCATCGGATGCCCACTTTCCACAAATTGATATGATTCTTTAGAGTCTTAATGAGAAGTCTATAACATACTTTGGTTAAAATTTCTCAATGGTAGTGTAAAAAACACTCTTTTTACCTTGTCAAAATCAGCCCTTTTTAGAGTGAGCTATTCTGTTGCATGTTCCTTTCAAAAGCTCTTCTCACCCACCCCTCTCTGCCGTGGGATGACGAGCCACAATGCTTACTTTAGCTAACTAGCACATTAATAAGAAAGGCCATTTGCAAAGATGCATAAAAACCCTTATACTCACTTCTGCTGTGGGTGAAGCTGCATTACGGATGATTCGCACTAACATAGACGCATATGTAGATTGGAACTGACGCTTTCCTTTCAAAAACGAAAGTAACGTTAACCCTCTGGGTGGATTTTTTATCATTGTAGGGTGGGTTTCAGAAGATATTCAGGTATTTAGAATATAGTCATTTATTAACCCTTGTGAAAAATAAATATACTTTTAAGAAGATTGCTTATTATGCAAATAATACACTTTAATAGAATATACTTAAGTGCAAACTGAATTTAATGTTTTTAGGCTCTTAATTGCATGTTAATTGCAAATGTATTAGTGCTTTTTAGGATGACATAAGTACCACTTTATATGTACTTTTATAGTTACTTCTAATGTCTTTGAAATATAGTTAAAGTGTGCTGCCAACATGTAATGTTTTGTATTCTGAATTTATGCTAAACAAAAATGCACTTTAATGTAATTTATATGAAACTTGAATGCCATGTGTTTAAATATATTAGTAATTGTGTGCTATAAACTCATAATTGTGAGAAGAAACTCAGAATTGCATTATATAAACTTATAATTATGTGTTATAAAGTCAGAATTGCGAGACAGAAACACGAAATTTTGAGAAATTCAAAATTGCAAGACATATACTTACAATTTTTTTTTTTTGTTGAGCTTTTATCTCACAATTCGGACTTCTTTTCCCATAATTGTGAGATATAAACTTGCAATTGTGCATTATAAAGTAAAATTTTGAAGGGAAAAAGAGATTGCATTTTATGAAGTCAGAATTCGAGATATAAACTTGCAATTCTGAGAAAAAAATATGAGAATTGCATGTTTATCTCACAATTTTGACTTCTTTCTCAGAATTGTGATATATAAACTCGCAAGTCCCAATATCTCGATACCCCGATATTTATAACTAAAGTCTTTGAGTTATAAAGTCAGAATTGTGAGATGGAAACAAATAAAATCAGAAATGCAAGACAAACTTACAATTCTTTTTTTTTTCTTTTTTCGCGAATATGAGTTTATATCTCACAGTTCTGCCTTTTGGACTCCTTTTGCCAGAATTGTGAGATATAAACTTGCAATTGCATGTTATTAAGTTAAATTTTAAGGGGAAAAAAAGGCTGTGTTTTACAAAGACAGAATTGTGAGATATAAATTCCAAGTTCCTGTTTTGTGCGTTATAAAGTCCAATTTTGAGGAGGGGGGGGGGGGGACGCATTTTATAAAGTGCAATGCTGAGAAAAAAAATTGTAAGAATTGTAAGTTTATCACACAATATTGACTTCTTTCTCAGAATTGTGAGATATAAACTTGCAATTGCGCATTATTAAGCCCAATTTTGCAGGAAAAAAGATTGCGTGTTATAATGTAAAAATTGTGAGATACAAAAAAGTCAGAATTTTACATTTATGTCTCGCAATTCTGAGAAAAGAACTGTGAATTGTGAGGGAAAAAATCAGAATTGTGAGTTATAAATTAATTGTGAGTTGACTTTTTACTCAGAGTTGCAGTGGCAGAAACAGGCTTCCATAGAATTATTTCAAAGTGTACATTTTAAAAAATACAGTTATGAACTGAAATATTATTTATATAGACAATAAAATGCTGCATTTTTATGGTGAATTTCTGGTAATCACTGCTGCCAGTTTTTAGTTTCCAGTTCTCTAAATTTAGAAGGATTTTTTTCGAAAGCCAGGGCGTCTGGCAAAAAGCTGGCTGAAAGAATGAAAAGATGACAAAGCCGTTGCTGGCCCATTAGCAACCTTGCACTGGCGCAGACGGTACGGTTCCAGACAGCCAGGCTGCATTACGTCAGGGCGATTCAGAGCCACGGTGAATCACAGGCTCCTGTGTTTCTGCAGGTCTGTGCTCTAGTAAAGCTTTAATATAATCAAAATGAGTCAGTGCTATTCATCTGCCAAGACTCCATTAGAGGCAGACTGCCTTCATCTGGAGGCACGTCCTCCCTCCGTCTTTCCGCTATACGGGGACAGCCGCCTCCTGCTCGTGCGTACAAGCCACCCCGAATCCAGCACATCTAGACTAATCAAACAGCCTTAAAGTCACCAAGACAGCTATAATTAGCATACTGCGAGAAGGAAAAGGATAATTAGTCCAGGGTGGCCCACTACACCTTAATCTAGTTACATCTAATTGTGTGGTGTGCGACTCCTGTCACATATCTGATTTCTAAACCACTGTTGTGATGGCCGTGTTGTAAATATGGTGGTTTTGTTGGGCCCTGTGGGTGAAGCTGTGATTATGTTGTGTGTGGTGGGAGGCAGTGAGTGGGATTCTTTGAGCAGACTGCCTCAGATTGCTCCAGTCAGATCGCACGGGTTCGTCATGAGACTTGTATGCAGTTAAGTGGATTGAGAACAGCATGGAGGGTCCAGACTAAAACCTCAGGAAATTTGTCAAAAGCTCCCACACAATCAGGAGCAATTGTCAGAATGGAATACAATCTAATGTTTACTGAATACTGCACAGTATAGACTGTAGTAGTAGTAGTTAGTATTGTGCAGCAATAAAGAGCTCAAATATTGGTATGCCACATTGCATCACAGGTGTGTTGCTAGATTAATTTTTCATTTTTTAAGTATTCAAAAAAGGGTAGCAGTACCCTTTCAAAAGTTACATCTTTTAACCTTTTTTACCACAAAGGGTGCATATAGTACCTTAAATGTGACCCTGGACCACAAAACCAGTCATAAGGTTAAATTTTACAAAACTGAGATAAATACATCATATGAAAGCTCAATAAATAAGCTTTCTATTGATGTATGGTTTGTTAGGATAAGACAATATTTGGCCGAGATACATCTGTTTGAAAATCTGAAATCTAAGGATGCAAAAAATCAAAATACTGAGAAAATCACCTAAAGTTGTCCAAATTAAGTTCTTAGCAATGCATATTACTAATCAAAAATTACATTTTGATGGATTTACAGTAGGAATTTTACAAAAAATCTTCATGGAACATGATCTTTACTTAATTTCCTAATGATTTTTGACATAAAAGAAAAATCAATAATTTTGACCCATACAATGTATTTTTGGCTATTGCTACAAATATACCCCAGCGACTTAAGACTGGTTTTGTGGTCCAGGGTCATAAATGTGCATAGGAGTACCTAAAGTCTACATATTAGACGTTTCCTGAAAGCAGTGTTAGCAAATTATGGCCACAAGTTTCATTGTTCATAAATATTGATTATTATTATTATTGATTTGTGCATAGTCATAAAAACAAGAAAACAATGTGCTTTTGTAAAATAAACAGGGAGTGTCACCTGTCACCTCTCTTCACAGAAATATATGTATAGAAAGCTTTAAATGCTACTATTAAATTGATTAAGTGACATCGAAAAAAAAATATACTCTGGTAAAGTAAAAAAATCTTTATGATACCAACGCGAGCTCCAGTTTTTCCCATCTAAACTCATCTCTAATGTAATCACGCCTGGGAACAGCTCCGCTTTTCAAATTATGCGTGGCCATAATTTGGACGCTTTAGGGTCTCTGTTAAACTCAATGGGCTCAGGGGATGTTGCCACTATTGGACAATGTTTCTTTAGAAAAATGAAAGATTTATACACTTTTTTTAATGTTATATTTTGTAATATTGACGTTGTTTTACTTTTCTACTACAATTTTTTTTCTCATCCAATACTTTGAAGAGACACTGCCTCTACTGTCTACTGATAATACATTTGCATTTTTATGTATTTTACCTCCAAGACTGTTGCTAGACACCTTTATCACTCATTACTGACATTCACACCTTTGTACCTCTGTACATATTTTTCTGATCAATAATTTGTAACACCTCTAAGGCATATATTTAAGATCATTAATTTTTATTCATAGCCTAATTTAATGTTACTATTTTAGAATTGTTTTATTGTCTGAATCTTATTTGAAGTTGATTTTTTTTAGGTGTGTTCAGTTCTGTTCATGCCTGATCTCACATAGAGCACCATGTGTGTCAGGGCTGGTAGAGCGTTCCAAATCAGTCACTTATGAGGTTTAATTTCAGTTAATATGCTCATGTGTGTAATATGTAGACAACGTCCAGTTTTTTTAAATGAAGCATCATCTTTAGCAAGCCTTAAAAACATTTAAGAACCACACTAAAAGTAGCTTTTCATCTGGCAGCTGAGATTTTCAGTTTCTCTGGGGCTCTCTCAAAGAGAGATAGAGAGAAAAGGGGGGATTACAGTGAGCTAAATCTCTGGCATGCATTGAGTGCATAATCGCTGAGTGAGCACGGGCCCGGGGAGCAGATGTCACATGGTTGAGGGGGTAAAGACTCAGGAATTATGTGGGACAACTGCTACACCGTCCTAACTACTGTACATGAAGAGGTGGCTTATATGAAAGAATAGGGGATATAGTAAGAGAAAAATACTGACACAGCAAGAGATATAGGGAATGCACAGTGATCTGAGGAAAGAGTTGTGAGAAAGAAATAAAGAGAAAGAGAGTGAGACCGGAATAAAGATTAAACGGTATAGCCCATGAGGATTGTGGATTACTTCATGACAGGAACCTAAAGCCAAAGCTTAATGGTAACTGATGAGAGAGAAATAGACTCTAATCATAGTAGGAACACTTGGTTTTACGTGAGGTATGTGTATTGTGCAATATTTTACTTATTCATTGAGGAAGTTATAAAAATTACGCTAAAATTCTCGTATAAACCAATCCCAGAATGCACTGCATCAAGAAGATTCAAGACATTCATGAAGACACCATAAAAGTAATCCGTATGAATCAACGCACAAACATAAAGCACATAAAATATGGTAAGTGCAAACACAATCATGTTGCTTTAAGTGAAAAAACAAGCACGTCACACACAAACGTTTGAGCTTCTGCGAGAACCAGTGAGGTTTGTTCTCATGTGTCAAGCTAACATATTTTTTGCATCTGTTTGACCATATTTGATTAGTTGCAATTGAAGTAAAAAGTTTACATGCACCTTGCAGAATCTGCAAAATGTACACTTTTTTACCAAAATAAGAGGGATCATACAAAATGCATATATTTTTTTATTTAGTACTGAACAAGATATTTCACATAAAAGACGTGAATAAAAGAAGATAAAATACTAGTTTAATTTATAAAAATGACCCCGTTAAAAATGTACATACACTTGATTCTTAATACTGTGTTGTTACCTGAATCATCCACAGCCGTTTTTTTTTTTTTTAGATGTAGTGATAGTTGTTCATGAGCCCTTTGTTTGTCCTGAACAGTTAAACTGCCCGCTGACCTTCAGAGAAATCCTTCAGGTACCACAAATTCTTTCGTTTTTCAGCATTTTTTCAGCCTTACAAATAATGACTGTATGATTGAGATCCATTTTTTCACACTGAGGACAACTGAGGGACTCATATGCAACTATTAACGAAAGTTCAAATGCTCACTGATGCTCCAAAAGGAAAAACAATGCATTAAGAGCCAGGGGTGTACACTTTTGAACAGAATAAAGATGTGTAGATTTTTTTTTTTCTTAAATTTCATATTTTTTCAGAAGCTACAGAAGATACTAACATGCTTCTCAGAAGACAAAATAAGTTAAATTTACCCTGATCTTCAAACTCCAAAAGTTTTCACCCCCTGGCTCTTAATGCATAGTTTTTCCATCTGGAGCATCAGTGAGTGTTTAAACCTTCTGTAATAGTTGCATATGAGTCCCTCAGTTGTCCTCAGTGTGAAAAGATGGATCTCAAAACCATACAGTTATTGTTGAAAGGCTTCAAATACACAAAAAATGCTGAAAAACCAAAGAATTTGTGGGACTTGATGGATTTTCTGAAGAACAGCATGTAGTTTAACTGTTCAGGACAAACAAGGGACTCATGAACAACTGTCACTAAAAAAACAGGGTCATTTTTTATAAATTTAACTATTATTTTCTTTTGTGGACTATATGTAAACGTCTTTTATGTGAAATATTTTTTTCAAGTCAGTACTAAATAACAAATAACATGCATTTTGTATGATCCCTCTTATTTTGGTATTTTGTATTTACTGTAAACGCCTTAATTAAACCTGTTAGTCATATAAATAGATTGTGTCTCCTTACTTAAATTCTGCTTGATTCATATGGATTACTTTTACAATGAGTTTTTTGAAGCTTAAATAATTTGGTTGCGTGGACTTTCAATAGAAGGACAGAATTTATGTGATAATATTAAAAAATATCTTAATTTTAGTTATTTAGATAAACAAAAGCCTTATTGATTTGCAACAACATGAGAATTATGCCAGAATTTTCATTTTTGTGTAAACTAACTCTTTAATGTTAAGAACTATTATTCTGGTAGTAAATTTTTTTTTAATGTGTATCTCTGCCTTTTTCCCCAAATATTTCAAATATACCTTCATAGCCAATAATCACTATAAATTTAGTTTTTTACTTCTCCATCTCGACTATACGCTTGACTACAGCATCAAGACGAAAATCATGTGACCAGTAAATACTTTTCCTACACTGGAAGTTGTATCACTGTTCATAGGCATTTGTTGCACAATTTGACCCAAAAACTTCATGGTCACCATTCCAGTGTTGCTGGAAATCTCATTGAAAAACAAATGACATTCGCTTTGTTCGAAAAAGCAAGAGGAACTCCAAGGCACTCTCATATAGAAGAAGTTAAAAAGCCTTTATTGCTTTATAACTTCTTCTATATGAGAGTGCCTTGGAGTTCCTCTTGCTTTTTCGACTATATTTTCCCATCCAAAGAGCACCTCTAACAAACTTGTTTTGAGTCCAAGAAGCGCTCCTAGATTTACGTTTTCTGGACATTCGCTTTGTTGTTGTAAGTCGCTGTATGTGTGAACTTCCCCTCACATTAAGACAAGTTTGTAGGTGGCAAACAGCAAGGTCTTTTTTTGAAAAGCTTTTTGGCTTCTGCCATCTCACAGTAACCACCGTATAATGAAGGCCAGCCCTCTACTTCAACAGTTTAAAGGTAGCTGAAGGGGAATCCCAAAATTCCTTTTATCAAGCTGAACTGGAAAAGTGTTTTTGAACTAGTGCTAATCCCCTTCTTTCACAAACACTTCTGAAGGGATGCTCAAGTTCCTCTCAGAACTGAGGCTGCAGAAATGAAGAGGGGAAGAAGAGGTACGTTTCAATGACTCATTGTTTGCCCCAGTTTCTGACAGAGCCGATTTGCTTTCTGCGATTTCTCACTGGGCTTTGATTAAGTGACAGTAAAAGGCAAACAATGTGTTTAATATTGAATAGCTTCTGAGAAATTAAAGCTAACATGAAATCAAAATGGACTATTTACTCTCATAATACTTGTTCATGGTTGTATTATAAATAATAAACTTGAGCAAATTACTCCACAGAAATTTTTTTTAATTTTTAATCAAAATGTTATAACCTGTTCTTCCTCTGAAACAAAGGCTATTGCTTAATGTTAACTGATATCCATTCCAAATCCATTCCTCACAAATATTTTAGTGAACTCGGTCTTGATTCTGGTATGCATATCTCATTTAATTCACTCCGAAAATAAATAATGAAACTACAATGGACTGCAAACAGCAATTTACATTGACTTTCAGTACAATGGCATGTGTTTAGTGCCATGTTAAAAATAAAAAGATAACGAAATTACGAGAATAAAGTCAAAATATTACGAGAACAAAGTCTAAATATTTTGAGAATAAAGTAAAAATTATGAGAATTAATTCGTAGCAATTACGAGATTAAAGTCATAATATTTTGAGAGTATATTCAAACCTATTGTGCATGCAAATGGCCCGGATTGGGAGCACCGAGAGTAGATCCAAAGTCTCAGCTTTCAAAATCTGTCAGTTTTATAGCGAATTACAAACAATATGTATATTACAATAATGTGTTTTTCACGCTTTTTAATGTGGCACGACAAATTGCTGTATTCGCCTCAGTTTAAGCGACATGTGAATTAGTCATCTTTCCGATTACAGTGAGACATTAGTTTCATTAAATTAGGCTATACTGTTTTTTTGTTTTTTTTTTCATTCCTTCTGATGTTCCTTCATGTTTATATTGTAGTGGAACGAGCATTCCAGGGCCCCAGTTTATGGCAAGGGCCCCTTCCTGACCACAAAAGTGGACAAAGGTTTGCCACATTTTGATTGGATCTTGGTGGACTAACATAAGCAAACTGTCCAACGCCATCAGATAAGGATGCCAGGACAACTGCCAGACACCTCTTAGAGGGCAAGAAGAGACCTTTGGTACAAAAACTCGGGAAGGACGGAACTTCCTATTGGCCAAAGTGCAGTTTCTGCCCTTCACCCACCTTGAAACTGCTTCCTAAGGTTTGGTCCTGTGACAGCCATAAAAATTCCTTAGGATCTCCAGACGCAGCAGCAATGGGTGAAACAAAGAGAGATCACAAAGATCCATCCAAATCCATTCATAACTATGTTTTCAAACCTTGAACTGATGCGAACCATAACACACACATCTTATACTTATTCAGAGAAATAAGTATTCTCACTGACAGCGATGTGTAGTGCAACATCTTACACAAACTCAGCTGTTAATGGACAAATGAATGCATGCATGACAGTTCAATCTTTTCCCATCATGTTTGGACTTAATGTGTTCATTACATGACCAAATGTTTTCTGATTGTGTTTTGGAAAGTGAGAAATGCACCAGTAAAACATTATTGACACTTTTCTAACTTTGTGTTTGGACTATGCAAATGACTTCCACAAGAGGAAAGAAGGGTGGGCTACCCCATGCCCAAGAAGCACCAAATTGCAATCTCCTCCTCATCGGAAAGGTATAAGGTACCTCTCCAAAAGACACTCCTTGTACTGAGTCTGACCTGCAAGGGTGAGACAATAACAGCTACACCTCCGTTCTGAGTCTCCGGCACGTCCAGGGGACGTTAACAGATCAAACTTCTTTCTGAGTCTGCTGCCCATTACAGGGAAGGCAGCAACAGATAATCGTTCTGAGTCTGCGGCCCATTACAGGGAAGGCAGCTACAGATACCTCCATTCTGAGTCTCTAGCTCCACAAGAGAGAGACACTAACAGACACAACCATTCTGAGCCTACTGTCCAGAGAGACAGAAACAGACGCTCCACGCTTCGAGTCTCCAGCTTTGAGGCAGCAGCAGATACGACCACGTTCTGTCTGTGAAGAAAGAGATATTTTCCACGTTCAGAGTCTTCGTCCAGCGAGGCAACCACAGATGCAGCACGTCCTAAGTCTCCATCCGAGAGAGACAAAGCGGATTGACCAAGTTCTGAGTCTCTAGCCGAGAGAGGCAGAAGACCAACAGACATTTGCAACAAGGTTGAGCTCCAGCAAGCAAACCTTCACTTCAGGTACCTTTGCTTGCGTGTTCCAAGCTAAGGGCCTTCAGCACCTATAGGGCCACATCTGCGTGTTCCAGATCTTAGGACCCTTTGGTGCTCCAGGAGATCAGCATCCTACAGCGCTTCATGCTCAAGGCTGTCGAAACGGATTCCTGCTCCTTTTCCAACTGACTGCTCCCAGCACAACCAGTGGAAGAATTCACCACCACCGGACTGCTCAATCAACCACAGAGAACGTAAATATCACTTCCAATCCTCTTCCAGAGACCTTGGCATTGTTGTGTACTATCAGTATATGATTTTTCTAATTTACATTAGATATTGTATAGCTGATTGCAGTTGATAACAAATAATAGCTCATTTATTTGTTTGATGCATAATAAGTTTTTTTACCTTATTTGTTTCAGAGTAGCAACAGTTTATCTTTCCATATGATAACATAGCTATGACATAGTAACACCCAACTGAACCACATTTTATGCATCTTATGCACTTTATTCCTTTTGCATTTATTGTATTCATTTAATAGTTGATTACTCTTGTCTATCATTCGTTAATAAATTTATTTTATTACACTTGTGTCTTCCTTGTGTTGATAATACAGTGAGAGGTTCTACAAGCTAGATATCCCACCAATCTTTCTTATGTGATGTACTCATAACCGCACATTAAGTGACATGTGATCCAAGAATCATAACGTCATCGGTGATACGAGTACCCATCACTACACTATTTCGCCTTCCTAGTGGGCGAAAGCAGAACTCACTACATAATTGGCATCCCTATGTGGGCCAAGTTAAAATGAGATGAGTCTCCTGTAAAATTCACTACAATATCATGCTATAAACATTTAGACTTTATTCTTAAAACATTTTGACTTCACTCTTGTAATTTTGAATTTATTCTCGAAATATTTCAACGTTATTCTCGCAATATCTCGTAATCTCATAATTTTTTTTAACATAAAACGCTGTCGTACAATACAGACCCATCTGGAAAAAAAATAGGAATAGGAAAAATTATTAAAAAGAGAGAAAAGGCAGTACCTTGATATGTTTGACTCCACAGCTCACTAGCTTGCTTTGCTGATACAGGTCCCATGATATGTCAAATATCTTTATGAAACAGAGAAAGAAAAGTACAGTATAATGTACTAAATTATTAAGTTATTTCAGAACTAAATGAAGTATATGATGCCTTCAAACCATTTTCAATATCGTCATTTCAATATCGTGGTTGGAATTAAACATTGGACATGTTGGACAATTTCTCTCTTTTTCATTTCCAAAACACAGAAAGCTTATGTAGCACTAGTGCACTAACATTAACTGCAAATAAAGTATAACAAATTCCTTACACACTACTGTTCAAAATTTCAAAGTCAGGAAGATTTTGTATAGATATTAATACTTTTATTCAGAAAGGATGCATTAAATTAATCAAAAATGACAGCAAAACATTAGTAATGTTACAAAAGGTTTCTTTTTCAAATGAATCCTGTTTCCAAACTTTCTAGTAATCAAAGAATCCCGATTACGATAAACAATATTAAGCAGTAGAATTGTTTTTAACATTGATAATGATAAGAAATGTTTCTTGAGCATCAAATCAGCATATAATAATGATTTATAAAGGATCATGTGACACTAAAGACTGAAGTAACGGTGCTGAAAATTCAGCTTTGGCATCAAAGTAATAAATTACTTTTTAAAATACAGTATTATCAGTCAAAAACATGCAACCTTAGTTAGCATGAAATAAATCCTTAAAAAAACAGTAAAAAAAAAAAAACCTTACCAACCTTAACATTTGGAATAGTAGTGTGTATGTGATTTATCATTCCCATCCTAAATTTTCTGCCCTGATTTTGTAATTACATGCCCCTAACTCAGAATATTGGAGATCAAAGATAACCTAGTTTCTCTTTGGTACTTATGACATTGTGCAAGCATTCATGTGCACCTGTTTCATACTGTAATTGTGATCATTCTGATATGAGCTGAAGGCAGCAAGACTATCTTAGTTACAACACACATGCAAGACAACCAGAGGTTGGTTGAGTAATCAAAGAAAACAAGTCCTCAGGAGATTCAGCAGAAATTGCTTCTGTAATTTTATAATGAAATACTATGTATGCTTGAACTATTTGTGTGTGTGTATTACAGATTCAGAGAAATAGGAAAGAAAATGAAAGAGGAAAGTGTGTGCAAATGTGTGTTTTGGCCCCAAGGATGCACCATCATTAGTTCCAGTGTTAATTTATGTAAAATGAAATTTCAGTGCATTCCCAGACTCCATGTATCCAATCACTTCCTTGCTAACATGCTTATGGCAGTCTGTTTTGTATTTGTAACATGATTGTAGCATATGAGTTACTCAGTGTATCCTGACTGAAACTATAGGACTTGAAGAAAGTAATGAGAAGACACAAGAAACACTACACTGTGTGTCTACTGTTTCTAAAGATGTGCATGTGTTTGAGTTCTTACCCGGTCTGTATGACCAGGAGCAGCTGCCAGAACTTTCCCCTGTCTCCAGTCCCACACACAGATTGTGTTTTTAGAGTCCAAACCCACAGACACCAAACACTGCAAACATAAGAAACACAACAAATAATATAACTATAATAAGTAAGCAAAATCAATATGATAAAAGACACCAATATCAAATCAATAGTATTTGCTTTTTTACAATAATCTTAATTAATAATAAATTATATCCTGCTCATGGAGAGCTAACTTCTAGAGTTTAGCTTTAACCATAAACACAAATGAACCAGCTAACCAAGGTGTTCAAGATTGCTTAACCAATATTCTGGTTAAAATGACCTTGACCAGCCAAGGTGTGATTCTTTTTCAAAAACCTAGAAGGGTCTCCAGAAACAGGGTTGGCTAGACTGTAAGCTGTTTATTTCATAACTGTAGGCTGTTTATAGTTGCTAAGCAACACAACATGGTGCATGATATTACATTCAACTGCAGTGCACTCACAGGAAACCTTTAAAAAATATATAATCTAACATATTGTATGTTATATGCTATGTAATATTATTTGCCTTGTAATAATGCCTTCTTTAGGAAGATGCATGTTGTACATAAAACATGTCTGAAGATTTTGACAGAGAGCATAACTTGCAATTTTTTACCCAGCCTTACTTATTTGAACCAGAATATACAGATGATGAACTATAACAGATGGACGCATGTGCTGTGGTACTCTCGTGAACATGTGTCGAAGACTGGTATAAAAGAGAAGAAATGGTTGAATAAAGTCGTTATTTTTGCTTTCTTTGCACACAAAAAAGTATTCTCATAGCTTCAAAAAAATGGTTAAACCACTGATGTCACGTGGACTATTTCAACGATGTACTTACTACCTTTCTGGGCCTTGAATGTGTCAGTTGCATTGCTGTCTATGCAGAGTCAGAAAGGTCTCGGATTTCATCCAAAATATCTTAATTTGTGTTCCGATGATGAACCAAGGTCTTAAGGGTTTGGAACGACGTCAGGGTGAATAACCCTTTAATATAGTTATTGTTATAGCAATCGCTCTTGAAGGGCCCTTTAACATTGTAAAACATGAATCTGCTACCATCTACAGTATGTCACAAAAGTGAGTACACCCCTCATATTTCAGCAACCATTTTAGTATATCTTCTCAAGGCACAATACTATAGAAATAAATCTATTTTTGAGTAGTCAATATATTGTGTAAACACCATTGTTAACTGGCACTGTCTTAATCATCCTGGGCATAGAATTGACCAGAGCCTCACAGGTTGTTGCTGGGATCCTCTTCCACTCCTCACAGAGCTGCTGGACGTTAGAAAACATGGTGTTTCTCCACCTTACACTTGAGGATGCCCCACAGGTGCTTACAGTTTTTCTTGATTGCTTTGACCTGGTTAAAGAAACTACGATCTAGGGCTGGGCAATTAATCGAAAAGTAATCGAAATCGACATTCAGAACCTATAATCGATCAAATTTTTCCAGGTCAATTATTTCAATTACTTTCCCTTTAAAAACACTACTGCGTGTGGAGTCACGTGACCCCGCTCCGTTACGTTACATTATTCCGCCGACATGTCGATGGAGTTATTTATTTTCACTAATTTAAGAAAAATGTGACTTTTCGTTTTAAGCAATGTGTGCTTTAATTTCAGTTGTTCAACACTGATGTTCAATAAATTATCTTAGATAGTAGATAGTGTGTGCACCCTTCATTCAAAAATCTCTCACTTGTAATATGTGCGCATATTTACTGTACAAAACTTGTCAGTGAACTATGAGGGCAAAAAAATAAATATTATTTAAATATAATTAAATATAGTTTTATTAATGAATAAAATAATCGTTCATTAATCGTAAACGGGTTAAAATGTTCAATTAATCGAGATTTTGATTTTAGGCCAAATCGCCCAGCCCTACTACGATCCACTCAGTTTTCATCATCACTATCTCAGCAGAGCAGAAAACACGTCTTGCAAATGTGTTAACCCTTTCTCATTGGATTGACACATCTTCCCCACCCTTTTGCAAAACAGTTAACACTGATGTCATTGTTTTAGCTATGGTAACCAAACAGAAACCATCTTTTCCTAACTATTACAAACTACCTAGATCAGTATGAAATCACTGAAGCACCCGTTTGACACTCCTTCACACAAATCTTCATTTAGCAATCGGTCTGCAGGCCTTATAAAAAAAAGAGGTGCCAAATCTGTGTTGTTCTTTGCCAGCATGGATGGAGGAGGTCTAACACAGATGAGAGTGAGAGTAAGAGGTAGAGGGGTCAGAGGAAGAGGAGTCCGAGGAAGAGGAGTTTGAGTGCGAGGTGGAGTTGGAAGGGCTTCAGTTGAAGTTTTTCAGATGAAATTCGGGCAACTGTTATTGATCACATTATCAATCATGGCTTTTCTCTTAGAGAGGCTGGACAAAGAGTCCAACCTGTTCTAAACAGAAACACTGTTGCATCCATTATCAACAATTTTTCGACAGGAGAACAGGTAATGTCGCTGTACAGTCGATACAGAAATATCTTCAGTGATATACTTTATGTAACTGTTTCCTCATTCCCATTCCCACATGTATTCTTTTTAGAATCCAAAGACTACCATTCTCTGGTGGTAGAAGGAAAATTTTTAGTGCTGAGCAGGCCATTGTAAACATGGATGTGGCAAACAATGCCATAAGGCTGTGTGAAATTAGGGAAGCAGTGATTGATTATGCTTTACTGTAATAGATTTTATTTTTATTTTGGTTTACATGTATTCTGTGTAATATTTACAGTATTTCAGTTTTCAGGTGGTTTGAAAAAAACTGAATGTCATGGAATGAAGAAAAAAATGCATCAAAGCATTTCTTATTCTGGATCCAATTCTTTGCAAAAAGGCAAATTTGACACAGCCTATATAGAAATACAACAAATGGCACTGGCAATAGGCTACAATGACAAGCAATGAGTTCTGCACTAAGTTCTGAGTTCTGTATTTTGCATTTTGTTGTCCATTGTGTAATGATTGACTGAAAGAGCTCATATACTTGTTTGCAAGTTGTGTTGTTTTAAGGTAAAATTAGCTTTTGTTGCATATTTTAAATGTTTTGGCATGGTTAGAGCCTTTTGCAAACAAAATGTGTCATTTTGACCATGAGTGCCACTGTTTAGGCCTGTGTGTTAACTGTTTTGAAAATGTGGAGTTTGAGTTGACGGCTGCATCAAAGCAATCAAGAAAAACTGTAATAGGGTTCAGGTCTGGAGACATAATTGGCCACCCCATCACCTTCACATTCAGCTTTCTCAGCAAGGCAGTTGTCATCTTGGTGGTGTGTTTGGGATCGTTATCGTTATGTTGGAAAACTGCCTTTCGGCCTAGTTTCAGGAGGGAAGACATCATGTTCTGCTTTAGAATGTACAGTACATAATGGAATCCATGTTTCCCTCAATGAACTGTAGCTCCCCAGTATCAGCAGCACTCATGCAGCCCCAGACCATGATGCTACAACCACCATGCTTGACTGTAGGCAGGACACAATTTTCTTGGTACTCCTCAGCATGGCATCGCCACACATGTTGGACGCCATCTGAGCCAAACAAGTTTATCCTATAGACTCGTCAGACCACAGGACAAAGTTCCTGTAATTCATGCTTATGGAAAGGTTGTCTTCAGCAAACTGTTTGCGGGCTTTCTTGTGAGCCAGCTTCAGATGAGGCTTCCTTCTGGGACGACGCCTATTCAAACCGACTTGTTGCAGTGTGCGGCATATGGTCTGAGCTCTGACAAGCTGACCTTCTACTTCTGCAACCTTTAACCGTTTTTGATGCCAGGTTCTGCCCTTGACACACAGAACGAGTGCTCAACTTCGTTGATCGACCCTTTCAAGTCCTGTTCCGAATGGAACCCATTTTGGAAAACCTCTGTATGACCCTGACCACTGTAGTGTAACTCGGTTTCAGGGTGTTACTGAACCTCTAATAGACTTGGCCATCTTTGTGGAGAGCAACAATTCTAATTCTCAAATCTATAGAGAGTTTTTTGCCATGAGATGCCATGTAGAACATCCAGAGGACCTAATTTTAAAAGCTCTAATCAAGATACACAATTTTGTATGATCCTGTCAAGCAGACAAAAACATAAACATGATGAATAGGACATGTGGCTTTGCATGGTTAAACAACATACTGCTGTTATCACTTAGGGTGTACTCACTTTTGTTGCCAGATATGGACAATAATGGCTGTATGTTGAGTTATTTTCAGAGGACAATAAATCTATACTGCTATACTGTACAAGCTGCACATTGACTATTCTAAAATATATTCAAGTTTCATTTCTATAGTATTGTCCCTTGAGAAGACATACTTAAATGGTTGCTGGAATGTGAGGGGTGTACTCACTTTTGTAAGATACTATATATACTTCCAACCACTAGAACTAAATTGCTAGAAGCTTCTTAAAACCACATTTTTCTCTCAAACTGTGCTCAAATCATACGTAATCTTCCCAAATGCTGTTTGCTGAGGGGACCTCATTAGTTCAGCGTCACTTTGATGTGAGTTTGCTGTTTTCCACCTCCGTCCTATCAAACCTGATGCACTAGTTTTCTTCTGAGGTTGCACCACGCTGGCTGAGGCTAAAACAGAGTGCCTTTAGTCAGTCAGGGATGCTAAACCTTTGATGAATCAGAAGAAAAGTGTTGCTTTAGACTCCCTGGGTCTTTGAGGCAGTGTCTCGCTGCTCCTCTCTTTGCCGTTTCATCCGTCGGTGTGAAATAAATGAGGCCAATTTCCTGCTGAAACTCTACAAATCAATTTCTCAGCTCTGCTGGGGGAGGTGAGGGGTGAATTCTCTCAGATAAAGTGAGAGTGGCAAAGAAATGTGAAATGTCAATCTCTGAGGTACGTTTTTTTTTTCTATCCCTCTATCATCTCCAATGAGTTGGAGTGCTTTTGATAAATTGATACTGTAACCCAACTCTCATCTACTTTAGCTTTTTATTGTGCAATGTTACGAATTCAATATACCACATTTACACTGAAAGCATTACCCATTACCAGTGGTTTACACAGTATGATATTGGCGTTTTTTGTCAAATAAGTCTGGTTGAGGTCCCTGTGCTCCCCTGCTGCTATTAAATCGATATTATAGAACTGATCAGAAATTATGGTTTCAATACTCATTTTCTGCTGGTACTGATATACTAGTACTAGATGTGCTTCAGAATGCAGTATGGGTTGCTGAAAAATGGTCCCTTGGGTTCAAACAAATAGTGCTGCTTTGTTCTGTTTTTTTTTTCACCGTTTGATGTCTCTCACAAAAGTAATGGCAGCACATAATCATAGAGAGCATGGCAACTTGGCATTGGCACTAGTGTGACCTTTTACAAAATGTAATCCCACCGGCAGAAAAATAGTTGACTAAACATTTAGTCAAATTTAATCATTCACTCAATCAATTTGTTCAGAAAAAAATCATTTAGGAATAAAACAAGGGACTGTCTTTATGGGAGAGTCATCAAATTATTCACTTAGTCATTTAGCTCAACAATGCTGATTCATTCAGAAACAAATAAAGAGTCTGGCTTTATAGATGAGTTATTTAAACATTCACTCAATAAATTTGGCCATGGCCTCCCGAGCTCTCTTTTCCCCCCTGTTGTTCTATTGTTTTGGTTTATTCCTGTGTCTCCCCCTTTTGTTCAGTTTGCCTTGGTTTCCGTTCATACACATATTTGGACTCCCCCCTCTCGTTACCTTGATTGTGTACACCTGTCTTGTTAAGTTACCACTCCCCTTTGATTCTGTTTAAATAGTCGTTTACTCCTCATTCCCGCTGTCCGGTCTTAAAGTTACGTCGTGTTTGTTTGTATCTCTTCATTAAATAGTTTGTTTGTTTGTACTCCTGGCTTCCACGTGTGTCCATCTGGCACCTCATCCCCCGCACATTGTGACAGAAACAAGGGACAGTCTTTATGGGAGTGTCATTGAATTATTCACTCAATATTTTAGCTCAAAAATGCTGATTCATTCATAAACAAATTAACTGCCTGTCTTTATAGATGAGTTATGGAATTATTTAATCAATCAATTTGTTAGAAAAAAAAATATTTGATTTGTCTGTCTTTATAGATGAGTTATTAATTCATTCACTCAACCAGTTTGTTCAAAAAATCATTCAGGAATGAAACAAGGGGCTGTCTTTAGGCTGTTACTAATCAGTTCTAAACAAATCAGTAAATGATTCAAGGACTCATTCATAAAGACAGTCCCTTGTTTCATTCCTGAATGATTTTTTGAACAAACTGGTTGAGTGAATGAATCAATAACTCAACTATAAAGACAGACAAATCAATAACTCAACTATAAAGTCAGACACTTAATTTGTTTTAGAATGAATCAGCATTTTTGTGCTAATGGATGAGTGAATAATTCAATGACTCACTCATGAAGACAGTCACTTGTGTTTTGACCAATAATATTCGGGGACTACAACTAACTGTAGTATAATGAGCTATAAAACACTACTTGACTTGTGTTAGATGGGGCAGTTCTTCCTAAGTGCAGCTTCTAGCCATTGTGTTTCTAATTCAACTTCATGAATGATTTAGATTCTAATTGTGCAAATACAGACAGCACAACTAAGTGCAGCTTCTAGCCATTGTCAAACCTCACAATGCTGCTTCACATTCAGTGAGGGAAAGTTTGGCTATGGTATTGAGTTCATCATTTGATGTTATCACTGAGGATTCTGTGTGTTGTTTCTGTCTAGGTGACAACTAGCAGCTCCAGCAGACACAGTTATAGAGTCTGACACGTACTGTCACACTGTGGGAGTCACACCATTGGTGTGTTCACAGATGTGACTTCAACAACTAATAATAAACTTCACAGCACCTTACCCCACCTCATACTGAGAGACGAATCTCATGAGTTCCTAACAATGTCAACTCCTTGATAAAAGAGAAATCTTTCTTATTGCAGTGCGTTATTGCTTAGAACACTCACCTGTCCATCAAGGTCGAAGGCGAGACAGGCGATACCGTGTGTGTGCATGTCTTTCAATATGGACACTGTCTGCACAGTATACGAGTCCCACACACAGATATACGGCTCCTTTCCAACCTGTCCTGTGGCCACCAGCACTCGCTCTGGATGCAGGGCTAAACTGTGGAAAGAGAATTACAATGAAGTTAAGATATTTAACTGCCAATTAACTATTAAAATAGTTGACCACCTTTTCAGGTGGTTTGTATGATTGACTTTATTCAACAATTTCTTGTAGCTTCATAACATTACAGTTAAGCCACAGATGTCACATGGACTATTTTAACAATGTCAGTCACGTTGTTGTCTATGCAGGGTCAAAAAGCTCTCAGATTTCATCAAAAATATCTTAATTTGTGTTCAGAAGATGAACAAAGGTCTTACGGGTTTGGAATAACATGCGGGTAAGTAATTAATAACAGAATTTAAATTTTACTATTCCTTTAACTATTCAATTAATTCCTTTAATTAACAATAACAATAATCTTGTAAAGGTAATGCTTTCTTCCCTCGAGAACTGAGGTTTGTTACTCTAGAGTAACAGAAGAACACGTTAAGTATTTACAATGGGAAAGCACACTTGGAATGCACCGGTCAAAATTCGCTAACTAACAATTCTGCCATTACACTTTCCAGAAATAACATTAAATATTTTGTGATTGTCCTTTTCAAAATCCAGCTTTGAATTCTACAGATAACTGATAAAAAAGCTTTTAAGACGATTATGGACAGAAAAGTAAGTACGAGCTATCACTGATTATCATTTCCCACAGTTAGGAGTGAAAGTGAGAGAAGAGCTTTTAGTTATCAGAGACCCGTGAAGAGATAATCTGGAGAACACACTATCTTCTGCAACCTAAGACTCATGAGGCTCAGATAAAGTCTGTCAGCACAGCATGATCTGTGTGTTTCAGATGTATATGTATTCATTCCATTCCTTCTATATTTTGAAATAAGCTTATATTTTTATCCCACAGCATGTAGCATTATCCATAACAATGCAAGGCACAGACGTGAGGTGAAAAAATCAGGTCATTACGGTTCATGGAGCATTTTTCACTCTTACCATCAGACACAACAACCACCAAATTCATTCAGGCTTGCCTTTACATGCCCTAGGAAATCCCAGAGGCATCCAAATGTTGTGTAACATCCGTCTAGCATTACTACACTCTCTGTCCTTCACATACACATACACTCTTTTCCATATTTATCAGCAGTGTATAGGCAATCGCAAACCAGATGAGAAGCCCAGTGGTTAATCTAATAGCCAAACATGCAAGGGTTCACTTCAAAAATGAACAAAAGTTGCAAAACAGAAAATTATATGTCTATATGTGGAAAACTATGTGAGTGGCGCAGTAGGATTTTGAACAGCCTCCTAAATGGTTTAAAATAAGTTAAATAAAAAAAATTGCACTACTAGACCTTGTGTTGCGCTGCAGGTTTTTTGTGTAAAGGCCTGTAGTAACTGTACACTGACTCTATAAACCATTTGACTGTTAGAAGAGAAGATAATTTCAGCATAACAAAAGTGCTTGTTCCCTGTCAGATTCGGTTTGGTTTGGTTTAGTAGATGTTTCCATGGACTGCATAAGGAATCAAGAAGGGCATTATGTAAACACTAGTCCTTTTTATTGTAAATTTGCATAGTCCTGCCAGTAAGATGTATTTTAATATTCTGCAGCAATATTCACAAGGAAGGCCACTGCTGAGGACAATTAATTAAAAACACAAGCAAAAATACATTATATTGAAGCAATTTAATAGGTCTGAGGTCAAAAGTTTACATCCCCCTTCGAGAATCTGCAAAATGTTATTTTACCAAAATAAGTGGGATTATACAAAATGCATGTTATTGTTTATTTCACATAAAAGATGTTTACATATAGTGCACACGAGAAAACCATAGTTGAATTTATAAAAATGACCCCATTCAAAAGTTTACATCCCCTTGATTCTTAATACTGTGTTGCTACCTGAATGACCCACAGCTGTGTTTTTTGTGAGTCCCTGAGTCCCTTGTTTGTCCTGAACAGTTAAACTGCCTGCTGTTCTTTAGAAAAATCCTTCAGGTCCCACTAATTCTTTGATTTTCCAACATTTTTATGTATTTGAACCCTTTCCAACAATGACTGTATGATTTTGAGATCCATCTTTTCACACTGAGTACAACTGAGGGACTCATATGCAACTATTACCGAAGGTTCAAATGCTCACTGTTGCTTCAGAGTAAAAAACAATGCACTAGGAGCTTTTTGAATGTGAAGATAAAGGTAAATTTAACTTAATTTGTCTTCTGGGAAAATTTAACTATCTTCTGTAGCCTCTGTGTTATAATTCGTGCTGAACGAGATGAGATGATAGACAATATACAAACAAGATATTTAATATTAATCTTCAAGAGGAACAAGGCAGGAACAGGCAAGAACAGAGCTCTTCACACATGTAACACAACATTAAGGACTGACATTGAGCTCAAGATACAAACAGACTTATAAAGGGAAACTAATGATTACATACAGGTGAAGGGAATTTGGACAAACGAGGGCTAAACCAAAGTACAAAGATCAACGGGGGGAGATAATGGGAGAAACCAAGTACCACAGCTCACTTGGCTGCATGTGCGATAAAAAATGTCATAAATATAGCATTAGAGTGTTTTGTCATGCTACACTACTCCTTGTTGGAAATCATAGCTCATTACTGGAAATGCTACACCATTATGAAAACATCATGAGTTACTGCCACGCTACTGTTGCTACTTTTAGCTTCCCTCAACAGTGTTTGAAACTTTAAAGAGCAGAGGGTGTGTTGAGGTGGATGAAATGTTGAAAAGAGGCTGTTTTTTATCAACTCTATGTAAGGAACTTCTATTTGGAGCTCACTGAAAAAGACTTCTTAGGCGCTGTTTGAAGCCACGCTCATCTAGGCCTTTGAATTGTCCAAGAGACACAAATTCACCAACAATTTAACATTGACTATCTGTCAAAATGTCTCCCTGTTCTTGAGGGAGTTCTGGTGCTTGTCTCTCCAGCTCTTGATGGTGTGTGTGTGTGTGTGTGTGTGTGTGTGTGTGTGTGTGTGTGTGTGTGTGTGTGTGTGTGTGTGTGTGTGTTTATATTCAGCAAGAGTTTCCAGCTCCCACAGTCTGAGCACTCAGATGAAGCTTTTTAAGCCTGCCAGGGTGATTGTGCTTGGCAGTGAGGAGGAGTGACTACATTAAAGCCCTGAGGGAGCTGTACCGCTCATGAACATCTCTGTGTGTCTGCCTTGTCTGTCTTTCTTAATCTGCCTCTCTTGCTCCCAGATTTAGAGTTGTGACGTTTGCAAACGAACCGATTCTTTTGAACGTATCCCCTCAAAGAGCCATAAATCCCATCACTACCCAGATTCTCTTTTCTCTTATACCTGTTCCCTCTTTCTACACAAGTACTTGAGCAGTAATTTTGTCAGAACATCGGCTCATGCGTCAACAGCTTCACATGCTGACATGGAAGAGAAGAAATCGTTGAATAAAGTCGTTATTTTTCTATCTTTGCACACAAAAAGTATTTTTACAGCCTTATAAAATTAAGGTTGAACCACTGATGTCACATGGACTATTTTGTTTGTCCTTACTGCCTTTATGGTTCTTGAATGTGTAAGTTGCGTTACTGTCTATGCAGGGTCAGAAAGCTCTCAGATTTCATCAAAATATCTGAATGTGTGTTCCGAAGATGAATGAAGGTCTTACGTGATTGAAACGACATAAGGGTGAGTAAATAATAACAGAATTTTCATTTTGGGGTGAAATAGCCTTTTAACAATAACAACACTGAGAAAGACTGCAGGCTGAGGTCAATTTCAGTTTAGCTAATATAACAATCTTTCCTATTTATGTACCATCATTTTCTCAGCCCATCAATATTACATGAAAAAATCATTATCAAATAACAAAATGCAGTTATAAAATAACAGATACTGATAACCGTACTGTCTTTGAAACTAAAATCATTCTGATAAAGACCTTAGTATTATTTATAATGTTAAATGATCATCAATATGAGTCAAAAGAAACATTTTTGCACTACAGTACATTATTTTATGTTTATATAAATCTGTGCTTCCGTGTGGCTTCCTGCATATCCCTGCTGTGAAGGAACCCTCGAAGCCAGTCAGCAGTCCTTATTCCTCTCTCTGTGGATTACATAATCTCACGTAACTGAAAATAGAGCAAAGGCACTAAGCCACAGCACAGCTCAAGATCTAAGACTTTACTATGTACACAAAAGGCCTATTTCTGTCAAATATTGTTCACAAATCTGTCTAAATCTGTGTTAGTAGGCACTTCTCCTTTGCTAAAATAATCTATCCACCTCGCAGGTGTGGCATATCAAGATGCTGAATTCACAGGCAACTGCTCTGGTGGACATTCCTTCAGTCAGCATGCCAATTGCATGCTCCCTCAAAACTTGCAACATCTGTGACATTGTGCTGTGTGATAAAACTGCACATTTTGGTGGCCTTTTATTGTGGCCAGCCTGGCACACCTGTGCAATAATCATGCTGTCTTATCAGCATCTTGAAATGCCACACCTGTGAATTAGATTTATGAACGATATAGGCCTTTTGTGTACATAGAAAAAGTCTGAGATCTTTGAGTTCAGCTCATGAAAAATGGGGGCAAAAACAAAAGTGTTGTGTTTATAATTTTGGTCAGTGTAGTTTTGTAACAGCTAGATTAGATATTGTGTAAGCCAGCTATTTAGTTTTGTCATTTTTATATAATGTCACACTCAGGGTAAAACATTTATTTTTTCATTAAGGGGCAATTTTTGCCACGTGGAGTTGATTTCTAGGGGCATTTTGTACATTTGTGACATGCTAGAACATGGTATACATTCTTATTTTTTATGTTTTATAAGTAATTTAAATGTAAGTATATTTTTTTTCTAATTCATGTAATTCTTGTAATCTTCAATCAAAAACATTAACTTAGCCTCCTCCTTACAACAGAATAATTCCTTTGATGGACAAAGCCAAGTACAAACCTATTTTTTTTCTCAATCGAGAAGCTGTTTCACTTGACTTGGATATGCATCAAATTAGAAAAGATAAACAGCATAACTTCTTTTTCATGGCAAGTCTAAATATAGTTACCCTTAAATTTTATGTCATCTCAAAATTGTGTCCCTTGCAAGGGAATTAACGTATTTGGCAAAAACTGACCAAACCCCTAGTGTTTGTGATCACAGAAGCAGTTACTAATCTAATGATGATCCAATGACTGGCATATATTCAGACAAGTATGCTAAAACATGGTCTACTGTATCTTTCACAACCTGGAACATAAAACTGACCTGCAAGATGCAGAATTTTTAACCTAGTCTTATGTGGAAACTTTTTCGTACATTTATTAACATCTACACCCTACCCTAAATCTAAACCTACACCTACACCAACACAGTAATTATTGTTGTGCAGTTTGACCAAAAGTACGCTATATTGATGTGCGCATACACATACCATATGTACGTTCATCTGTTTCAGGGGGGAAAAAAATAACACTCTTTTAGCGCCACAGGGTTCTGTTGAAAGTTTTAACAGGTATGTTTTTGTCACGAGACCAGGTTGGGAATTTTGTAGGCTCATGCAAATAAACATACTAATATTCATATTTATTCTTCTCCCCTTTTGTCAGATTGCTGTCATCAGTGTGTTGAATCTGTTCTAAACACAGACAGGGTCAGCTCAAGTGTGGATTACAGCAAGGGTCTATTTAGCCTTCACGACTGCTTAGTAAGTATGTGTTTGCCCCCAGCCTGTCTCATTAGCAGGAAGATGGAGGGATTAACTCCAAATTTCTCATTCAATCCTGCCCAGGGGACAGATGGGTCAAATCTATGTGTTGTCCTCAAAACACACACTTCCAAAAACAGTTTGGCACTTGATCTAAGTGTCTTTCTGTGACCGAGGCTGAGCTGTCAGGGAACAGATTAAAACGTGAATTTGATTTGGAAATGTGAGTGCTTCTTCTCTGTGTGATGTCATTATGCTAGGGTGGTTGCCAGGCTGATGCTATGCAGAGTCGTTTTTACTAGCAATGCACACAGCTCCACAATGTGTTTGTGTTGAAAAATATACATATTTAAACCTTTATAAACCATCCCAGCAGGCACACAACGTCATAAGACATTGATTTTTGGCTAAATTCTGGTTGATGACCAAAATTCAATGTAAAGTCTACATCTAATGACAACGTTATTGTGACGTTCAAAACCGACGTCAGCTGACGTTGATATTTAGTTGTTTTTAGATTGTGTTTTAAAGTAATCAAAATCCAACGTTGGGCCAACGTCTTAGACCAGTGTCATACTGATGTCAAATACTGACATTTAGTCATGAGGTATAGTGACCAAAACCCAACCCTCCTAAACATCATAATGGTAACGTCTGCACAACATAAAATTCTAACTTCAGTAGACATTGAGGTTTTGTTATTTTTAGGTTGTGGCATTAACTAACCAAAATCCATTGTCAAGCCAATGTTTCAAGCTAATGTCATATTAATGTCAAATACTGACATTTAGTCATGAAGTATGGCGACCAAAATGCAATGTCTGTCTTGGATTGTGACGTCAACCCCATTTTCATTTTCAACCAAAACGCAATGTCTGTTAAACGCTGGAGGTTGGCATCAATCTGCTGTTGGATTCTAACATCAACCCAATTTTCATTTTCAATCAAAACACAAAGTCTGTCCAACATTGGAGGTTGACATCAATCTGACATTGGATTCTGGCATCAACCTGATTTTTTTTCAACCAAAACACAACGTATGTCCAACGTTGGAGGTTGACGTTAATCTGACGCTGGATTCTGACTCCAACCCCATTTTCATTTTCAATCAAAACACAACGTCTGTCCAACGTTGGAAGTTGGTGTTAATCTTATGCTGGATTCCACCAAAATGCAAAGTCTGTCCAACATTGGAGGTTGACATCAATCTGACATTGGATTCTGGCATCAACCTGATTTTTTTTTTCAACCAAAACACAACATATGTCCAACGTTGGAGGTTGATGTTAATCTGACGTTGGATTCTGACTCCAACCCCATTTTCATTTTCAACCAAAACACAACGTCTGTCCAACATTGGAGGTTGACATCAATCTGACATTGGATTCTGGCATCAACCTGATTTTTTTTTTCAACCAAAACACAACATATGTCCAACGTTGGAGGTTGACGTTAATCTGACGTTGGATTCTGACTCCAACCCCATTTTCATTTTCAACCAAAACACAACGTCTGTCCAACATTGGAGGTTGACATCAATCTGACATTGGATTCTGGCATCAACCTGATTTTTTTTCAACCAAAACATAACATATGTCCAACGTTGGAGGTTGACGTTAATCTGACGTTGGATTCTGACTCCAACCCCATTTTCACTTTCAACCAAAACACAACATCTGTCCAACGTTGGAAGTTGGTGTTAAATTTATGTTGGATTCAACCAAAATGCAAAGTCTGTCCAACATTGGAGGTTGACATCAATCTGACATTAGATTCTGGCATCAACCTGATTTTTTTTTTCAACCAAAACACAACATATGTCCAACGTTGGAGGTTGACGTTAATCTGACGCTGGATTCTGACTCCAACCCCATTTTCATTTTCAATCAAAACACAACGTCTGTCCAACGTTGGAAGTTGGTGTTAATCTTATGCTGGATTCCACCAAAATGCAAAGTCTGTCCAACATTGGAGGTTGACATCAATCTGACATTGGATTCTGGCATCAACCTGATTTTTTTTTCAACCAAAACACAACATATGTCCAACGTTGGAGGTTGATGTTAATCTGACGTTGGATTATGACTCCAACCCCATTTTCATTTTCAACCAAAACACAACGTCTGTCCAACGTTGGAGGTTGACGTTAATCTGACGTTGGATTCTGACTCCAACCCCATTTTCACTTTCAACCAAAACACAACGTCTGTCCAACGTTGGAAGTTGGTGTTAAACTTATGTTGGATTCAACCAAAATGCAAAGTCTGTCCAACATTGGAGGTTGACATCAATCTGACATTAGATTCTGGCATCAACCTGATTTTTTTTTTTCAACCAAAACACAACATATGTCCAACGTTGGAGGTTGACGTTAATCTGACGTTGGATTCTGACTCCAACCCCATTTTCACTTTCAACCAAAACACAACGTCTGTCCAACGTTGGAAGTTGGTGTTAAACTTATGTTGGATTCAACCAAAATGCAAAGTCTGTCCAACATTGGAGGTTGACATCAATCTGACATTAGATTCTGGCATCAACCTGATTTTTTTTTTCAACCAAAACACAACGTCTGTCCAACATTGGAGGTTGACATCAATCTGACATTGGATTCTGGCATCAACCTGATTTTTTTTCAACCAAAACATAACATATGTCCAACGTTGGAGGTTGACGTTAATCTGACGTTGGATTCTGACTCCAACCCCATTTTCACTTTCAACCAAAACACAACGTCTGTCCAACGTTGGAAGTTGGTGTTAAACTTATGTTGGATTCAACCAAAACGCAATGTCTGTCCTACGTTGGAGGTTTGTGTCAATCTGACTTTGGATTCTGACGTCAACCCCATTTTCATGTTCAACCAAAACGCAACGTCTGTCCAACATTGGAGGTTGACGTTAATCTGACGTTGGATTCTGACTCCAACCCCATTTTCATTTTCAACCAAACCACAACGTCTGTCCAATGTCAGAAGTTGGTGTTAATCTTATGTTGGATTTAACCAAAACGCAATGTCTGTCCTACGTTGGAGGTTGGCATCAATCTACATTAGATTCTGGCATCAACCTGATTTTTATTTTCAATCAAAACACAACATCTGTCCAACATTGGAGGTTGACATCAATCTGACATTGGATTCTGGCATCAACCCATATATGTATATATGCTAGTCTTGCGAAAACCAAGTTTTGTTTACAGCTAAGGAAAATCAGTCTCCTCTTTGCTTATATTAAAATCCTCCAACATTTTTCTTAACAAATCCTTCTTTTGTACATCTAATTCGGACCGCTGTTTTGTTTTGCATTCTCCTCTGCACTTCCGTGTTCATCACCGTGTTTGCCTACGTCCTACGCCATACACTAAAACACCAATCTCTCTTGTAAATGTGCGTATGACATAAATCACATAACTGAAAAGTATAGTGCTTCTAATGGTATCAGTAAAGTCCTACATCCAAGTCATGTAAATTCAATCATTACTTAACAAGAACTACTTGCTCTCTAGATGCTTTCCAGATACAAACTGTACAAATATGAGCGTGTGCTCCTTAGTGACTATAGCTAGTTAGAGATCTCTCTGCATATAAATGCTGTGATTTTCTGCTTTGATTTGATATGATCAGATGCCACAAACCCACACACTACGTGGGCCCAGAGGAACTTACTCTCTGTAGTATTTCATCAGACGATGACCTGCCAATTTCAGCTCAAACATCTGAATGTTTAATGAATGATACGAAAATATGGAGCTGGAGCTTTAGCTTTTTGTAAATGTGAAAATAACTGCTTTTAAGCAGTCAATTTTAGTTTATTATATGACATTTGAGTAAAACATGTTATTAAACAAGGGAAAAAATCCTGCCCAAATAACGAAATGTTGTTTACAGCAATGTTAATTTTTTACTATCATTGAGATTCTAAACTTCAGTTAAAGTCATTTTTATTAGTTATTGTTTTGTTTTTTTTATTTTAGTGTAACAGTGCCCTTGTTGCACATTACATGTACCTTAATGAATTATTACTAAGAGTAAATTATGCATAATTTACCCAAACCTACAAAATCTTACTGGAAAATATGGTCAGTTGGGAATGTTTTTTTCCCTCACATAAAATACCTGATCATGCAGATTCCTATTGGAACATCGAGCAATGGTAAATATGATCACACATTTAGTCAGAGAGGTGTTTTGACATATAAATCGCTCTTTATGAGGCCGAATATTAAATCTGCCTCTCAGTGACCAAGTACAAGTCACAATACATACAAATATGCCCTCAGATAACCTCTTTAATTTAATGACTACATCCAGTAAACCATCAAAATCTCCTTTCTTATGTCGCTCTAAAAGATCTAGCTCTCCCTTGATTTCCTCTTTCTTCAGCATTACCTTTCTATTAGCTGATGAGCTCGTTTAGTAAGTGGAATGCTGTCACTGCGCCGTTCCTGTGATGTACAGCCTGCCGTTACCCTAGCCCATTAGCTAATGGGTCCGGTGGAGGCCTTTAGTGGGTGGACAGGCCAACAGTGCAGGACTGCAGCGCTGCTGGACAGAGTCTATCACTGAAGGAAGACTGCTTGAGTGGGCAGGTGGGTGGAAGCATTTAGCCGCAGCAGAGAAACGCTAACTAACGGCAGAAAGCTTCAGGGTGAGAAACAGAAGCTTGTCATGGTAACAAGACGAAGAGTGGGAAGTGAAATGTAAAGTTGGACAGCTGGAGTCTGCAGTGCCACCTGACAGAGATCAGCTCACATACAAGGTCTGTTTAATAGACCGGAGTTGTAATGAAGCAGCAGATGTAACAAACCAGCGTTTCCTGCATGAAAGGCTTTGCAGTGCCACAGCTAAAGAATCAATATATTAAAAAAAAGTCACCAAAATGTAAAAGATAATTTTGACTTTAATCTCGCAATTCTGACTTTTTCTCTTAAAACTGCACATGTAAACTTACAAATGCGAGTTATAAATGTCATAATTGTGGGATATAAACTCATTATTGCAAGAAAAAAAGTCTAAATTGTGAGACTGCAAAAAAAGTAAGAATTGCAAAATTATAAAGTCACAACTGTATGATATAAACTCACAATTCTGACCTTATTCTCACAATTCTGAGTTCATATCTCACAATTATGACATAATAACTTGCAAGTTTGTGTCCCACAATTTCTTTTCTCAGAATTGTGAGAAAAATCGTAATTGCGAGTTATAAAGTCCAATTCTGACAGGAAAAAAAGCTCACAATTCTCACAATTTTAGTTTACATCCCAAGTTTACATCCCACAATTCTGATTTAATAACATGCAATTGCAAATTTATATCATACCATTCTGATTTGTAACTCAATTGTGAGTTTTTAAAATTGAAATTTAAGAAAAAAAGTCAGAATTGTGAGTAATTGTCTTTTTTATTCAGTGCCAGAAGTGGGTTTCCATAATTAACTGCACAGTTTATACTATTAAAACAATTTTTTTTTTGTTTTTGAAAGATGTCTCTTATGCTCACCAACACTGCATTTACTTGATTAAAAATATAGTAAACATTGTAAAATATTATTACAATTTAAAATGAATAAATAATAACAAATTAACTGTTTTCTGCTTTAATATATTTTAAAATGTCTTTTTTATTCCTGTGATGACAATTCTGGATAGAAATTCAAAGTAACAGAATTTACTTGAAATAGATTGTTGTCTCCTTGATGAAAAAAGTATTAATTTCTTAAATAAATATAAATAAAATTTACTGACAAACTTTTGAACACATTTGCTAAGAAAAAACTTGCAAATTAAATAATTTAAAGATATTATTGTGTCAGATGAGTAAATTATTGAATAGACATCAGTAAATATAATGTTTGTTTGCATTAACAAACAAAATAAAATATTATAAATGTGCTGTATGAGTCAGAGGGAATATTATCACATAGCTAATTTTAATCATGTTAAAAGTTTTGTGCTTCAGACTCACCCGCTTTTCGAGTCACACATTGGAACAAACATTTCTTAAAGCTTTTATGGCTCTTAGCGACAGGAACCTCCGACGATGTATTGTAATCGTTTTATGAGCAGCAGCCACGATTTAAGCAGTTACCGCACAGATTTATTAACAACCAAAAGCACATTTCACTAAGCGCATGTCAGAGTGTTGTAAACATGATCAAGATCATTTAAAATAGGCTATAAGGGAGCTGTACGATCCATAAAATACAGAGAAAGGCTATAAATAAAGAAAAAAATCCAGAAAATGCGTGTAGTATAGCCTGCGCAGGTAAAAAATACAATTATGTGTAAAATGTCTTGGTAAACTATGTCTGATATGAAAACTACGCTAGTCATTGTCCCATAAAATGACAAATAGCAAATAACACATATGTGACCCTGGACCACAAAACCAGTCATAAGGTTAAATTTGACAAAACTGAGATTTATACATCATATGAAAGCTCAATAAATAAGCTTTCTATTGATGTATGGTTTGTTAGGATAGGACAGTATTTGGCCGAGATACATCTATTTGAAATCAGAAATCTGAGGATGCAAAAAAATCAGAAAGACTGAGAAAATCACCTTTAAAGTTGTCCAAATTAGGTTCTTAACAATGCATATTACAAATCAAAAATTACATTTTGATATGTTTACAGTAGGAATTTTACAAAAAATCTTCATGGAACATGAACTTTACTTAATTTCTTAATGATTTTTGGCATAAAAGAAAAATCAAAAATTTTGACCCATACAATGTATTTTTGGCTATTGCTACAAATATACCCCAGCGACTTAAGACTGGTTTTGTGCTCCAGGGTCACATATAGTAGCCTATTTTCATTACGTTTCATTTATTTTGTTTTGGTAAAGTAAAATGTGACCTTGTATGTAAAACTAAGAAAGTTATTGAAATTTGTTTATTTTTAAACAAATAAATCTGTTGTTTGATTTTCAGTTTCATGTTTTAATTTTTGTTCAAAATATCGTGATACGTATCGTATCGTGAACCCAATATCGCGATACGTACCGTATCGTGACCTAGGCATATCGTTACACCCCTACTAAACTCACAGCACATGCAATAAATGAGTTCACTGCATTCATTCATTCACTGTAAACTGAGACGTTCCGAGGTGCGGAAAACACCGGATCACGAACTGATCACCTGAATGAAGTGCAGGCTTCGCTTTGTAACGTACAGCAAAAACAGACTTGATGAAGCGATTAAGCCATATTGTGCTTTCGGCTTTAGTTTGTCTGACAGATACTGTGTCAAAACATAATGGCCCAAAAACAACTTTCATTGCATATTGTCATGTGACCACGGTAATATCGAGACAGTTTTGCTATCGCAATATCACAATATTGATAATATCATTACATCCCTAATGATAACTTCATATTACATTTCACATTCACAACACTTTAACTGTTAACTGTCAAATAATGCAGAAAAAAATACCAGTCCATTATGAGCAGATGTCAACAAGAAGTCACAGCTTATGCACCAGTCGAGAAACTGCCATTGAGATAAATGGGACTGAATAGCTCTCTCCAGGTGTTACAGATGTCTGCAATGACTAGCTATAGCAAGCAGCAAATCATGGTTTCAAGAGTGTGTCTAACTTTATTCCTTCCCCAATCAATTGGCTGCAAAGTGCCTGAAATTTATTCATGAAGTATGTCTTTATTCATAGTACAAGCTATCAAATGTGATTTTTCTCACATAAACAAAATGGCTACTGACTCTGTTCTGTCCAAACTCCCTGCTTCAGTATGAAACATGTCAACACAGGAAAGAAACTGCACTCACTAAATCAATTCATAAAGTCTGTGAAAAGACAAAACATCTCAGTTTAGATTGGAGATTCAGTCAATCAACAAACCAGAAAAGGTCAACATCACTGAAGAGGAAGCCTAAGATGTTTTTATTAGGCCAAATACTCAAATAAAAGACATTTTATAGACTTTAGTCATGAAGAAGCAGTGTTTAATTTGACATAAATGAAAACAAGACTGTGAGCTACAGAAGTGCAGTCCACTCAATATGTGTTGTGGAAGATGTCGATTATTCAGTTGACAAAACAGACATATTGAACTTTCATCCCTCAGAGTCTCATTTTTGTTTGTGTCAAATGACTTGACCCTGTTGAAAAACTGCCTGAATTTCCATTTGACTTTTTTTTTGTACTTTCTGTTTTTGTCTTCTAATCAACTCAGTTTTTACTTGATTTTGATTGCAGGTCTGTATGTAAGCCTATTTCCGCCCTGAATAAAAAATAAAAAAGGTAATTGCGACTTTTTATCTCACAATCGCAAGTTTACATCTCGCAGTTCTGACTTTTTTTCTCAGAATTGCATCATATAAACCCAAAATTCAGAAATTGTGAGTTATAAAGTCAGAACTGCGGGATATAAACACAATTGGGAGAAACAAAGTCAGAATTGTGAGATATAATTGTGAGACTTTTTTTTCAGAACTGTGAGATATAATATAGCAATTGTGAGTTATAAAGTACAGTTCTGAGGAGAACAAAAAAAGACTGATATGTTCACTTTATTTCTCATAATTGTGAGTTTACATCTCGGAATTCTGACTTTATAACTCGCAATTGTGATTTGTGAGATATACATTTTGTCAGATAACAAGTCATAATAACCTTTTTTTATTATTATTCAGTGGTGGAAATGGGCTTCCATAAGTCTGAGACAGCAAGCAGGGAATATTTTTGTTAACTAAACCTAAAACTATTAAACCTTTTTGTTTATTAAAATTATTCTGAAATAAAATATACATATTAGATGAAAATGTAAAACTAAATAAAAATGTAAAAAGTTGCCCTGGCAATCAACATTAAGTTAATGCCATAAACCTATTAACTGAAAATTAAATTAAATTAAATTAAATTAAATTAAATTAAATTAAAAATAGTATTAAAAATATTAAAATAAAATACAAATTAAATAAATAGTACAGTTAAAATAATAATAATAATAATAATAATAATAATAATAATAACAATAATAATAATAATGACAAAAGCATATAATAAAACAACAAAAAATCACAATAAAACTTAAATTAACACAATATACTAATAAAAAGGTAACAGTATATAAATAATACTACAATAAAACTGGGCGGCAGGATGGTATGTTACATGTGGGTTCATTGTGTCATGCTGCCTGCACACACAAGCACACACTGACACACACACACACACACACACACACACACACACATTCTGGATGTTGTCCAAATCAGGTCAGAGCAGCTACTGCAGCAGTCACCTTGCTTGCCCTTGTTGTGGATTACCAGGAAGGAAAGGATTAGCACATTTCCAAAAGTCAGTATTTATCTTGCTCGCCTTGGCTTCTATAGAGCAAGCTAAATCCTGACAACCAGTAACACCTCATGCTCAGCACCTGTCTGCAAAAAAAAAAAAAAAAATGTCCAAGTGTGCCAGATACTAACAGGTGTCACAACTGCAAATGTTGTTGGGTGAAGCAAAATAACTGTTGTTAGCTACTATGCAATATGTCACCTTAGTTTACCTTGGTTGTGTCATATGACTGAACTGATGAAGCCTGTTGTTTAATCTCTCAGTGTTTTCTAATGCAACCGAATTTTGCCCTGCTATAAAAATTAAGGGATAAAAATGGGCTACAATAGGATCAGACATTAGAAATGTAATCCAATGGAGACCACGTGTCGTGTACGGACTGATCAACCTCTGAAGAGCTGCATTTGCTTGGATTTCTAGCAGTTTTTTCCAGTGCTTTCCAGCCGTATAACCCCCCTGGCTTTTACAAATGTTCAGTTCCACTTGATGGTACTCTGAAGATAGCAGAGGAAGTTTTTGCAGTCACGCTCTGTGATTTCAAAAGAGGCTCTTATGATTTGGACTCATTTTTCATGTAAAGCAGGCTTTAAAAATAGCATAACGTTCCTATAAACAGTCAAGTCATTGAGATAATTATTGATCATACAAATAGCAGATAGCTTCTCTGAAATGAACTGCAAAAACACATTTGCAGAAAAATCTTTCTATATTCGTTTTAAAAATCGTTAGTAACTGCATTTGGGGTTGTGCATTATGTGAATTTACCATGAATACGGAATAGGAATAATTTTCTAATATCTTTGAGGTCACATGTGGATCATTCAGTATGAACTTTTGGATTTTGAAGAAAGATAGACATGTATTTAGTGATGAAAGCCAAAATATTAATTGTCATGGATGAATATTTTCTGAGTAGTCCACTGTTTTGTATAGGCAAAATGGCGATGTAGAGCCAAATTCAAGGGGGCAAAAATGACTTCACAAAGATGGCAGCATCCTTATCTTATTTTTACACAAAGATTGGTAGGTCCGTTAGTAAAATCAGTTGACTTTACCAATTTTGTTGCATTATGTGCCAATGGTGACTATTCAAAAATGGATAAAAGCACTTTTCAAGTTTTTCAAGTACAAAGTTTGCATGACTGTAACTCGAGAAGTATTGAAGATATCTTAATGGCTTTTTAGATGTTGGTTCTAAACAAACTTCTTTTTTGGCTTCTTCATTTTTAGGGCCCTGTATGGTTTGGTTCCAGAGATATTGGAATTTCAAAATGGCTCCAGGAGTAAATCGTGAAATTGTAGACAGTTTCAGTGGTCGAAAAACAAATGTGGGTCATTTTGCAAAAATATGATACTACTTTTCTTTTAAAGAGGAATGTCTCAAGAACAAATAATGTTGAAACTAGAGATGCATCTCATTTTCTTTTGTCAAAAC
>NC_133381.1:28187274-28403856 GCF_049309525.1 Garra rufa | reverse complement strand
CTCAAAGCACCTTCACATGCATATGAATACAGCTATTTTTAAAAAACTGAATTACTATTAATGTTAAAGACAGATAAACCTTGGATGAGGTCAAATGTACTTAAAAAGAACATGCATCTAAATCATGGGCTCAGATAGAGGTCATTTCATGAGAATTGTTATAGGGCTGTTGGATAATATTATATTAGCTAATGAATTAAAGCTAAACTGCAAAACTAAACAGGTCTTGTACTGCAGTGAAATATGAGGTTACACGTGTTAATATATATATATATATATATATATATATATATATATATATATATATATATTTCAAGATAAAGTAAAACACTGAAAAACTCTCTATATTGAATTCAATTACATTTCATGTATCATCGGGCTTGAATGGTCAAATACACAAAACTGCACATCTTGGTGAATATTAACATAAACACAGTTATGTTAAGTGAATGTAAACAGACTGGAAAATCAAAAATCAGGCATGTGTCAATATATAGGATCCATGCATTCGGTCTTAAAGTGATATATTGACATTGAATCTTACCGTGAAATAAAATTACTCCATTTTGGTTATATTGCCCATCTATGATGTCAATGTTTTAGTGCCATGTTAAAAATAGGTATAATAATAAATAATAAAAATAATAAAAATCTAACGTCACAAGATTAAAGTCGGAATATTGCGAGAATAAAGTGAAAATACTATGAGAATAAAGTCAAAATATTACGAAAATAAAGTTAAAATATTTCGATAATAAAGTAGAAATGTTTAGAGAATAAAGTCAAAATATTTCAAGAATAAAGTCAAAATTACGAGATTAAGTCAAAATAGTATGAAAATAAAGTTGAAATGTTTCGAGAATAAATTCAAAATAGTTCCAAGAATAAAGTCAAAATTACGAGAATAAAGTCGAAATATTTCGAGAATAAAGTCAAAATTACGAGAACAAAGTCTAAATGTTTCGAAAATAAAGTCAACATTTTTCGAGAATACAGTCTAAATGTTTCGAGAATAAAGTCGAAATTATGAGAATAAAGTCGAAATATTTAGAGAATAAAGTTGAAATATTTCTAGAATAAAGTTGAAATTATGAGATAAAGTCGAAATGTTATGAGAATAAAGTTGATTACGAGAACAAAGTCTAAATGTTTCGTAAATAAAGTCGAAATATTTTAAGAGTAAAGTCGAAATTACGGGAATAAAGTCAAAATATTTCAAGAATAAAGTTGAAATATTTTAAGAATAAGGTCAAAACATTTTAATACTTTTTTTTCGCAAAATATTACCACTTTAATTTTAGATTTTGTATTTTTTTAAAGATTTATTTTTTGTTATTTTTGCCTTTATTATGATAGGACAGATCAGACATGATAGGAAGCAAAGTGGGAGAGAGATGGGGGGGCGGGATCGGGAAAGATCCTCGAGTCGGAATTCGAACACGGGACGCCCGGAGCACAATGGCACTGTATGTCGATGCGCTGCCCACAAGGCTATTGGCGCCGACAAGATTTTGTGCTTTGTAATGTAGCACTAAATTGCTGTCATACCCATCCATACTTTGCTACTTTTTCTTTTTTTCAATTATCTAACAGTATTTTAACAGTCAACGTTTTCTATTTCAGACTTACCAAACACTAGTGAAAGAACCCTGCTCGGAAACACACAGGAATGGCTCCAATGCTGTTATACTAAATATCATCACTCTTGGAACCGTGGATCAGTGCTAAAAAGTTATGTAATCACTATGCATACTACATGCATACTACTTGCAAGATCCACTATGGTTTTTCCATTTTACTCTCTAAACACTAGTGAGAGAAGCCAACTCCTAAACACACAGGAAGGGCTCCAGTGCTGTTATACTAAATATTATCACTCTAGGAACCGCGGTTCAATTCTATTTCAAGGAGTCTTCTATACAACCCGCTCAGGACTGTGCTTGAAGAATGTATATGTTTGAGGAAAAATGCAACAGTATATTCGAAAGTAGGCTATTAAGACTATTTCATTTATTTAATTTCATTTCATCTACTGTCAATAGAGTGGCGATGAATGAAGCACAGCTCACAAAGAAGTCACTTTTTAAACCAAACAGATTTCTGTTGGTCACCGGGTCGAACCCTCAGAAGCGAAATCTTTGTGGGGAAATCTTTCACGAAATTCCGGTTCGCGTGGGTTCCTATTGAAATGACTGATTTCCCCGGCGACAGTAAATATGACAGCGCCTTTACAAATAGCCTGTCACTGTGGTTGTTTACAAAGGACGCGTTTTCCCTTCAAAAAACAACCAGACGGAGAGTAAAAAAACAGATGTCTCCAGACCCTTTTTTCAAAGTTATACTACTTTTAACTTGCCACAAAAAGCGAGACGCGACGCTAAAGTCCGCCTGACGCATATGTCGTTGATTAACAATTACAAAAAATAACGCTGACAGATTGCAAGAATGCGTCCTGTTTCATAAGTTGCTCCGCTGAGGCGCTGTCCAGCACGCCAGCATCGTGAAGGTGATCGAGCGATCGCTTAGCGTGACGGAGATCACCTTCAGCAGCCTGGCGTGCTGGACAGCGCCTCAGCGGAGCAACTTCCACCTCCATCTCTCCACTTTCTCGAGCTTGCAATTAAATATAAAGCAACGTCTTATATAAGTAACGTTAGCCTGACACTGGCTTGAACGCATTAGCACCACTGAGTTCACTACTACTAAGTTGGTGTGCTTTTGTTTAAACAATAAATGCATGGATTTCCTTAAAACATCCACGTGAATGTGCCTACCTGATTATGTCATCGTTATGTCCCAAATAAAATTTCTGCTTGTGTTCCCGTGTGTTGTACACAACTCCGACGCCGGCGACAAAGTACACGATCTCCTTGGCGGCCGTGTAGTACAGGTTGTTGCGGCACTGGTGTCCCCGGTAGCCGTAAACCCACTCGAGTCGTAGATGACAGTTCGGAGCTGTTCTGTCAGCCATGTTCGGACGTGTTTTTGCTTCGAAGCGAACGGCTGGTGCTTCTTCATTCACCGACGCGACGAGCCGTCACATTCAGTCCCGTTTATCCGCTCAGTCCGCTGTCAGCGCAGCTTCGTCCGGCCAACGACAAACGGATCGACGACATATTTCAATTCAAGTGAAGTGCACAACTTTAGGCGGTTTGCATAATGTCAGGGCAAATGTTTTGTTTTGTCCAGACGCTGTAAATCGGCTTGGAGTCTGGCTTGTATTACTTGTGACATGTGCGAGGCATTAAGCTACTCTCTCTACTTCTGATCGGACGGGTGGCTTTGCTCTAGTGACATGTCAAAACCTGAGAACATGGATTTTTCGCATTAGTTAACTGGGACCGACCAATCATGAGCGCCGATAGTGATTGACAGAAAGTCTGGCCAATCAGGTCGTGAGGATGAGTTGAATAAAAATGTGTGAACCAATGAGAGCAGGAGGAGGAAGGCGTAAAATGTCTAAGCTGTGTATGGCCTGTTCATTTAGCACAAACGGCAGTTTAATAGCTTTAGTCGTAGGCCTACTACAGTGCACTAGTTTAAGGTCTGAACTGTCACGGACCTTTATAAAAGTAGCTTCCAAAAATGATTCTGTTTAAGACAGAAAACGGGACTTGATAATAATCTACTTTGTGTTAAACAGAGGTAAATAAATAAGTCTTGTAATTTTTCAACTTTTCTTACATCGGTTATATTAGTATCAATGATATACTATTGTTTTAATCTTTGTTTTTGCTTCAGCTAAAGCATTAATTTTATTATTTTGTCTTTTTTTAATTTGAAATGTTTATATAGTTTACATTTTTTCATTTAAATGATTTCGATGTCTGTAATTTCTGCATTTTTTTAAGTTCTGTGCCATTTTAAGTAACTTTAGTACATCATGTTATTGATGCATTGAGAGCATACACTACCGTTTTTGAAGAGTATGATTTTTAATGTTTTAAAGTCTCTTCTGCGCACCGAGCCTGCATTTATTTGATTTAAAGAACAGCAAAAACAGTAACATTTTGAAATATTAAAAAAATAACTGTTTTCTATTTGAATATATTTTAAAATGTAATTTATTCCTGTGATTTTGAAGCTGAATTTTAACATCAATACTCCAGTCACATGATCCTTCAGAAATCATTCTAACATTCTGATTTGCTGCTCAAAAAACATTATTATTATGTTGAAAGCAGCTGAGTTAGTTTTTTTTCTGTTTCTTTGATGAAAGAACAGCATTTATCTTAAAACAGAAATATTTTGTAACATTAAAAAATGTCTTTATTACCACTTTATTGATTATCAATTTAAAGCATCCATGCTAAAAAAAAAAAAAAAATACTAACTTTAAGCTTTCAAATGGTATAGTGTATGTTACAAAAGCTTTTATTTCAGAAAACAATGCTGATCTTTGGATCTTTCTATTCTTTCTATCAAAGAATCCTGAAAAAATGTACTCAACTGTTTTAAAGATTTATAATAATAAGACAAAAATGCTTGAACAGCATATTAGCATATTAAAATGATTTCTGAAGGATCGGACACTAAAGACTAGAGATATAATGCTGAAAATTTAGCTTTGATCACAGGAATAAATTACATTTGATATATATTCAAATAGAATGCAGTTATTTTAAAATAAAAAAAAAACATCTGCTGTATTTTGGATAAAAAAAATGCAGGCTTGGTGAGCAGAAGAAACTTCTTTAAAAAAAACTTTAAAATCTTACTGTTCAAAAACTTTTGACTGGTAGTGTAACTAGTTGATTTCAGTTTAGTTAACTATAATAACTCTGTCTCACATATTTTCACTGTTTCTGTTTTCTCTCCAGAAAAAAAAACAAAAAAAAAACTACTTTTAAACACCAAGACGTGACTCGACTTCCACTTTACGCATGTGTTCCGTAGGAGAAAGTAATTCTAACAAGTCTGCGGTAACATGAAGGTGAGTAAATGTGCTGAGAACTTAACAAAAGGGAACTTCTGGCACGGACACATCTGATATGCATGAATAGTGTATAATGGCTCTTTCAAAAAGTCAAGCACCAGGTCACATTCTGATACCGATGTAACCAGAGATGTTAACCCATGGTGCCGATGGCCGTTTTTGGCCCTGATGTATGAATATGTAAGCAAGCGGAGTCTGATATGAGACCTGACACCAATTAAAAAATGATAGAGACAGAAAATTTAGTAGGTGAGGTGTTTTTCTATTTGATAGCACAATGAAGGCAAAAGTACAGAGACAAAAAGTAAAGCTGAAGGCTGTTGAAGACTGTCATTCTGTCAACCTCTCAAAGGACTCAGACTTGGAGCATTTTTAGGATGAACAAAATGCAAACTTATATTCCAACACTCTTGATATAAATACCCATGGCAAGCAAGAGGCTACACGTCCAATTACTGTAAATAAAAAAAAAAAACAGCTAGTTGTTGTTGAAATGCCATCAGAATGATAATGACCATTTCATTTGTATTCCACAATGATGGAGTGAGTTATATAGAAAAGGATATTAAACACATTTTGGTATATCTATGAAAATATTCATCTTTAAAAATGGACCCAACCAGAAAGAGAAAAGCATTAACATAAGGTGCTAAAGGCCAGTGGACTGGCACTAAATGTTCACTTCGTATAAACTGAACAGAATGGGAGCAGATGCTGATGACAGTCCATTTGCACCGCTCTTGTTTACCACATTAAGACATTGTTTGTCAAATATCTCCACACATTCATTCCTCTCACAGTGAACAAAAACAAGCTGTTTTCTGTTGGTCTTCAAACGTGTAGGAGTGATCCAAGTCAGTTTATGGGCACTAAGTGGGCGAAATTTCTTTTATAAACATGAATACAAATAAGATGATCATTTTTGTAATTGTACAAAAACTAATTATGGGAAGTCCAAGGCTTTCATTACAGTATATGCAAACAAGTTTGCAAAAAGAGAACCTAAAAAAAGCTGCAAATCACTTTTTGGCTTTATTACATTGTATAAATTACTGCTAAATTGCTCAGATGGTTTTAATTACATTGATGTTAGTGCTAAATAAATGTTACAATTAAATAGTGCTTAAACTGCCTCAAGGCAGTTTACAAAACAGATTGATTTAAACTATAAGATGTATAAAACAAATACTTTGTATTCATTAGTGATTAGCAATTATTGAATTTATAATGAGGAATATGTAAAATTATACAAATGTTAATTTTCCTTTTAATTGAGTAATGGTAAGTTCTTCTTTGAAATTAGAACAAGACAAAATACTCCCAACATATACATTAACATTCATCTTATGCAGTTTGTTCAAATATTTCAAGGTCTGTACTAATCTGAAGCATATGACTTTCAAAACTGGATCATATACAAAACTTTTAAAGGACCGTCTGCTAAAAAACACCACGCATACAGGGAATGTCAGAATATCCTCTTGCAACCGTCCAACCAAACTCATTATTGACAAAAAATTAATTTAGAAGAACAGCAGAAGTTTAGCCTCTTCGGAGTCGACTTTCATAAAACTAATCTAAACATTAATGATACTTGACAGTTCACCTGGAACTTCATCGTTCGGTTTTCTCCCAACTTCATATAACACCGTATGATATGATGCACTGAAATGCGCATGGACAATGTCAGGTGTCACAATGTTTATGGAAGAATGATGAAAGTGTTCTGGAGCATTATGAAAAGATTACGGAGTGTCACAAGATCAAACACAGTGGCACACGGCCTACAACAGCTGCACGCTGGCCTTCGTTTGGCTCACGAAGCAGATTTGTAGGCGCTGCACGACGATATACACTGTGGATCATCACAATATAGGATTGCCACTAAATACAGAGCACAAAGATATTTTAGGTGTCCCGTTTGTTAGATTATTGGGTGTCATTAAACACACTGAGATCCGTTAGTCTTTTCCATCAGCAACAAAAGAAAAACTTCAGAACTTAAATATCCAACATGCCTAGTGTGCTCAATTAACTAACATCCACTAATTTTGCACTGTGATTCAAATTAAAACTGATTTTTTTTTAAATTTGATTTCCCAACAGTTCACATTACAGTACTAAGTTGTTAGACTGAATAAAAATAAAACATTTACAAAGGCATAGAATATAGAATCCAATGCCCATTATCAACATCATTAGGATTATGCCCAATATAGTTTATTTTTGATTACAGATATATTATCAGTATAATAGTTATTATTGTTATTGTATATTATTCAGTTTGTCTTCACAATTTGTTCAGGGAAGGACGGCGGGACGGAGGGATGGGGGAAGTGGGGAGACGGCAGTCATTGTGACGAGGCTTTAGTGGCTATTGTGGACACGCAGTGCTGTTGGAAGTTGGGGGACATGGCCGTGTTGCAGCCCAGTCTCTGACGCGGGCCTTTCAGACTGCCGTCGCCCTCCACGATCCACGTGCTGCTGTCCGACTCTTTGCCGAGCATGCCGCAGCACTCCTGGGATGGGGCGCAGTTGCGCTCTCCTGCGCCTAAAGCGGGCAGCTGGCCGGGAGGGGACGGGGCCGAGGGGTCACTGGAGGAGTGGTCTTGGAGGACGCTGATGATGTGGTTAAGGAGATCATTGAAGAACTCTGGGACACCCTCATATCCTGAAAAGAGTAAAAATAAGCTGTAATGAATAAGATCTGTGGACATGAAGATGTTTTTTGTTCACATTCGCACAATAGCACACATGTCATACAGTTTTTGCATGTGTGTGAGACAGTGAAGTGAGAGTTTATTGCAGGGGTCACCAAACTCCGTCCTGGAGGGCCGGTGTCCTGCAGAGTTTAGCTCTAACCTTAAAGTCCCCATGAAATCAAAATTAAAGATTTTTGGCTTTTAATATGAATATATTAGCCTTAAAGTTATCTATAAGCTAGTGTGCTTTAAAACAACGACAAAATTCGTGTTTACAAGATATGGGCATTCAAAACTTACAGTCTCGTCAAATGTTCTGTCCAATCAGATGCTCTCTAGAGTCTGTAGTGTCCCGCCCCCTACACTATAAATAGACACTGAATCTGCGGCTAAGATCGGTCACTTGTTCACAGTGTAAGAGTTTTCTGTTTGGTGAATGGCATGTAGTGCACAATGTAGGCGATAGGGAAAGCTTAACAAGTACCTTACTATTAATAAGCAGCAAATTTATTGAGGGAAAAGTCGTAGTTAATAGTGAATAAGTGTTTCCTATTCTAAAGTGTTATTGACTTATTAGATTATACAATTTTACATACTTCCCTTTTCATTATCTTGCACATATTTGTTATTGATACAAGCATTTTTGGAAGACTGAGATCCAAAAGAACCTCAACCAACCATCCTACCAAAACAACATACACTACTGTTCAAAAATTTAGGATCAGTAAGTTTTTTCTTTTTTTTTTATTATTTTAAAAGTTTATTTTCTGTTGTTTTAATTTCTATTTATTTCAATTGTTATTTTTGTTTTTTGTTTTTATTTAGTAACCATACAGTGGTGGGCAAAATTATTAGAACACTATTTTTTTTAAGTCAGTTATTTCTATCTTTTGCTGTAGTTTCAGTATGAAATGTCAGTTTACATTTACAAACATTCATTTTGCCATTAATTGTAATAATCCAGTGAGATTTTTGTTTGCACAAGGAGTCTGATCAGAGATCTGATCTCATCATCATCCAGTCTGTCTGGAATGGCATAAAGAAACAAAACAAACTGAGATCGACTAAATCCAGAAGAACTGTAGCAGTATCTCCAAGATGCTTCAAGAAACCTACCTGCAAAGCTATAGTAATGTTAAAAGTTTTAATCACTTGTGTAAAACTGCTGCAAAATGAGGATGCTGTCAAAAATAATGCCATAAATAGGTTTTCTTTTTTGTGTGTGTCCATCATTTGCCTTAAAGCAGCATAGTCAGCATGACCATAAGTTAACATGATATGGCTCTCAAAAAATATTTGATGTTGAAAATAAAGATTAAGATAAATACACTCACATGTATTCAAAATATGCAATTACTTTCACTTAAAGCAAAACATTGGAAATGTTATAAAACTTTGTAGTTATAAACCCCCAAACATAAAACCACTGGTTATTTTCCAAAAAAAAAAAATTACAATTTATATACTTTTTAACCTTAAATGCTCGTCTTGTCCACTATATGGAGATAAATTCTGAAATGTTTTCCTCTAAATACATAATTTCTTTACGACTGAAGAAAGAAAGACATGAACATCTTGGATAACAAGGGGGTGAGTAAATTATCTGTACATTTTCTTTCTGGAAGTGAACAACTCCTTTATACAGCACTAAAGTTTTCAACTTCGACATTATTAAGAAATGTTTTTCGAGCACCAAATTGTAATATTAAAATGTGCTAAAGGATAATATGACACTAAAGATGAAACAGTTACTTAAATATTTCACAATATTACTTTTTGTACTATGTGTTTGATTAAATAAACGCAGCCTCGGCTTTAAGCCTATGATACTTTCAAATCATTAAATCATCTTACTGACCCCAGAGTTTTGAACATTAGTATATGTGTGCAAAATAAATAATTAATAAATGTTTTGTGAACATAAACTTTAAAAAGGGAGAGTTGCCTTGTAGTTAACAGGCTGTTTGCATGGATAGATAATAGATACACACCAGGGAATGCATTGATGTCAATGACAGCATGTTGGCCCGTCTGGTTGTTAATGATGACGTCGATGCCGAAGAGTGAAACGCCGAGAGATTCCCGTAGAGATTTACACAGTTCCCTAATTACGCCATCATTCGGTGGCTGGGAAACACCTTCTACATTATCTCTCTGTGAAAAATGCAACAAAAGAGAAGTAAATACAGAGTTAATAATACCCATCGGTTAAATTCCCACCAGGATTTGTTGTATAAAGCTTTAGTGAATACAATACTTTATATAGACTTGACAGAACTTCACTTACAGATGTGAGGTCAGAGGATGACTCTGGCTTGGATACATTGTGGCTATTGAAGAAAATTGCTTTTCTGTCTGCAAAGGAATTAAAAACAAACACATTATTATGAAAAACACAAGCCAGTTGAATAAAAGTGAAAGTGTAAGAGTGCAAGTGCACAAAAAGCCACTAGACAGCAGCAGAGAGCTATGGTTCAACTGAGAGAGTCAAAGCTTCAGGAGTGCCAGGCAGAAAGGGAGAATAAATCGATTGAGGAGGAGGAGGAGGAAACACAAAAATCTAGTGCCAAGAGGATGCTGAGGTTTATGAACTCCCACTCAAATGACAGCAAAAAAATTCATTAAGGAAGACGGCAACCAACCATTCAGCCTTCTTTCCTTCTGCAGACATCAAAACACCCAAAATATTCATATTGTACATCTATTAAATTCTCAAACATAATATTGTTTTTGCTACAACTAAAACACTCACTAAAATCTGGAAAAGTATTGGGGCATAAACTCTGATTTCCTGAATCTTACTGAAGAGAACTTTACAAACCTGCATAAGAAATTCCTTAACACTTCCATAGAATTCTTAGAAATCATTAACAACCTGATCTGTCTTTAGAAACACTGTGCCTGGCCTTTTTTCTGTTTTAATCTTCTAAACAGGTTTATTTTATTTGAATACTGCTGGAAGGCAAGGCACTGCGCAGTTCAGCATGAGTTCAGGCACAGAGCTGACCTCCTGAATTTGCATTAAACTAACAGGTCGCTCTCCCAGTAACCGTAACTGGTTTGCATGGACTCCAAGTACATTAGCATATGCAAACGGACCATACTTTACATCAGCCCGCAGTGGAAACCAGACTCGGGTAAGCGCTTTTGCTCACTGGGTAGCAGCATAAGTTGATCGACTCTTTTCACTGCAAAGTCAGCTATGCAAAGACGCCTGGGTTATACGGCGGGAATGTTGTAACGTAAATCACGCCTAAACAAACTGAACGGTCCAGTCGCGGTGAAACGAACCGTATCGCAGCAGTGGCCTTTCATGGAAATAACATTTATAAAGAGCTGAAGTGTGGGGTGAAGGTTTACCAGACAGTCCAGAGGGGAAGTTCTTGAGTGATGGTCTCTCCACCACAGTGTACGACTCGCCCACCACAAACACCTTATAGAGCACGGCATTGTGGTTTATAAAACTCTGAATGACACACGGTGGCTTCACGTCCTTTAGGTCCTCTGCGTTGAATATTATAGCCATCTGCAAAGGAACAGAACTTGAACTTATCCATTCAAAGTGATTTATTATAGTCTTTAAAAGTAAAGCTATCAAAGGGGGCTTTTTAAAGTAATTCCACAAAAGAAAACATGTTAGTGAACATTTCGTTTCGAGACACTGCAGGTGAATAGGGTAAAAAAAACAAAAAACTAATAGTTATCACCTTACTTACCCAGTTAATTGGTTACATTGATAATTGCAAACCTTTTTTGTATTACAAGTTTTCTAAAATGTTAGATTTTAATATTAAATGAGGCATTATTTAATGAAATATGCATACATTTCTAGTACAAAAATCTAAACACTGGTTGAAGTCAGTTTTAAAATTCTAGTTTAATTTCTTTTGACATATTAGAGTCAAAGGGGATCATATTGTCACTCCATAATTCAGAAAAAAAAACTTAGAACAGAGAGAAAAGAATATATTCTTTTATATATAAAATAATAAAACAAAATAATGTATAAAATCAAGCAAATTTTATATGAACAAATCCCTCTGTAAAAACAGGAAAAAAATGTAAAGTTTGGTGTGTGTAAATGTTACTGAAGTGGAGATTTATGGCTCAGTGTTGGAGAAAAGAAAACATATTTTGAGAAAACGGCCTTTAAAATTATGGATTGTAATTGAAATCTATTGACACAAATAGACAAAGTGCTATTAAAGAAACACTTAACAGTGTCTTTTGGGTGTTTCCCTTCCGAGGGAACTCACCGCGTCCCCTAGGGGTCGCTATTGGGGAACGGTTATACCCACGTCTCCATGCTGAGGGGAGTGCATAGTAGCGAGCACTTAGTGTAAATTCTGTGAAGAATTACCCCTATAGGACGAGGTGACAGCTGTCAGAACGTATCCTCCCCGGCCAAAGCCGCGGTGACGTCATACGTTGTTGCCGGCCATTTCATGTAGTTTTTCTATATGCATTCTTCAGACACGAGTCACGCTGCGGCGTTCCCCAATAGCGACCCCTAGGGGACGCGGTGTCTCGTTCCCTTCTCAGGGAACCATGGTTACATACGTAACCTAGAGACGTTTCTTTCCACTTGTCTGAAAAAACACTTTATGAAACACGATAAAGCCCAAAATCTCAAACTTGACAGGTGCATGAAAAAACAGTGTTTAAAAAGATTGTTCTTTTACTATAAAGAACCTTTTGTGCATAACAAGTAGATGTCATTAAAAAATCTAATGTGTAGAGTTTCCGTTTTTCTGAATGAACTACTTCTGCGGTTCAACTTCACTTAGAATGCTGACTTCAAAGGAAGCTGCCTATGTAGGCAGCTCACTAGGTTTTGAAACAATGCTTTGTGTGTGTTAGCATTTCATGACCTCTGTGGTCACATTTCACAAAAACAGTGTTAGAAAAGTCTCTTACCTCATGAGAGTTAGTTCCGTGAGCAACCCGTGTTTTGCAAACTGTACAGGATGAAAAGAAAAGAAAAACACTTTAAGCAAGTGGATGTGTTTGTTTAGTTATTAATACAACTCCTAAAAACCTTTAATGCAGTATGTAGTAGTAATCTTGTTTTGTGACTTAATAGCAGTTTATTAAGGGACATTAATGAAAACTGCATCTTAGTGGTCATACTGTAGCTATTATGGTGCAGTCACCTGATTTTTTTTTTTTTTTTTTTTTATCAAATTTTAAGACCACTTCTCTGCTCAAATAAAATGAATGCCATATGTCCATAGAGAACAAACCTATGCAATCTTAAAACATGTATATCATATTATTATACTTCATTAGGCTGGATCACACATTCAAATGCAAAACGACACAGTTAAAGTAAGATATGTTTTTTATACATACATGGGTCAAAAACTAAAAAGGTTCAAGCATAAAAACAAGAAGTGTAATATTGCTTTAAATTGTTGTTTTTCCCTAAAATATTAAAAAGTTTTGCCCACTTGTCAATTTTTTTACTCAATAAAAACACAATACAATTTATTATGTTCCGTTATTCTTTTATATTTTTTAATAAAAGTCAGAATAAGCATGTAGTTTGAATTTTTACATAAATATTGTGTTACACTGAATGACAATGTAACATTATTTCAACCAAATTTTGACATTTTATTCTTTAAATATGTATTTGAAACCTTGACACTTTACTTACATTTAATGTGCTTTCTATAGACATAAAATCCCTTAGTAAATAGTTTTTGCAATGTTTTGATGCTTGTTCAAAGAATCGTAAACAATTTTACGTTTTGCAAACGTTTCATGTTCATACAAACATTTATTGTTAAAAAATATTATGGAAACAAAGGTTACATTACAAAAATGGCATTAAAAGTAGCATTAGAGCTACATATGAATGCTATGTTTTGGATTTTGCTGATACGATACTACTGTGGTTACAGAAAGGCGATAAAAAGATTATTACTGTGCCCACACTACCAAAATAAATACTGAATGTGTTAAATCATGTTCTTAGTTTTTACTTCCTGTGACAGGTCAGCCCAGAGAGAAGCCACAAGAGTTTCTGTTTAATTAAATACCGGATATAGTTTATTGTGTAACCAAAATACCAATTATAGTGAGATAAACAAATGCAGAGCTTTCAATTATAAACAAATAGTATAGTGATGTATGAAGCAATTTTCACTTTCAAACCAAGCAGTGAAATTACTGACTACATGGATTTCCTCTGAAATGACTGGATTTCATCCACAAATGTTTTCCGAACAATAGTAAATGTTACTGTACCTTTAGTGTTGCAGATGCCTTGGTTAAACATTATTATTTTCTGTTTCAGAAAGGAAAATGTGGGAACTTACTGAAAGGGAATGTAAGACCGTGCTGCTTGATCTGCTCCAGTGTGTCTGGGCCACACTCACTGTTCAGCACCATAAATGGAGGAGAACAGATCCTCTCATCTGCAGAGACAACGACAGACAGGAAAAAGAAAGGTGAGTCCTACACGAATGATATATGAATTAATGAAATTCCTTGGAGGTCTAAGCTGGTTTAGTGCAGGTGGACCAGCACTTAAGCTGTTGAGTCAAGCTGAGGAAAAAAGCAAAGGTTTGCGAAAGTGACTTTTGTCATGTGACCAAAAGATAAAAAAAAACATCTTTCACTGTACCTCAATAGGTCTAAAATACATGAAAAACACTATCCATTAGCATTTATATTATCTCAAATAGCAGTTGATTGGCTGACACAGGAAGTAAGCGATTTGAAATCTGGCATCTTTACTAATGGAGCCACAGAATTTTTAAAAACAAATAATAAACCAAAAAAGAAATGTAATTAAATTAAATTAAATTAAATAAAAAATTTTTAAAAATTCAATAATACAAATCTAAGTGAAACTTGAAGTTAATGTTTATTTGTGTGAATCTTTACATTTTTATGTTCAAGTTATGTTTTTGATTAAAGATTATGAAGACGTATTAATTTAAAAAGAAAAAATTATGTGCACATGCAAATTATTCATAATAAACATTGCAATATTTCAATCCCTCGTCAGGTGACCAAAAGTTAAAATAATTTTTCACTGTAACTCAATAAGTCTAAAATCCGTGAGCATTTTTATTTATCTTAAATGGCAGTTAATTGGCTGCAAGTATGCAATTTAAAGTCTGGCATCTTTGCTAATGGAGCCACATTTTTTTTTAAACAATAAAATAAAATAAAATAAAATAAAATAAAATAAAATTTGAGTTAATGTTATTAACTTAAATTTAATAAGTTAATAAGTTAACAAAAAAATTTAAGTTAATGTTATTTTTACTTTTTTATTATGTTAAAGTTGATTTTTAAAAAGAAAAATGACATGCACGTGCAAATTATTTATAATAATTACAATAAACATTGCAATATTTCAATAAACATTGTGAAAGTGACCCTCGTCAGGTGACCAAAAGTTAAAATAATTGTTCACTGTAACTCAATAGGTCTAAAATACACACACACAAAAAAAAAAAACACAATCCATCAGCATTTTTATTTATCTTAAATGGCAGTTAATTGGCTGACACAGGAACCTGGAAGTATGTAATTTAAAATCTGGAATGTTTGTGAATGAAGCCACAGAATAAAAAAAATATAATAATAATCAAATTTAAAAAAAATAAAAATAAAAACATAATAAAATATAAATAATTTAAGTGAAACAGCTTCTCAAACAAAAAAAAAATTAATGTTATTTTTACTTTTTTTGTCATGTTAATGTTATGGTTTTGATTAAAGATTATGAAGACATCTGAATTTAAAAAGAAAAATGATGGGCACGGGCAAATTCTTTATAATAAACATTTAAATATTTTAATATTTCAATAAACAGTGTGAAAGTGACCCTCGTCAGGTGACGAGGGTCAAAAGTTAAAAAAAAATCTTTCACTGTAACTGTAACATGAGCATTTTTATTTATTTGGTAATTGAAATGGTAATTGATTAGCTGACACAGGAACCTGCAAGTACGCAATTTAAAATCTGGCATCTTTGCTAATGGAGCCACTTTTTTGAAAAACAAAACAAAACAAATTCAGGTGAAATGGCTTCTCAAACAAACAAAAAAATGCAACCAAAAATATTTTCACATGTTTTTGTTTTGTTTAAAGATTATGAAGACTTGAAAAATTATGTGCATGGGCAAATTATTCTTAATAAACATTGCAATATTGCATGAAAAAAGACTTATCCACAACTTTATAGTAATATATGATTACCGTTAGTTATTAAAGAATACTAAAAAACCAAGCATAAAAAAGTATAACAAGCTTAAAAATACTAAATATCAAAACACTTAAAACTCCCATTGACCAGCTCTGATTGTCAGTTAAGCAAGGAAAATAAAATCTATTTAAAGACATCTGCATTGTGAAATAGACAGGACTAGTTAGGTGAAGGTAACTAGACCCATTCACAGGGATGATGGTGATTGCTAAGGATAGATCTTAACCCCCTACGACTCTTATAAAACAACGTGTGTAAGGTCTTCTGTCATCAGTAACCCCTGTGGTTGTCTTTCCTTCCCTATTTATTTTACCAAATGAAGAACAATGGACACAAGGCACTGAGCCTGACTCACGCTGCATAATGCAGAAGCCAGTCAATAGAACCGCAGCAATTTGACCCGTGGGTTCAAGGCTTTGTTTGAAAATACTGTACTCTCACTGTCCTGGGTATCGCTCAGATGAGCAAACAGAGCCATAGATGGAACAAAAGCGTCAATAGCTGTGAATGAACAGCTATGTTTGCGAATTCCGACCGGAGGCACATTATCGGACAGGGATGAATCATCAAAACAGAGATGCATACTAAGCTTAACTTGGGAAAAGGCTCTTCCAACTTGGGCCCGTAAGCAAACGGCACAGAGGTTTGGTGAATGAATCAGTTTTGTTGCAGAGTTACATGCCTTCAGCAGGATGCCAGCGTTCGTGCTGTTATCTAGGCAGATAAGGCATGTTTTGGGACGTTTATAGTGTAGCACAGGAAATGAGTCGAAGAGCGAAGCTTCAACAGGCCGATGACACAGCACTCTGATACGATCACGGTAAACCGCCTGTTTGGTGAGGTAGCAAAACTGATGATGAGATGCTTTTCAAAGCTGAAGAAAATACTCAGTGACTCAAGGTTTTTAGTACACATTATGAAACACTTCATCATGAAAACATTTCCTATTTTAATATACATTTGCAATCAAAATTAGTCAACTCCTCAGAGACTGCAATACTTTACAAATACAAGCTTTTCTGAAGTTCCAGGACTTTATAAAAATGCATCTATAACAGATTATTGGCATATTAAAAGTCATAATGTCAATATATAACAATCTTTTTGAGTTCTAGAATTTTTTAAATAACACAGCTATGTCATAATTATTCAGCCCCTATATATAATAGAACAAAATTGTCATAAAACACAATTAAACCTTTAGAAACTATTCTATTAGAACTATTAGAACTATTAGAAAACAGAATTAGCTTGAGCTTTTACACATACATAAAGTTAGCCCATGCATGTGCTGAAGTTTGAGTAGCTAATAAGTCAACAGAGCTTTCACAAAAGCTATAGAGAAGAAGTCAAAAAGTCTAAGGCTATATGAAGATTTCCAAGACATTAAAAGTTCCTAGAGACACAGCTGGCAGCCTCACAGCATTTCTTAGTTTAAATTGTTTTGTACCAGAAAACCTTGGAGGGTGTTGAAGTTTTTCTTCACACATCATCATAAAATGTGATCAGAACAACTGAGAAAAAATCTGCAATGTACAGCCACAAAACTTTCAAGATGACCCAATGAAAGTTGGAAAAACATTTCAATGCAGAGTATAAGATGAACACAAGACAAGCATGGTTTTCATGTTGGGGCATCTTGCTGAATGCCACTCTTGACCAAGAAGAACATAAAAAGATGACTTGAATAGGCTAAAATTAATTTAGATAGACCTGTGGAGTTCTGGAAGAAATTTTTTTTTTTTGGAGGGATGTGACCAACTTTGAACTTTTTGGACCTGTGGTATGTCTGGTGCACAAAAGGCAAAGCTTACGAGAAGAACAACACCATGTCCATAGTCAAACATTGAGGTGAACCAGTCCTGTTATGGGGGTGTTTTACTGTTGCAGGAAGTGGAAATCATGACTGTGTGTAGGACATCATGGATTCTTTGATGTATCAGGCTATTTTGGAAAGAATTGTGATGCCTTTGGTGCAAAGACTGAATCTAATGATCAATGGACTTTAATGCAGTACAATCATCCCAAAGTATACATCCAAATCTACTTATGATTGGTTCAGGGATCAGTCATAGAATGTTCTTGAGTGGTCTGTTCAGTCTCCAGATTTAAATCTCATTGAAAATATTTGGTTGAATTTGAAGAAAGCAGTGGAGAAGTAAAACACAAAGATTATCAGGGATCTGAAAGCTTTTTTAGGCATTGAATGGGCCAAGATTGCAGTAGAGAGGTGACAGAAGCACTTCCAAGCAGCGTTTATTGGTGGTTTCAAAGAATGAAAGATTCTGAACCAAATTTGACTTTTGGGGGTTGAATAATTTTGAACATGAATGTTTAGAGGCAATTAGATTTTTTTTTTAATTATTCATTAACTTACATTTTCAGAATTACTCAAATGTGTATTAATAAACTGTCTCTAATAGTGTACCGATGCCTTTGTTGAATTGTTTTCACAAATTTTGATCTCTGCAGCAAAATATCTTAAAGGTCAAGGGGGTTGAATAATTTCGATTGCAACCATATTTTAAAATATAAAGCTAATTATTTTGCATTATTAATCCAGTCGTCAGTGTCACATGATCCTTCAGAAATTATTCTAATACGTTGATTTAGTGCTCAAGAAACATTTCTTATTGTTTTGTGCTGCTTAATATTTTTTGAGGAAACCATGATGTTTCTTTTCAGCTGAATAGAAAGTTTGACGGAACAGCATTTATTTGAAATAGAAATCTTTTCTAACGTGTTCTAAATGTTTTTACTTTCACTTTTGAACAATCTAGTGCAGTCTCTGTGCATACATCTCATTTAAAAAATAATAATACTGACCAAACCTTTAAATTGTAGTGTATTCATAATTTAATGCAGAGAAGAATGACTAAATATTAACTCAAAGTTCCTCAAAGTCAGCCAAACAATTAGTCAACCGAAAAGGTCAGGACTGATTGGTCAAAGTCCTCCATTACAGGAACAAAATCGCAAGCTAGCCGTTCACTTCCTGTTTTGTCTAGCTAGCTTTGTAAGTCGGTAAATGATGCTATCGCTACTGAAATATCCTGTAGTGTTGAAACGGAGAGAGAGCTTTGCTGGTTTTCTTATCAGAGCTGGTCCATTTATCCAGCTACTAGCTTTTTGTTCTCCTATTCCAGAGGAAGCTTACATAAGCGTTTATGAAAGCCAATAAAAAAGGGCAGCAGCAATCTCCTGTTCAAGACCGACAAGCGGTTTAGTGTTGCGTGCAACCTACTATTACCATTTATAAACATTTCAACCACAATGAGCATCTAGGCTTACAGTACATGTTCGGTTAGAAAACATTTCCAGCTTGTTCCTTGGTTTGTTTTTAAAAAGTAATTCACTTGCAATAGAAGCCTATGGTGCAACGATTATGCAAATATGAATAACTATGTTTTCTCAACATCCTTTTTAGAAGTATTAAGACCATGTAATGTTAGTAAACTTGTAACTTTTATGCAATAATGATGCTACGCAACTATCCACAAGCAGAGTTTAGATGAAGAAAACCAGAACCTAGATCCTCACCTTAAAAAGACAACTGAGAAGATCTACAGCTCAGATAATAAACATTTTCTTCCTGTCCAATTCATGTAAATGCTCTTACAAAATGTAGAGCTTCATGTTTCTGGAAACATTATCTGTTTTTTGTCTGATTTTACAAACTGAAGAACAAGTTGAAATTATTTTCTGTGGTAATCAAAAGCACATCACAGGCACAGTTGGTGTTTCTGATGGCTGCTAATGCATGATTTATTATTAGAGATGTAAATTCCATTTAAATTGGCCAAGAGATGTTCTGTAAATAAAAAGGGAAGAGTAATGAGATCCTCTTTACCAGGTACAAACGCTTAGTGATATTCCTGTTTCTGGCTCAACGTGGGTCCAGGATCAATCTCTGCTCTGTCTAAACACTTCAAGCTCTCTGCAGACCTGCTGGAGCCGGCAGAGACGTTTATATGACATTTATGGAATGTTTAGAACACGTTTATAAAGCATTACTATGGAGTTTTGGCTCTGATCTTTCCGGACAGCAAGGGGGAAGTCTAATATCATACAAGCCCCTTCCTCCATCCATTCATCTCTTTGTTATGGCTGATGCTGGTTTTGTTAAATCAAGACATACTGGCTCTGTACTCTAAAAGTCTAATAAAGGTTAAACCTAATCTCTATGAACAAATTCTCCTACAAAGGAAAGGGAAAGTGAACAGTGTCGGATAAAACAGTACAAAACTGGTTTAAACTTCACCTACTAGAGAACTGATGCCATTAAAAGCAGATCCAACAAATGAAATAAAGGTGTAAATTGTTGCCTTATAAAGTATGAAACACTCCGTCTCATGCACAAACAAATGGTGTCCTGCTTTGTCTCAACGGACAGAATGTCAGACAGCAGGACAATGTTTAGGTGAAGCTCTTCAGGATGTGCTTGGGTCAAATGGACGAGTAAAAGTAGCACTTACCACTAGGCGTCTCATTAAGAAATAGACTAGAAATAATCGTGGACTGGGATGACAAACAGCATAATAAGAAGAATATTATTAATGGTAATATACTAGTATTTATGGCGGTCTTTATTTACGTTAAACCGTCAAACCTTTATTCTGATGGAACATGACATGGAGACCTTTAAGCTTCTCTTTTATTGATAAATCGCTTCTCATTACTACGTTTTAATGCCACGCTAAAAAACAAAAAATCTGAAATTCTAAGATTAAATGAATATTTTGAGAATAAAGTCATAATTATTTAGGGAATAAAGTAGAAATGTTTAGAGAATAAAGTCGAAAATACGAGAATTAAATCAAAGCAATTAAAGATATAATATTTTAAAAGAATAGCCAGCACATGCAAATGGCCCAGACTGGGAGCACCAGGAGAAGTTACCAGGCCACCGGAATATATTTGAATGTGGGATTACTAGCAAAAATCATACCATGTGTTATACTTACAGTGACAGTATGCTTGAAAATAATATTTCATGTCTTTGATTGCATTCATTAGGCCTATTTGTAGCACGACAGCCACCCAATAATAGCAATAAGCTTTGTGCTTTTGGACCTTTTAATATAAAGTCTCAGCTTTCAAAATTTTTTATAGTGAAATACAAACAATGTGTCTTGCAATAATGTTTTTTATGCTCTTAAATGTGGCGTGACAGATCACTGTATTAATGTGAATCAAACAAGACATTAGTTTCATTAAATTATACTGTGGAAATTCCACCACCTACTCTGAAAAATGTCTGTGACATTCAATCTTTTATTCCGCAAATGTATTTAATCAAAAACAACAATAAACGTTCTCTAAAGGTAGAAGTGGACTCCAACTCGTTAAGGCAATTTAAATTGTTCTTTTCTGAGGTATATAAATGACTATTCACAAGCTGTTTATTCACGGTATAATACAGTAAATGACTGGACATAATATTTAATGTCGTCCATTCATTATTTGTAGCGCGGCAGCCACTCAGTAATTGGAATAATTTTGTGTTTTGTTGCTTTTAATATAACACAGCTCAGCTTTCAAATTCTTTCACTTTTATCACGAATTACAAATTACAGATGTGTTTTGTCCCTTTATTTCAAGTTTATAGCACAATAAAAACATTAAGGAACATCAGAAGGACTGAAAAAAACAGTATAGCCTAATTTAATGAAACAAATGTCTCATTGTAATGGGAAAGATGACTGATTCACATGCCACTTAAACTGAGCGAATACAGCGATCTGCCGCGCCACATTACAGAGTGTGAAAAACACATTATTGTAATAGATTACATACATTGTTTGTATTTTGCTAGAAAACTGACAGATTTAGAAAACGGAGACTTTGGTATATCTTCCGGTGCTACCAATCTAGGCCATTTGCATGCGCAATAGGCTAGAATGTACTCTCAAAATATAAGAACTTAAAATCTTTTAATTGCTACAAATTAATTCTCGAAACACTTCGACTTCCATTCTCGAAACACTTCGACTTCCATTCTCGAAACACTTCGACTTCCATTCTCGAAACACTTCGACTTTCATTCTCGAAACACTTCGACTTTCATTCTCGAAACACTTCGACTTTCATTCTCGAAACACTTCGACTTTCATTCTCGAAACACTTCGACTTTCATTCTCGAAACACTTCGACTTTCATTCTCGAAACACTTCGACTTCCATTCTCGAAACACTTCGACTTCCATTCTCGAAACACTTCGACTTCCATTCTCGAAACACTTCGACTTCCATTCTCGAAACACTTCGACTTCCATTCTCGAAACACTTCGACTTCCATTCTCGAAACACTTCGACTTCATTCTCGAAACACTACGACTTCATTCTCACAATTTAGATTTTATTGTAAAAATATTACGACTATATTCTCATAATATTACAACTTCAAAAACAATTTCTTTTATTTTTTAATGTGGCACTGAAATGTTGTCGTACATTACAAGTAGGGCTGCAACTAACGATTATTTTAATAATCGATTAATCTGTCGATTATCTTTTCGATTAATCGATGAATCGGATAAAAAAAAAACAAGGGATTTACAACCCTTTATTCAAAAACAGAACTAAAATCTTTAGAAAGTGCACGAACATGTTGCTCCTTGAACTGTTATAATAATAATAATAAAATAAAAATGGACTAACACAAAAAACATACACATGTATGCTTTACATCTGCCAAATATATAGACTAAATAAACTAAAATTACTATCCGTCAAGACAGCGGCTTGCTGTGGTGTACATGCTGCATTTCCCATCAGTGCGCATTAAAAAGTCATGTGACTTTGCACGCTGGAACGGGATAACTTGACTAACTTTCTGCTACATTCATTCTGCCATGGCAGTGTTTAGTGTCCTGCCATCAGCAGCGACCAGCTGGAAGAGTTCCGCATTCAAATGCACGCAAAACTGGCCTCAAAGCCCCGGCAAAAGTAATTACCATGAATGTGTCAAGGCAAAAATTAAGAAAATATTCGAATTACTTATTAATAAACTAGTATTTTCTGATTCAGTGTTGCAAAGATGAAATTGACGATCCTGCCATCTGCTCATTAATGCCTAATGCATCTTTATGGATTAGCTAATGAAAGAGTTTTGTTTTTATAGTAAAATAATAATTTAAAGCTTTCTCTAGATATTGTGTTTGTGAGGCAATTACCTGGGTTTCGGTTAATTATTGTGAAGCGCTCCTGTTTAAACCAAAGATATCAAGCGTGTTTGTTTTCTTTAAGAGCACATTTTGTTGATACTGTTAGTACACACAAACTAAGGTAGACCCTTTACAGTTCCGGCCCGGGTGGTATATTACTCTTACCTTTATGAGCAAAAAAGAAATTCCACATTGCACTGGCGTCTCCATGTCCTGCAACGCGCGCTTCTCTCCGCACAAACTTTGGAATTATCTTGATTGAATGATTAAACTAATATTGTGATATGTTTTAAGTTTTTTATATCAATGGATTTTAATTTAAATCGCGATGAATTAAGCAGGCTTTTGATCTGGCTGCAGCTGTTTGCTAGGTCATAACTTTAAAAAAACAAAAACTTGAATTTAACAAACAAAAAGTGTTCCAAATATATCTCTAAATTAACTTTATAAACTAAAGGAACGAAAATAAATGTAATCACTTTGCTATTTAAAACAGCAGCTGTGTAATGAGGAAGAGGAAGAGTAAAAAAGACAGTCGGACTGGAAATTCAGTCGGCCAAAAATTGATGAGCTGTCGGACATTTTTACAAGGAATGTTTGTTTAATAGCCTATTTAATACTCTTAGGCTACTTTCTTAATTAAATATATTATTTCTTTGATTTATTTTAGCGTTTTTAGGCTGCTTGTTCGCTGACTGAAGTGTAGGCTATATGTGATGTTTCATTAACAAATTTCAGGAGGAGCTCGCGCAGATAATTAACACGGCCAATTCATCATCAGCAATCACTACCTAACCAGCCACTCTCCCTATCCAATTACTACAGTTCCTTTAAATAACCAAGCAGTCCTACCTTCAGCTATCTCTGATTCCAGCATCCCTCCCACCCCCCCTTTTTTCTTTTTTCTCCGCAGAAAAGGGGGGAGCGCTATTGGGTTCGGGCCAAAGGCCGAGCTCGGACCCCTCTCCCTGGGCAGGGGGAGTGCCCCGGGCTCGGGAATGACTACCGAGCTCGGAGCCCTCTCCCGGACAGCATGCCAAACACGCTTAACTTTACGCTGTTTATTATATGCAAAAGCGAACTAGTGAAATAAAAAAACAACGTGCCACCGTCACAGCCCTATTCAAAACTGAGACAATTTCACCTCAGCAGAGCTCCTCTTTCTCCTTACGGTTGTGGTATGTTTTCGACACATTATACAGACAGACAGTGTTACAAAAACTATAGAAGTAGTTTTCTCCATCTCCACTATCCAACGACCCGTACAGCAGCTGTTTTGCGATCGAGCATTGGCTGCTGTGAAAGTACGCTAGCCAAAGTAGGCTTAAATATCAAACATGTTTGATATAAATCGGGGCAGCATATATATATAATGTAGAAACGGTGCTTTATGCTCAAATGTTCCAGTTTTGCGCATAAGTTAAATTCGCATTTTTGGATGGAAACACAGCTTATGAGGTGCCGAACTCTGCTGGCATCAGTGCGGGAGAGAGACCGAATGTGTCCACTTCGCTCTGCGCTCAAAATTTTTTTTAATATATATAACAACCAAATGTCTCTGCGTCGCGCGACACAACGAATCGATTATGAAATTCGTTGCCAACGCTTTTAGTAATCGATTTTTATCGATTTTATCGATTCGTTGTTGCAGCCCTAATTACAAGTATGGAAAAATGTTTGCCCTATGCTGTGTTCCAAAATGTATGGGAAACCAAACACACCAAATGTGGGAAAAAACGTGGGACGCTGACTTGTCATCGCCACAGCTCAATGGGCCAAGCGGGTGACCGACTCAACATCTCAGGGAGGATGTGTTTGTTACCACCACTGAAAAGACGGTTTAGTGCGAACTAATCTCACCAGTGCATTAAAGCAGAAACTTTAATGATTTAAAATACCTTGCATCGAGGAGCATGTCCAACAATGCCCATTTTTTGTACTTCTAGTTATTAATTTTTATTGTTGTCAAGTAATGTGGTAATGCACCTCGTTAACGTTAAACGGCAAAGTTATTTTTGTTTTCATTGTGCACAAAAGTATTCTCGTAGCTTCATAAAATTACAATTGAACTTATGTCACATGGACTGTTTTAACGATGTCCTTACTACCTTTCTGGGCCTTGAAAGTGGTAGTTGTGTTCCTGTCTATGCAGGGTCAGAAAGCTCTTGGATTCATAAAAAATATCTTAATTTGTGTTTGTCTGGAACGACAAGAGGGTGACTAATTAATGACCAAATTTTCATTTTTGGGTGAACTATCCCTTTAAAGCTAACAAAACTCAAGCACATGTAGAAATGCAGTTTGTGTGGAGCAGCATTTACTGCAAAACAAAGCTGCTCTGATAAGCTGCAAACACTGGCGGATATTAAGCTGCTCACTTGTGAAAACACACTGCTGCGCATCACTCTGAAATATGCAGCCTCTGCGATTTGATAATCGCACTAAGCCATAATCGCAGTTTCACTACTACTGTGTGAATCAAACACCAAAACAAACTAATTGTGTGAGATTTATAATCACTACCAGACATTTGGGTTTTAATGCATTTTTTTGAAAATGTTTTTAAAATCAGTGCTAGTTTGCATTCTTAGCAGACAATAACACTGATGTTGCATAAAATCATGCAAGCATTAAAAGCTCACAATGCATTGCAAGACGTTTAGGGAAAAAATGAAGTGAAAATAAGAGAAATAATGATTATAAATATATCTCAGTCAATACCGAAAACTATTTTACCCAATATGGTGTCAACGGCGCTATGCCTAGAGTATCTAGAGTGGCTGCCACTTGTGTTGCTATGGTGACCACTGTCAGACATGCTTACTGTTGCTAAAGAGAGGGATGTGGCACTGTGTCCGCCTGTGAATGTGAGAGGACGAAACAAACAGAGAGGGTGACAGATGGCCAGGGTGTAATTTGGTAGTTGTGTTATCTGCAAGTACTGACGCTGTCCAACCAAACATTTACATTGCAGAATGTTTAATGTTGCAACTGTCAGTTGAACGTGTTGTGATTTAATGCGTTTAGTAAAACTTGACCTAAACAAATGGTTTTCCTACTGGAGAACACTTTTTGCGAGGCTACTGGTAAACCACAAACACGAAAGGTAAACTACTTTTAATCTTGACATTGTCTAAAAGAAACACTTATGGAGAAATACGTGACAATGGTTATGATGCATCATAATAAATAATATACAATTACAGACAATTCAAGATTGCATCCTGTGCATTTTTGAATTCTTAATTTTTGCATCTTTTTCAGAAAATACTTACATCGCAATTAATTTGGTGTATTAACTGCTATTTCATGTAATTACTTTGATTTTCATATTTGCAGAGGAACCAAACATGCCTTTCACGTATTTGTTTGATAAAGAGTGGGAGGCTCTGATATCAGGGAAAAAGAAGAAAAGGAGAGACACAGACTGAGGGCTTACAGATGATTTTGTTACATAACCATCTGTCACGTCTGGTTCAATAGAACCCGGACACACATGATGCCCACAAAGACAAATATAGATGAACATACGTGCATGCTCAGGGAAAAACCAAATTATTTCTGTGGAGGGGAGATGAGGCTGCTATAATATGCTGCTATAAGAGTGTTTTGGAGAAATTGACTATTTAATAGATCAGTTTCATTAAGTGTCATTACTTGTCACTTTTTTCCATGCAATTACAATAAATGGTGACTAGCAGGGTTGTCATATACCATATGTTACGATACTATATACCAGCTGAAGTATCACGATTTAATATTACTGTGCAGTATTAAACAAATTCATAATTCACAATCGGCAACGGCTAGGTTTTTTTTTTTTTTTTTTTTGGCCCATCTTTGTTCCGGACATGCACATAAACTCCATTGCAATCATTTCTCAAAATGTCATTTGTGTGGAAATAAAAGTCTGTAATGAACGCAGGTCATAGACAGGACACGCTGAAGACAGACTCAAAGAGGTGAGGAGAGGAGAGTTTAAGCATGCAGCAGAGAAAATACTTAACCAGACACCAGTACCAGAAATACTGAGAATAATATAAAAAGAAGAACAATAGAACTGACAGTCTTCTAGCCCTGCTGAAAGAACCAGCATATGCTGGTTAGGTAGGTTTTGGTGCTGTGATGCTGGTTTTAGCTGGTTAATGCTGGTCCTTTGCTGGTTTATGCTGGACCTACCTAACCAGCATATGCTGTTTTTTTTCAGCAGGGAGAGCTGCCCCCTAATAATCAACTAACCATTAGTGGATGAGAAGAGGCTTGGTCAACCAAAATTTTATAAGTCAGAAAAAATATCCATTGGAAGTGGTGAGGTCACGCAGTCCGTGACGGACAGATCATTAATGGCTGGTCTAGGTGGTAGGCTAATATACTACATCTGGACGTAATATAGTACAGCGGGCAGGACATCCAAACACTCACCTATCATTTATCGACTTCAAATATGGTTTTTCTTCTGAAAAATGTAAGTAGTAGCAACTTTACACTTTACGCTCAATCTAACGTTAACCTTGAAAAATGTGCGCTATTAAAGTGTCTATGTGGAGTTTGAGAGCTGAACAGTAGTGTACTGACTGCATGACTGATGGAGGCGCCAGTGTGGTCACTTGCGCTTAACAACTCCTTAATTTTTGGTTATAGAGAAAAAGTAATAGACCTTTCGAATCTGTAAAGACTCTACGTTCATTTGTGTGCAGTCAGAATAACAACGAACCGTTGCGCTTTTGTAAAATAATAAAAGCAAACAGGATTTGCTTTCTGAACTTGAGCGCGAAACTTCGAAACTCCATGTATACTTGCATTACAGACATGAAAAAAAAATATATATGCATATATATATATATATATATTATGTAATCAATATGAAACATGCATGCAGGCGCATCCACTACTGCAGAGATTTATCAATAAATTAAAACGTTAATGCAGTCTCCTTGCTGTTTTTCCCTGACACATTCATAATTATTGTATCTGCCAGTGCACTGTGAAAAGCGTTTTTGCATGCGCTTGAGCGTTTATTAGGCTATATAGGCATTTAAATGCTCATTATCATGATTTATATGGTTTATTAATAAATGTGCAACTAACAGTCGACTAATGCTTAAAATGAACGACTACTAGTCAACCAGAAAAATCTTTAGTCAATGGCAACCCTACAGTCTTCATAAAAGTTTCAATGCCATTTTCTTTTCCTCTCATCTCCGTATAATGCCTAATAAAGTAAAGTAGTTTTTACACAGCAGCGCTGCTTCGTTTACAGTAGTAACCGAGGAAACACTATATGGCTAATATAAATCCGCAGTTTTTTCTCTGACAGTAGGTGGCGCTTATGGAATGGCTTCCTAAAAATCCATTCGCTCCTTTTTTTTTGAATCCCCAAAATACCTAAACAATCTCAATTATCATGCCGTTTTGACTTTCTGAGCAATATGTCATACTGCTCAAGCTCTGCCTACGGCTATTGACGGACTGTCCCGTAGCATATTTCCACCCTCAGCCAGTTGCACGCTGTCCGCCATTTTCTCCACGCTCAAGCAGCTGTAGCAACAACGTGTTGTAAGCAATGCAGGTGTTTTGTATTTAGATGTAAAAGTGAACATAAGTGTGTCCCAACCTCAAAGCCACTGAGGACAAATTGGATTAATTTTTTTTTGCGTGGATGGTAATACACCACTGAATACACCAAAAAAAAAAAAAGAAGAATGGGGTGGAGTGAGCAGTAGCCCATTATAATTTCAAAAGACATGCACCGACTACATTTACACGACTACATTTTATGAAGACCCTAAAGAATCATACCAACTTGTGGAAAATGGGCATTTGATGTCCCCTTTTAAGTAACTGCCACCCATACAACGTTACTTACAATAGTACAGTAATGATTATACTACCATTTAGGAAATACAGTGGTATCGTCAGTATTTTGAAGCTATAGTAGCTATAGTAGAGATGTTTACAAGTCTTTAACTTGGAGTCTGAGTCAAGTGTTGAGTTTTTGGTCACAAATCTTCTCATTTACGAAGCTGTTTTATAGGCTATAGACAAAATATGTGACCCTGGACCGCAAAACCAGTCATAAGGTTAAATTTGACAAAACTGAGATTTATACATCATATGAAAGCTCAATAAATAAGCTTTCTATTGATGTATGGTTTGACAGGATAGGACAATATTTGGCTGAGATACATCTATTTGAAATCAGAAATCTGAGGATGCAAAAAAATCAAAAAGACTGAGAAAATCACCTTTAAAGTTGTCCAAATTAGGTTCTTAACAATGCATATTACAAATCAAAAATTACATTTTGATATGTTTATAGTAGGAATTTTACAAAAAATCTTCATGGAACATGAACTTAATTTCTTAATGATTTTTGGCATAAAAGAAAAATCAAAAATTTTGACCCATACAATGTATTTTTGGCTATTGCTACAAATATACCCCAGCGACTTAAGACTGGTTTTGTGGTCCAGGGTCACATATATGATCTGCTTTTTTTTTCTTTTTTTTTTTTTAAAGAGGTGCTAAGATGTAAGGTTAATGTACATCCAGCCTGTTACTTGTATGTTTTAATCCATTATCATATTCAAAACAGTTTTTACAGAGTCCTTTCTACCATGACACGTAAGGAAATATGTGACACAAATACTACAAAACCATACAAATAGAGTATTTATTTTTGATATAAGTCAGGGCTATTCAATTAAAGTTCCAAGAGGCATGGCCTCTTTATTGTCTTCCAAGCAGAGGTCAAGACAAAAAAAATGACATGTATTGTATTTACATTTAGATACATGCAAGGCCATGTAACAAAAATACTGTTTGTGTTCAGGGTTTTCCTCCTGAAATCTATACTTTTTTTACTTAAAAATATCCACTTAAAAGGATTACCTACTAAAATAATCAAAATGTTTGTTTGAATGTGAAATTATTGCAATACAATACTATATTTAAAATATTTACTATATTTAATATTTTAAAACTTTAATGTTAGGTGGGATTAATCGCAACTGATTTTAGAAAATATTCTGGGTTTTTTTTAATCGATTGACACCACTACTTTCCAAACCTGTTTCACCTGTGTGAGCACCAAAGCTCAGCATGCCAACTGCTGTGTTACAGCTCTGACAAGACCATTACTTGAACAAGTTCTCTCAGTCAACTACAAACAACTGTACCAAACTGAGTACAAACTGAGTGCTTCTTGGAGTTGGGCAAATCACCGTTAGTATACTGTGAAATTGGAATTAGGAACAGGGCTGCTGGATGACAGTACCTCTCATGCAGTCCTCTATCCTGTGCACCAGCTGGTATGATTTGCAGCGATCCAGAAGAGTTCGGATGGCTGGAAGTGGGTCAAGAATGATGGTCTCTGGGTGAGCGTCAATATAATCCTGCAAGACCAGTGGAACAGGTCAGAACAAGAAAGGTGTACAGATGGTAGTGAATGCATGACTAATTGAAATCTTCAAGTTCTAACATTACTTTTTGGTGTTGTTAAAAGGCAGTTATCTAACACGTATGAACCGGCATGCATGAATGAACATGCCACACTTACAAAGACACGTACACGTATAGCACTGCTATTACGTAAAAGAAACAACCTTGCAGTCTTGCATTCAGTGGGCATGACATAACCACTCGCTGTCTTTCACTCCACTGTCCTCATTCACTCATAGCATTGGACTCAATATGAGGAAATGCATTATTTTCCTCATGTTTTCAAACATTTACCATCCTCATCAGGAAATTTAGTAGCAGATCCCAGTGTACTGATTCTTAGATCAAATCAACTCCAACATCTGAATGTGTGAAGACATACATTCTAACTGCACTGATTAAATAGACAAATGATTACACAACAGCAAAAAAGATCTCTGGTTTTCACAGGGTTTAGACTAAACACTGTATGTTAGTGTTGAGATCATTCTGTGTCTTTTGTAAATCTATGTAATATACATTAAGCACATGCTTAGTGAGAGCGCAGTCTTAGGAGAGAGCTTTGTTTAAGAACATTAAGAAGCTCAGCGCTCTTATGTTCTCATTTAGAGGTGACATTTAATAAGATGATAAAACAAAAACAAAGTTGTAGGATGGGAACCTACCATTTTATATAATAAAATATAATACACACACATGTAACCAGTCAAAAGATTGGAATGAATATAAATATTAAGTTTTTTTTTAATGTTTTTAAAAAGAACTGTGTTTCCTAAGGCTGCATGTATTTGATCAAAAAGATTTGCGAACCTGCACTGAAGTTCCGATCTATAACAAAAGATATGCAAACCTTCAATGAAGTTCTGATCTAAATCAAATGATTCTCAATCCACATTTTAAGTTCCGTTCTGAATAGTGATTTGCAAACAATAATTTCAGATCATTTGAATCATTTAATTCCCAAAATGATTCGCAAACCCATTCTGATCTAAATCAAATTATTTGCGATACATGCTCCGAAGTTCCGTTCTGAATAATAATTTGAGAACCATTATTTCAGATCAGGACTAAGAGCACGGATTGCAAATCATTTGACTTACATTGGAACTCTACATATCACAAATAATTTGATTTCAACCAGGACTTCAAATCGTGTATTGCGAATCATTTGACTTGAATCATTCAATTAGTGAAATGATTCAAACCAGTTACAATTAAAATCAAATGAGTTGCAATACACACTCCAAAGTCCCGATGTGAATCAAATGATTCGCAATACGAAGTTCAGTTCTAAATCCAATCTAAATTGCGATCCGCAATCCGATTACAAAACTTTGAAACAGTGAATCATTTTGCGACGCAATGGTTTATCTGATTCAGAGGTTCGTTTTTGCTAGTGAATCGCTTGAAATTAATGATCAAAGTCACAAGTTTGAATCAATCAGAGCGGTTCCAGTGTAAGTGACTCAATTGATTTGGTTCATCTGTTCCTCTTTTCGCATCAACAGCCATGTTTACACAACACTGTCAGTACTATTACTTCCTTAGCTTGATTGTTTTCTGACATTAACTGAAATAAGCAAAAAGGGTATGCCGTCTTCTGAATTGCGTGAAAAGATATGTGCTTATTGACAAAATTAAACACTTATTTCATAGATACACTGTCTTTCAATAGTTCAGGCAGTTCTCAAGTTCCTCTTCAGAAATATTGCTGTTTTCAAGGGTTTTCCAGGCCTTAAATTTCAAAAAGTATATTAATATTTTGGAATTTCAGAAGTCAACTATTTTTATCAAGCCAGTGTTTTATGTAGACTTTCTTTAACTGAACTATAGAAAATGAATGTACAGTCATGGCCAAAAGTTTTGAGAATGACACAAATATTAGTTTTCACAAAGTTTGCTGCTCAACTGCTTTTAGATCTTTGTTTCAGTTGTTTCTGTGATGTACTGAAATATAATTACAAGCACTTCATACGTTTCAAAGGCTTTTATCGACAATTACATGACATTTATGCAAAGTCAGTATTTGCAGTGTTGGCCCTTCTTTTTCAGGACCTCTGCAATTCGACTGGGCATGCTCTCAATCAACTTCTGGGCCAAATCCTGACTGATCGCAACCCATTCTTTCATGATCACTTCTTGGAGTTTGTCAGAATTAGTGGGTTTTTGTTTGTCCACCCGCCTCTTGAGGACTGACCACAAGTTCTCAATGGGATCAAGATCTGGGGAGTTTCCAGGCCATGGACCCAAAATTTCAACGTTTTGGTCCCCGAGCCACTTAGTTATCACTTTTGCCTTATGGCACAGTGCTCCATCGTGCTGGAAAATGCATTGTTCTTCACCAAACTGTTGTTGGATTGTTGGAAGAAGTTGATGTTGGAGGGTGTTTTGGTACCATTCTTTATTCATGGCTGTGTTTTTGGGCAAAATTGTGAGTGAGCCCACTCCCTTGGATGAGAAGCAACCCCACACATGAATGGTCTCAGGATGCTTTACTGTTGGCATGACACTAGGCCTGTCACGATAACAAATTTTGCTGGACGATAAATTGTCCAAGAAATTATCGCGATAAACGATAATATTGTCGATCTGAGACCATTTTCATCTAGAATAATGATAATGGCATAATAATGCACATATACGCCTTTCAAAATTCAAAAACGTTTATTTTTAGACTATTTAACACTGAAAATGGAAAACATTTTAAATATCCACAATAACAATGAACAAAACAACCAAAAACAATAAAAGCAATGGACTCTCAGTCTCTGTTAACAAAAAAAAAAAAAAAAAAAATTCCCAATCTGGGAAAACTGCAACGGATGATTGTTTTTTAGGTGCATGTGCATGTTTGTTGTGTTACCGGTTTTAGTCGATACTGTTTTACAACAAATGCGACATACCGGCTCGCTCAGGTTAAGTGGTTCACCACGGTCATTCGGTTTGAATCCGAAGTGCTCCCACACGGCAGCTGGCGCGTTTGGCTTTGAAACCAATTCCATGTCACAACTTGCGTCTCGTCTTTTTGCTCTTCTCTGCAGTCGCCTCAAGCACTCCCGCCTTCCCACACAAAGTCCATGTGACTGACAAGCGCCGCCTCCCCACACAGAAGACAATGCAACTGACAAGAGGGTTCGCTTCTCCTACGCTAAGGAAACGAGAGTTGTCATTCAGTCGCGGATAACAAACAAGTATGCAAATGAAATTATCGCGGCCGGAAAAATTATCGAGGTCATTTTTTTTATCGTGCGATTAATCGATTTATCGACTATCGCGACAGGCCTACATGACACAGGACTGATGGTAGCGCTCACCTTTTCTTCTCCGGACAAGCCTTTTTCCAGATGCCCCAAACAATCGGAAAGAGGCTTCATCTGAGAATATGACTTTGCCCCAGTCCTCAGCAGTCCATTCGCCATACTTTTTGCAGAATATCAATCTGTCCCTGATGGGTTTTTTTTGGAGAGAAGTGGCTTCTTTGCTGACCTTCTTGACACCAGGCCATCTTCCAAAAGTCTTCGCCTCACTGTGCGTGCAGATTAGGGCTGTGCAATTAATCGCAATCGCAAAAAAATCGCGATTTAAGCACATGCGATTTCTAAACCGCACAAGGCTGCGATTTTATTTATCCCCCCAACGGCACCCCCGCCCCCCTTGAACGTCAAGTTCATTTTATTTTCGATATAGCGCCACATCACAATAGAAGTCATTTAAGGTTATCTTTCCTATAGAACAGGTCTATACATAGTTATTTTATTAAACATACTAAATTGCCTTATGTTGTTTATCTTATTTACACTAAGGCATGTAATTTCTGTCTCTTCATGGTCGCGTGATTACAATGTCTCCTCCACGAAAACACGGACTGGATCGCGGACTCCATTCATAAAAACCTAATTTACTATAGCGCGGAATGCCACGTAATTCGTCGATTTTTGGATTAATAAATCAAAAGTTGGTCTGTCACTTAATTCAAATGTCTGTGAAAACTGAAATGCAAAAAGACCGTTTTAACATGAATCCTGCATGTTCCGTTTCATTCTGTATGTATGAATGGTGGAGACGCGTTTTATTTCTTTACTACATGCAGACTGAAGCACACGTGACGCTCCCGCTAATTTTTGGCATTTGCATCTCACATGAACAGATAAACTCAATCGCCAAATCGCTGCTGTGAGTTTCACTTTTACCGTTTCATTTGAGAAAACTAGCAGCATATACACAGAAACTTCGCTGCAACCTGTCAAAATAAAAGTACGGTTTAACATGTAACAGAACAATATTAGTCCTGTATTGCTTTTGTACAGTATAATGTAGGTGTTTATATATTCCTATTTAAATAATTTACATAAAAAAAATATATATGATATAAAAAAAAAATATTACAACAAGATTAACCACTTAATTATTATTTAAACGTTTTAAACTGAACATAATTTTTCTTCCACGCATTGATTTTAACAGTAAATTTCTGTTTGTTTGACAAAAATTAAAAGGGTTTATTTTTCATTTGATTAAAAATAAATAAATGTTTATGCTTTTTCATTATCAGAAAAATTAAAACAAGAATTTCTAAAAAAAAAAAAAAAAAAGCAAAAGATTTTAGAACCCTCAACCCTGGACTTATTTTTCCACTGAAATGAATGTATTCGTTCTTGCACAAAGTAGGCTAAAGTACCGGGAAAAAAGTAAAATGGCTTATTTATTTTATGTAGGGCTGCAACTAACGATTATTTTAATAATCGATTAATCTGTCGATTATTTTTTTCGATTAATCGATGAATCGGATAAAAAAAGGGATTTACAACCCTTTATTCAAAAACAGAACTAAAATCTTTAGAAAGTGCACGAACATGTTGCTCCTTGAACTGTTATAATAATAATAATAAAATAAAAATGGACTAACACAAAAAACATACACATGTATGCTTTACATCTGCCAAATATATAGACTAAATAAACTAAAATTACTATCCGTCAAGACAGCGGCTTGCTGTGGTGTACATGCTGCATTTCCCATCAAGAAGCCTCTCAAATTAAATTCCTCAGTGCGCATTAAAAAAGTCATGTGACTTTGCACGCTGGAACGGGATAACTTGACTAACTTTCTGCTACATTCATTCTGCCATGGCGGTGTTTAGTGTCCTGCCATCAGCAGCGACCAGCTGGAAGAGTTCCGCATTCAAATGCACGCAAAACTGGCCTCAAAGCCCCAGCAAAAGTAATTACCATGAATGAGTCAAGGCAAAAATTAAGAAAATATTCGAATTACTTATTAATAAAGTAGTATTTTCTGATTCAGTGTTGCAAAGATGAAATTGACGATCCTGCCATCTGCTCATTAATGCCTAATGCATCTTTATGGATTAGCTAATGAAAGAGTTTTGTTTTCGATTTTAATTATTTCGTTTTATAGTAAAATAATAATTTAAAGCTTTCTATAGATATTGTGTTTGTGAGGCAATTACCTGGGTTTCGGTTAATTATTGTGAAGCGCTCCTGTTTAAACCAAAGATATCAAGCGTATTCTGTTTGTTTTCTTTAAGAGCACATTTTGTTGATACTGTTAGTACACACAAACTAAGGTAGACCCTTTACAGTTCCGGCCCGGGTGGTAAATTACTCTTACCTTTATGAGCAAAAAAGAAATTCCACATTGCACTGGCGTCTCCATGTCCTGCAAAGCGCGCTTCTCTCCGCACAAACTTTGGAATTATCTTGATTGAATGATTAAACTAATATTGTGATATGTTTTAAGTTTTTTATATCAATGGATTTTAATTTAAATCGCGATGAATTAAGCAGGCTTTTGATCTGTCTGCCGCTGTTTGCTAGGTATAACTTTAAAAAGTGTTCCAAATATATCTCTAAATTAACTTTATAAACTAAAGGAACGAAAATAAATGTAATCACTTTGCTATTAAAACAGCAGCTGTGTAATGAGGAAGAGAAAGAGAAAAAAAGACAGTCGGACTGGAAATTCAGTCGGCCAAAAATTGATGAGCTGTCGGACATTTTTACAAGGAATGTTTGTTTAATAGCCTATTTAATACTCTTAGGCTACTTTCTTAATTAAATATATTATTTCTTTGATTTATTTTGGCATTTTTAGGCTGCTTGTTCACTGACTGAAGTGTAGGCTATATATAAAAAAACAACGTGTCACCGTCACAGCCCTATTCAAAACTGAGACGATTTCACCTCAGCAGAGCTCCTCTTTCTCCTTACGGTTGTGGTATGTTTTCGACACATTATACAGACAGACAGTGTTACAAAAACTATAGAAGTAGTTTTCTCCATCTCCACTATCCAACGACCCGTAGCAGCTGTTTTGCGATCGAGCATTGGCTGCTGTGAAAGTACGCTAGCCATAGTTGGCTTAAATATCAAACATGTTTGATATAAATCGGGGCAGCATATATATATAATGTAGAAACGGTACTTTATGCTCAAATGTTCCAGTTTTGCGCATAAGTTAAATTCGCATTTTTGGATGGAAACACAGCTTATGAGGTGCCGAACTCTGCTGGCATCAGTGCGGGAGAGAGACCGAATGTGTCCACTCCGCTCTGCGCTCAATTTTTTTTTTAAAATATATATAATAACAACCAAATGTCTCTGCGTCGCGCGACACAACGAATCGATTATGAAATTCGTTGCCAACGCTTTTAGTAATCGATTTTTATCGATTTTATCGATTCGTTGTTGCAGCCCTAATTTTATGTTGTCTGTTTTAAAGACAATTTTACTACAGTTTTGTTTATTAAACTTAATACTATTTTATTTCATGGTGAAATGTTTCGTTATGCACTTCTTGTGCACTGAATACATTTAGAATGTATGTATGTTGCTTGTTTGAAAAAGCAAAAAAAAAAAAAAAAATCGCAAATAAAATCACAATCGCAATATTCATTCAAAAAAATCGCAATATGATTATTTTGTCCATATTGCACAGCCCTAGTGCAGATGCGCTCACACCTTCCTGCTGCCATTCCTGAGCAAGCTCTGCACTGGTGGCACTCCGATCCCGCAACTGAATCCTCTTAGGGAGACGATCCTGGTGCTTGCTGGACTTTCTTGGATGTCCTAAAGCCTTCTTAACAATGCAGTGGAAAGTTTTTTTTCGGGATTAAGTTCATTTTCATGGCAAAGAAGGACTATGCAATTCATCTGATCACTCTTCATAACATTCTGGAGTATATGCAAATTGCTATTATAAAAACTTAAGCAGCAACTTTTCCAATTTCCAATATTTATGTAATTCTCAAAACTTTTGGCCACGACTGTACAAATTAAAAAATAATAAGACAAGATTTAATAATATATATATATATATATATATATATATATATATATATATTAGGGCTGGACAATATATCGGACGATATTGTGAGGCGCGTTTAGTCAATGAAGCCGGTACTTTGATTAGTAGTAAATCTCCATCACGTGCGTTCAGCTCAGGTTCCGCTGGAGCGGCAATTAATACACAGAGACGTAAATCTCTGACAAGGTACGCCATATCGAGCTCAATATCGCATTCGATATTCGATCGCAAACGCTGAAACTAGATATTAAAAGGAAACAAAAAGTAGTCTTTTTCTTAAAACTGAAAATGAGATTGAAACTTTATGGCTTTTAACTTCCTTTCACTTATAAGTGAATGACACAAAGATTAAATTCAGATAAATAAAATTAAATCTGAGTCTGTGGTCATACATTACGTGATTTTCTATAAAATCTGTCAACCCCAATCAGCATACTGCAGTATATTGGGGCAAAACTCGTGTATTCCAGCCTTTAATCAGATTCAAATTCCTTCACCTTAATCAGAGCTGTAGATCTAGGCAGGGGCTGAAGACCACACCTTACATGCTCAGACAAGCCCACTGCACGTCTCTTACCTGCACACGCTGGACCAGCAGCAGAGACTGGGTGTCATTCTGGTCTGCTTCCAGGATCAGGTCTGTTAGCTTGTGAATGATGACGTCCAGGGGACCCTGCTCCTCTAACGGCTGACTCAGGTCAAGCTGCAAAGAAGTAAAAGATGAAAGGTCATTTTTTACAGTCACAGTATGAATCTAAAGCAGTGCAAAAGGGATGATGTTAAATACCATTCAGTTAAAATACAAATTAACACCATATGTACTGAACAAATTGATGTCTGCTGAGTGTACAGTCTGTGTTTTCACAGTGATAATAATGCATGGTTGACATAATTAGTATCTTTGTAGAATTTGAGTTCAAGCATAATTAAGCAAACTGTGTTAAAGTTGAGTCGCTTTTGCAGAAAGCACTTTTTTGCAGAATGAACTCTTTCCTGTTCAGTCCAATGAATCAATATGTGTGTGCATTTATTTATATATATTTATTATATACAGTATGTAGTGAGTACACCCCTCACATTTCATCAAACATTTTAGTATATCTTCTCAAGGGACAATACTATAGAAATAAAACTTGGATATATTTTAGAGTAGTCAGTGTGCAGCTTGTATAGCAGAATAGATTTACTGTCCTCTGAAAATAACTCAACATACAGCCATTATTTTCAAAATAGCTGGCAACAAAAGTGAGTACACCCTAAGTGATAACAGCAGTATGTTGTTTAACCATGCAAAGCCACATGTCCTATTCATCATGTTTATGTTTTTGTCTGCTTGACAGGACCATACAAAGTTGTGTATCTTGTATTAGAGCAGCTAAAATTAGGAGCTTAAAGTACAATTCTCTCATACTGACCACTGGCTGTTCAACATGGCATCTCAGAACTCTGGGGATTTGAGAATTAGAATTGTTGCTCTCCACAAAGATGGCCAAGGCTATTCAGGTAAGGTTCAGTAACACCCTGAAACCGAGTTACACTACAGCGGTCAGGGTCATACAGAGGTTTCCCAAGATGGGTTCCAATCGGAAACTAACTTTGCAAGGGTCGTTCAACAAAGTTGAGCACTCGTTCTGTGCGTCAGGTGCGCCTGGCTTCAAAAAACAGATGCACAAGGAGCTGCCAGCATTGCTTTAAAGCTTGCAGAAGTAGAAGGTCAGCTTGTCAGTGCGCAGACCATACACCGCACAATGCAACAAGTCAGTTTGCATAGCCGTCGTCTCAGAAGGAAGCCAGAAGGAAAAACAGGTTGCTGAAGACAACCTGTCCAAGAACATGAATTACTGGAAACATTTCCTGGTCTGATGAGACTATAAGATAAACTTGTTTGGCTCAGATGGTGTCCAGCATATGTGGCAATGCCCTGGTGAGGAGTACCAAGAAAATTTTGCCTTGCCTACAGCCAAGCATGGTGGTGGTAGCATCATGGTCTTGGGCTGCATGAGTGCTGCTGGTTTTGGGGAGCTGCAGATCATTGAGGGAAACATGGATTCCATTATGTACTGTACATTCTGAAGCAGAACATGATGCCTTCCCTCCAGAAACTAGGCCGAACAGCAGTTTTCAAACATGATTACGATACCAAACATACCACCAAGCTTCACATTGACTACTATATCAAATAAAATATATCCAAGTTTAATTTCTATAGTATTGTCCCTTGAGAAGATATACTCAAATGGTTGCTGAAATGTGAGGGGTGTACTCACTTTTGTGACATACTGTATTAGAACAAAAAGGAAACAGTTTTAAATAAGAAAATTATTTTCAACTCCACAAGTTGCATGTTTAAAATTAATACATTTATTACATAACCCTTACATTTAAAAAAAAAAATCGCAATAGACTATTTATAGCCGAGAGCTGTGGGGACACAATTTATTTCCTTGTATGGATGAATGTTTAAACCCATCTGACTTCCAAAGTGGCCTTATATTTAGTTGTTTTTTTCCCTTCCACTTTGTTTCCAGCACCCGAGTGGTCAGGCATAGACTACACAAAGCTCAAATCCCAAGGTGCTGATATGCTGACAAACCTGTTCTGCCTCTGATAATCTCATGCTTACTGTACACGGACAGTCCGTTCCATGGCAAGCCTTATGCGGACAGTGGAAACACACCCCTGACGGCCTACTATTGTGTGTTTGTCCCTGCTAAGCAAGGTACAACACCCACAACTCACTCTCTGACAGTTTGTTGGCTAAACAGTAGCTCTTCCTTCACACAGAGGGGCTATAAAGTAACAGGAGACAGATCTCTAATATAGAATATACTACAGAGATACTTATAATACTTCATAAAAGACAGGTGGTGGAAAATCGATGCAGTGATATAATCAGATCAGATCAGTTCTTACTAGTACAGGTATTTCATCATAGACTTATGAGGAAATCTCTTCTCAAGTGTTGAACTGTACAGAACAGTACAGTACAGTATTGTACAGTGAATTTTACATTTGAAAGCAGAGCTTTGTTAGTAGTCTGTTATAAAACAATATTTTAATATTAATATAACACTCATATAATCTTAAAGAGTTTTGTTTACAACAGTGTCAAACCAAAAATTATTTAGACACCAGATATAATTTTTGATATATATTTTTTTTTTTACTAGTGGGTGAAGTAGTGTTTTTTCTTCAATTGCTAATGTGACCTTTTTACACCACTGACTGAAAAAAATTAAGTATTGCTTGATAATTGGTCAACAAAGCATTGATAGGTGTATAAATATTGTCATGCTAACAGTTGTCTGAATTTTTGGTTGATTGTAATCCATTACATACCTTTCCATCAAAGTTATCTGATATTAAGATGAATTTGTTCTGACACAGTTTAACTCATATTTAATTTTTATTACCATTTTCTAAATTATAGCAAATAGGTGTCTGAATAAATTTTGGTTTGACTGTATTAAACAAGTAAACTGCTATAACAAAACTATAAAAACTGAAGTATCATTGTCATCATTAATAATAAAAATAACAATAATAAGTTAATTAATAATGTAAAAATATGATCAAAAGCAGAGCTTTTGATAGAGGTCTGTTTATACAGTTTTGTGTTCACATTAACCAGAGCTGCTAAAAAAATATATACATTTTATTATTATCATTATTCAATTTTTAAACTATTTTTATTTTACAAATTAATAAAAAAAAATGAATATTTTTATATTTATTTTTATTGATACATATTATTGACAACTGTCCTTCACACCCAAACGATGCTGCTTTAAATACATTTATTATTAACTAGGGTTGCCAGTTAAATATTTCTTAATTTTTGCCTTGAATAAAAAAAATGTGTTTTAGGGCTGATACCGATTATTACAGATCAAGTAAGACCAATATTTTGAACAGATATATATGTCTGGTGTAAAAATGAAAATGAATGTCAAAATAAGGAATGACAAGGGCTCTGACAAAAACCTTTTTTTAAATGCCTTAAAATCTGCAAATCAGTTTTGAAAATGACCGATACTGATAACCGTAAAAATGCTTAATATCGGCACTGATAATCGGCCAGCCCGATAATCGGTCAACCGCCATTGCATAGAATTTTTCAATATTTCTTCAATGCTAATATACCGTTGAGGTCAAAAGTTTACATCCCTCTTTCAGAATCTGCAAAATGTTAATTATTTGACCAAAATAAGAGGGATCATACAAAATGTATGTTATTCTTATTTTAGTACTGACCTGAATCATTTCACATAAAAGACATTTAGATATTGTCCACAAGAGAAAAAATAACTTTGTTCAAAAGTGTACATCCCCTTGATTCTTAATACTGTGTTGTTACCTGAATAATCCACAGCTGTGTTTTTGTTTTTGTGATAGTTGTTCATGAGTCCCTTGTTTGGCCTGAACAGTTAAACTGCCCACTGTTCTTCATAAAAATCCTTTAGGTCCCACAAAATCTTTGGTTTTCCAGCATTCTCTATTCTGTTCAAAAGTTTTCAACCCCCGCCTCTTAATGCATAGTTTTACCTTCTGGAGCATCAGTGAGTGTTTGAACCTTCTGTAATAGTTGCATATGTGTCCCTCAGATGCCCCCAGGTTAAAAAGATGGATCTCAAATTCATACATTGTCAGAAAGGGTTCAAATACACAAAAACGCTGGAAAATGAAAGAATTTTTGGGACAAGAAGGATTTTTCTAAAGAACAGCGGGCAGTTTATCTATTCAGGACAAACAACCCTGCTGAAAAAAGCAACATTTGCTGGTTAGGTATGTTTTGGTGCTGGGATGCTGGTTTTAGCTGGTTTATGCTGGTCATGTTGTTGGTCAAGGACCAGCATAAACCAGCAAAGGACCAGCCTAAACCAGCAAAGGGCCAGCCTAAACCAGCAAAGGACCAGCCTAAACCAGCAAAGGACCAGCCTAAACCAGCAAAGGACCAGCCTAAACCAGCAAAGGACCAGCCTAAACCAGCAAAGGACCAGCCTAAACCAGCAAAGGGCCAGCATAAACCAGCAAAGGACCAGCCTAAACCAGCAAAGGACCAGCCTAAACCAGCAAAGGACCAGCCTAAACCAGCAAAGGGCCAGCCTAAACCAGCAAAGGACCAGCCTAAACCAGCAAAGGACCAGCCTAAACCAGCAAAGAACCAGCCTAAACCAGCAAAGGACCAGCCTAAACCAGCAAAGGACCAGCCTAAACCAGCAAAGGACCAGCCTAAACCAGCAAAGGACCAGCCTAAACCAGCAAAGGGCCAGCCTAAACCAGCAAAGGACCAGCCTAAACCAGCAAAGGACCAGCCTAAACCAGCAAAGAACCAGCCTAAACCAGCAAAGGACCAGCCTAAACCAGCAAAGGACCAGCCTAAACCAGCAAAGGACCAGCCTAAACCAGCAAAGGGCCAGCATAAACCAGCAAAGGACCAGCCTAAACCAGCAAAGGACCAGCCTAAACCAGCAAAGGGCCAGCCTAAACCAGCAAAGGACCAGCCTAAACCAGCAAAGGACCAGCCTAAACCAGCAAAGGGCCAGCATAAACCAGCAAAGGACCAGCCTAAACCAGCAAAGGACCAGCCTAAACCAGCAAAGGACCAGCCTAAACCAGCAAAGGACCAGCATAAACCAGCAAAGGACCAGCCTAAACCAGCAAAGGACCAGCATAAACCAGCAAAGGACCAGCCTAAACCAGCAAAGGGCCAGCCTAAACCAGCATAAACCAGCAAAGGGCCAGCATAAACCAGCAAAGGACCAGCCTAAACCAGCAAAGGACCAGCATAAACCAGCAAAGGGCCAGCCTAAACCAGCAAAGGACCAGCATAAACCAGCAAAGGACCAGCCTAAACCAGCAAAGGACCAGCCTAAACCAGCAAAGGACCAGCATAAACCAGCAAAGGGCCAGCCTAAACCAGCAAAGGACCAGCCTAAACCAGCAAAGGACCAGCATAAACCAGCAAAGGGCCAGCATAAACCAGCAAAGGACCAGCCTAAACCAGCAAAGGACCAGCCTAAACCAGCAAAGGACCAGCCTAAACCAGCAAAGGACCAGCCTAAACCAGCAAAGGACCAGCCTAAACCAGCAAAGGACCAGCCTAAACCAGCAAAGGACCAGCCTAAACCAGCAAAGGACCAGCCTAAACCAGCAAAGGACCAGCCTAAACCAGCAAAGAACCAGCCTAAACCAGCAAAGGACCAGCCTAAACCAGCAAAGGACCAGCATAAACCAGCAAAGGACCAGCCTAAACCAGCAAAGGACCAGCCTAAACCAGCAAAGGGCCAGCATAAACCAGCAAAGGGCCAGCCTAAACCAGCAAAGGACCAGCCTAAACCAGCAAAGGACCAGCCTAAACCAGCAAAGGGCCAGCATAAACCAGCAAAGGACCAGCATAAACCAGCAAAGGACCAGCCTAAATCAGCAAAGGACCAGCCTAAACCAGCAAAGGACCAGCCTAAACCAGCAAAGAACCAGCCTAAACCAGCAAAGGACCAGCCTAAACCAGCAAAGGACCAGCATAAACCAGCAAAGGACCAGCCTAAACCAGCAAAGGACCAGCCTAAACCAGCAAAGGGCCAGCATAAACCAGCAAAGGACCAGCCTAAACCAGCAAAGGACCAGCCTAAACCAGCAAAGGACCAGCCTAAACCAGCAAAGGGCCAGCATAAACCAGCAAAGGACCAGCATAAACCAGCAAAGGACCAGCCTAAATCAGCAAAGGACCAGCATAAACCAGCAAAGGATCAGCATAAACCAGCTAAAACCAGCATCCCAGCAAAACATACCTTTTTTTCAGCAGGGAAGGGACTCATGAACAACTATCACTAAACAAAAAAAAAAACATGGCTGTGGATCCTTCAGGTGAGAACACAGCATTAAGAATCAAAGGGATGTAAACTTTTTAACGGTGTCAGTTTTATATATTATTTTAGTATTTTCTCTTGTGGACTATATGTAAACATCTTTTGTGAAATATCTTATTCAGGTCAGTACTAAATAAACAATACCATGCATTTTGTATGATCCGTCTTATTTTGGTAAAATAATTAACATTTTGCAAATTTTGAAAGGGGGGTGTAAACTTTTGACCTCAACTGTATTGTACCGTTATTTATGATGCTGATAGCCACTTCCTTTTCTACATTCACGTCTGTGTAGTCACACACAAGCAATCAGTTATTCATGATGTTTTACGCTAACCGAGACACACACAAGTAACAAAACACCAGCGTCTGTCTGCCTGCTACTCAAGGCGCCACATGACCTCGATCTATCTATCTATGACGTCTAGCTCTGCCTTAAAATGCCTTTCAATGTCTCATTTTCACTTAATGTCACAAAGCCAGAAACCAGAAATAACCAAACAAAATTTATAAGCATATAAATAATCTGAATCTATATCTATTCACAACATGTCAGATTCCTCCCAGCATGAGCGCTGATGGCAGAAATGAGCAGGCAGAGGTCAGAGACTGACCCAGCGCTGCACTGATGACTCATGCCCGCAGATGGCTGCCGGAGGAGACGTGCAGAATAAGAACCCAAAGATGAATTTAGGTGAGCTGTTCAGTCAGTAACATCCTAAAGCTGTCATTCAGAGTTAAAATCATCAGGATGAGAGATGATTAGAAGCAGCAGTAGTAGCTTTGAAAGTAAGGCATTAACGAACCACAGAAAAAAACCCACAAGGAATGCATTTTTGCCTGGGTGAGGCCAATTTGTTAACAGTTAAATGGTGTTCCGTTATTTAAAATATTTTGAATGAAATCTAAGAGATTCCTGTCCTTTGAAAGTGTATTCTACCAAAATTGTGATAGATTTAGGTAGATCACATCAAATATAGTACATGGAAGCTCAACTGTTCTTGTCTGACATGTAAGAATAAATCTCAATTCCTACAAAAACTCAAATGCTTGGATTATACTACTCAATTCATACCGATTACCTTTAAAATGTCTTTATGAAGCCTCAACTTTCAAATCTCTTGGGTTTCATTAAAATACCTACATTAGAGCTTTGAAGATGAACATAACTCCAGAATTTGATGCATTTAATGGCCTCTAAGATGTCAGCTGAAAAGAGCAAATGTTTCAGAGGCAGAGCAAGTTGTTACATTTTGATGCAAAATTACAAACAAAATCTTTTTTTAGAATTATGTGTACTGATGAATAGCAATATAACCACAACTGAGTATTACGATTGAAATTTTGGCATCAGTTTGATTTTATATAAAAATCTACAGTAAAATGTTCCATTCGCTGCAACTACAGTAAAATATTCAGTTTATAAAACCAAAAAACAGCCTCATATAGAAGAAAGAAGGCAAGGCAGGGGGTAAATCTATCCGTGTTGGTGTCATCACTCTTTAATCTTCCCTCATTCATGAAATATTGACACTCTTCCCAGCCAGCGTTCATGTTTGATGGATCCATCTTAGAAAATAAGTGGGAAATTAGAATAAAAGCACACTGAGAAGACAGATAAGTACCCTAGAGTCTGTATCTCTGGGAATAATGTGAAGCACATGAAGATGACCACAGTAAATGGATGAAAACCATGATAGAGTGCCTTGACTAATTATTCATCACATTATGCCCACACAAATGCATCAGACAAAAGAAAAAAAAACAACCTAGAGGATTCTTCGTGGACCAATGCATTTGAGAGGAACCGGAAACGTTCTTCATCCTAATGGAGTCTCACAGCCTCAAAGCTGCAGGATTAAACATGAATCATGTAGCGTTTAGTGGGGAAATGAGCCAGATGAAGTCATTGTGCAGGTTAATGTGGTTGAATGTATTACAACTTTACTGGATTATACAGACATAAGATTGGCCAACAAGAACAGGAGGGGAAGAGAGATGACGAGCGCTATTACAACAACAATAAACATTTTGACTGAGGTGTGTTTTGGTATGTTTGATTTCACAAACTGTCCTTGGTAATATTGTAAAATCACTCAAAACTTTTGATGTTTAAAGAAAAAAAAAAACATAACTGGTGATTTTTTTGCCAGGATATTGTCCAGTAGTTTCACAGACATTTAGGATTGCACAATATTATCGGACTGTTACCAGAATTGGCTGATAAAGGCATTAAATGCAAATACTGGCATTTGCCCAATATAAAAAATGATGCCGATATGCCTCGTGAATAAAGACATGCTCAGGGTGTGCTAGTGATGATGTCACATCAGCAGTGTGCTTTTTCTTGAATGATGTGAGATTTCTAAAACTTGATTAGAATCACTGTTTTAGATCGCCACATTTAATTTAAGAGAGGTTTTTTATAGTTAAAGTTTTTAATGTACACTCATTATGAAAAGAACTTTATCAGATAAATCAGTTAATTATTTATGCTAAGAAATAATATTAAAGAAAGAAATTACATTTTTCAAATATTTTCAATTAAATGTTGCTTTAAAGAGGTCAAATGAAAAACTGATGTTTCTGCCGCTCCAAAAGTGCCTCCTACTGGCAGACAATGAATTTGGTATTTTCAATAACCCCATCTACAGCAGCATGTTTTTGTTGTTGCTCTTCTGTTTTTGTTTGTTTTCTGTAGCAACTCTGAGCACTTTTTCTATTTTTTTTCCTGGCTGAATTACTTTTCTTTCAATCTATAAGAATAAACAGCATATTATACTGTAGTTAAGTTAATATATTATCATTAATAAGGTGAGCCTGGAAGTCTTATGTTTATTTGACAGTGATTTCACATTTCTTGTTTGTATGAAGGCTAAATACAAATAAAAAACATTATTTGTACCATTTTTTCCTAAAATATTATATAGTTTTATAGAAGGAGGTTTCATAGATTTGGCAAACTCATTTTTCAGAAGTTTGTATTTCTGTTTTGGGCATTCTTGGCAGTAATTCTGAGGCTTTAAAATATTGTTCATATCGTTATCGGAATTATATTAATGGAACAGCAGTGCTGATTGCCACTGTAAATAAAGCAGCATTGCACCTAAATATTTTAATATGGATAATATAGTGGCAAGATGAACAGAAAGTACCACCTAAGCTTCTCTGAGTTCCCCTTAGAGATACATTCATATAAACCCCCACCCCTCGAGCTTTGTTAATGTCCCATTACAGACTTCATAATATTTCCACGCAAATGACATTTTGGAAAATGCTTGCAATACAGTTTGTGTGCAAGTCCGGAACAGAGATCGGCTGAAATGAAATAAAACAAAAGAGCTGATTTCTAATCGCGCGTTTGGAGCAGAAACTGGCCAGTTACGATTTATGCCAGTTCGAATATTTTCTACTACTAGCATTATTTGTTTCAGGCTTGGCTAAAGGAGAACACAATTTTTTTTTTAAATAATAACTTTCCAGGACAACTACAAGATTTTCCAAGACATTTTCTATTTTCTCTCATTTTCCATGTGTTTTCCAGGACGCGTGGGAACCCTGTTGTTCTAATGAACGCTTTTGCTCAAAACAAATCAACTTGAACTTAGAGGTTCAAAAAAGTATAATCTCTGTACTATAGTGCATTTCTATCTAAATCACATCTTGATGAAGTTTTAAAATTCAATCATGCAAAATTTTGAACAATCTATAAAGAAAATTCCTTCAAATTGATACAGTACACTGTGCCATATTTTTAATGATTTTTCACAGTGTAGATGTGAGGACATTCCACACTAAAAAATACAGTTTACAAATGGGGGACAAGCTAGAAAAAGGTCAGAGAAAGAATATACAGTTAAGGTCAAAAGTTTACATACACCCTGCAGAATCTGCAAAATGTAAATTATTTTACTAAAATAAGCAGGATCATTCAAAATGCATGTTATTTTTTTATTTAGTACTGGCCTGAATAATATATCTCATATAAGGGATGTTTACGTGGTCCACAAAAGAAAAGAACAGTTGAATTTATAAAAATTGCCCCATTCAAAAGTTTACACAGCTTTTTTTTTTTTTTTTTTTTTTTTTTTTGTGATTCCTTAGAAAAATCTTTCAGGTCCCACAAATTGTTTGGTTTCTCAGCATTTGTGTGCATTTGAACCCTGCGACTAAGTGACTAATAAAATTTTGGTCGACCAAGCTTCTTCTCGTTAGTCCACTATTAGAGGGCACCCCAAAAAAGTTTGTTTTCTAAATGTTTTTTTAATATAATGAAAGTCAGTGGGGTTCAATAATCCAATTTTCATTTTTGTGGGAACTTCAAGTAAAGGGAAGTCAATAGAAAGTCCTCAAAAGTACATGTTCTCAATTCCAAGGAGCCTATACTGGGCTATTTATTCTCCAGAGACTCCTGCCTTTGTTTTTCCCACACTTAAATAAAAAGACGTGAGGTCAGCCTCAAGGGACTGCTTGCTTTTTAAATACTTTAATACATTGATGTGAGCCCTGATTACAGTAAATGTCAAACTGAATGACGTTGCTAAGAGCAAACAAGGTCAAACGACAGAACTCAGAATCAGACAGCTAAATTTTTATAATACTAGTGTTTTCTATGTGCATGCTATGTGGTTACTTTTAAGCCTCTATGATATTGTGATTACAACAACAGCTTATTGTGTTCTTTTCAGCAACTCGTATTAATGGAGGAACTATCGATATAACATGTCACTGTAAGTTCTCTCCTTTTGCATTGTAGGTTAAGGAAGTCAAACAGCTGATTTCATAGGCTAAACAATAGCATTATGCTCAATTGTAATGCTTGTGCGAAGTGAGAGTTTGTGATCTTTAACGTCAAATCTGTGAGGATCTTTAAAAGCTCATATTCACTGTTGTCATTTGCTGAAACACAATGTTCGTTTTACTGGCAAGGATTTCGCTGTGGTCTGATTGTGAAAGGAATGCTTACCAGACCTTGGGTTTGTTGAATGTTCAAATGTTAACATTAGCATGCTTAGCCAAAACCAATGAGAACAATTTGGGCCTTACTATCAAAACAGTATCTCTAATGAAAACAAGCTAACCACACTTTCCACTTTCAAAAACAAACTAAACCAAAAAAGAGACAAAATATTTTGTGTTTAGCACTTCTCAGTACTAAACACCTGCTCAATCTCCTAGGAATTAAGAATAGAGCAACAGCCACTAAGATTATCAACAGGCCCTAGGCATTTCATTCACATATTCAGTTCATCTGTCCACTGTAATACGCAAACAGCTGCATAGCCGACACATCTTTCTAGTTCAACTGTAAACTACTACAAAACGTTCTTCCCATAAACCTTTCAAGACAAACCTATAATGAACACAGTGGTTAAAGCTTGCTATATATGCCAGAAGGCCCAAGTCAGTGAGATTTTATCTTTTTATTCATTAATAGATTGCATTAGTGCCCGCTCACTTTTTCAGCGGCTTTGGTCTGATATTATTTTTCTTATAGGGATTTTTAAAAAGTCTTTGTATACCAGCCAGCTACGAGGTGCATCACAACAATAAAAAAATATATATAATATAAAAAACCCCTGGGTATTAAGACTTGTATGGCTTAATATAATGTAAATGATGTCTCTTACTAAAACCCATGAAAGATTTACGTTATCTGAAAAATCCACATCGTTTTATACATATTTTGGACTATGGGGGCACCATTATTTCAATGATGTGAAATGGTTGCATTCAGCGAGCTACTGCCGCTACCTCATGCTATTTTTACCGCAACACAACTCAGAAAATAAAATACTGATACAATGACCACAGCTAACACCTTCAGTGCCTACGGCATCATTACAAGCGTCTGCATGTTTGCATCCTGCCAGGATGACATCTAATGTTTCTTGTCTCTGCAGTTTGTAAGCTCTTTCAGTAGCTATGATCTACTAAAAGCCTCAAAGGCATCAGGGCTAAAGTGGAGAGAACAAAGACGTGGGTCTTTAGGAAGTTTTGTTCGTCCAGAGGCATCTTCCCATTCTTTTCTCCTCTTCTTATCGCTAGGAAATCAGTGAAGACTTGTGAAGAAGTGCTGCTAAAAATTACAACCAAAAGACGCACAATGTGACATTGTATCAGTATTTTATTTTTTGTTGTGATGTAGTAAAAATAGGAACAGGCAGCGCCAGTAGCTCACTGAGTGCAACCATTTTGCGTCATCGAATAATGGCGGAATCAAAATCCAGAACCCAACTGTTGCACTCTGCTGCTAAACTCCAAGGAAAGTACTACACTAACCATAATCATACCAATCAGAGAAGTGGCATATGTAAAGTTTTATCTTCAAAAAGGGCTACTTTTAACTTCGCAGGTGTTTGACTGTCAACCATGAAAACTGCATTGGATAAATTATCTTCTATGGAGCTAGCATTTGTTTTGCTGCTGCTGATAAACTGATTAATTGTTGCACACCCAGGGTTCGAAATTAACTTTTTTACTTGGTGGCACTGGTGCTCCCAACTTCAAAAAGTTAGGAGCACCAAAAAATTTTTAGGAGCACCTAATTTCTTTTTAGTAATGCGCCGATCTTGATTCTTCATGGTCGATTCGGATTGCAGATGTTTTACAAGCAAATGGGCTGACTGTGAAAGCCTTTTTTATATATTTTACGCCTTAAGCAAGGGACAAGAATGAATGAAAATATGAGTGAACAAGATGTTTGTTTTCTCTATTATAGGTAGAGCCATTTAAATTAGAGAACTGCTGCATTTTTAAACAATCTACAGTATAAACAACAAAAAATAAACGACAGTTCTTTCATAGTCGTGTAGGCAATAAATGCAGGCATGATCAAAGTAGGCTACTCTTTCAATATTCAAAGTGCAAATGGAGACCGAATTTTTCAAGCATGATACAGCGCTATAGACACTACACAACTTATTATAGCCCACATACTAATAACAGCCTAGATATTTTATGTAGCCTAATTCGTGAGCATTGGGGAGTCGCTCTCTAAACGTGGGGTATTAAAATTGCTTTTGAATGCGCGTGCGCGTTTTACTTTTGGTTTCATTTTAACGATCGCACGAAACTCTCGACAACGCGGAGCGTGCATTCTACAATACAAGAGATTACTTCAACAAAACCATTTGAAAGTGGGAGGACACCAACTGGATTTTGAAAAGTGTGTCCCGAGTGGAAATTACGCCCCTGCATGAGTGGAACTCTACCGCTGAGTAATCATTTGATGTGAATGTATGCCACGTTGTACAGTATATTGAGTCGGAGGCGGCAGAATTGTATCTGACAGAATGTACGCTGTAGCACGAAATATAGTAGATTTCTTCAAAAGCTGATTGTGGAGACCTTTTAATCGTCCACAATCAAAAGAGAGTATCAGCTCACAGCACTCTGTGTGGCAGTTAGGCTAGCGAAAGTTTGAAAGAAATGAAACCAAGTCGCAACACAACAATTTCTCGCACTTGCACAAATGCTCCCAAATATGATTTGAAGTCACGCAGATTAAATTTTGGGAGCATATGCGACCAAAACTGTCGCAATTTCGAGCCCTGACACCTGTCTCTGGAACAGTTTGCAAAACTGTTTGTATTATTGTGTAACGAATGAACTTCAAGTTATTGATTGATTTTATCTGCTAGAGCTGAATATTTATCATGAAGTTCAACTTCAAAGTTTGGGAACCCCTAGCAGAATCTGTGAAAATGTGAATAATTATAACAAAACAACAGAGATCATACAAAATGTATGCTATTTTTTATTTAGTAAGATACTCATTGTCCTGAGTAAGATATTTTACATAAAAGATGTTAAATATTAAATATTACTAAAATAACCCCCTTCAAACAACGCTCTTGGTTCTTAATACTGTGTGTGGTTACCTGGGTGATCTACGACAGTTTTTTTGTGTTTTGTGATGGTCATTCATGAGTCTCTTGTTTGTTCTGAACAGCTAAACTGAGCACTGTTCTTCAGAAAAATCCTCCTGGTCCTGCAGATTCTTCAGTTTTCCAGCATCTTCTGCATATTTGAACCCTTACCAGCAGTGACTATGATTTTAAGATCCATCTTTTCACACCGAAGCCAACTGAGGGACTCATATGCAACTTTTACAGAAGGTTCAAACGCTCGTTGATGCTTCAGAAGAAAACACGATGCATTAAGAGCCGGGGGTAAAAACTTTTGAACAGGATGAAGATGTCCAAATTGTTCTTATTTTGTTGAAATATCATTTTTTTTCCATTTAGTATTGCCCTTCGGAAGCAACAGAAGATAATTTGTCTTCCGGGAAAGATGCAAGTAAGTACAATTTACCTTGATCTTTAAATTCCAAAAGATTTCACCCCGGCTCTTAATGCATTGCACTTCCTCCTGGAGCATCAGTGAATGTTTGAACCTTTTTTAATAGTTGTGTATCTGTTTGCTCAGTTTTACTGTTCAGAACAAGCGAGGGACTCATGAACAACCACCATTAAAAAAAAGGCATAGATCATCCACATAATTTCAGCTATTTTTTTTGTCTTGTGGACTATGTGTAAACATAATTTATGTAAAATATCTTACTCAGGACAGTACTAAATTGAAAAAAAATAACACACATTTTGTATGACCTCTCTTATTTTGTCAAAATTATTCAGTTACACAGTTACACAGATTCTGCAAGGGGTTCCCAAACTTTCGCATGCCACTGTGCTTCTGCACTAAGGCGACCGGAAGAATGTTTGTAATTTCAGTTTGTGATTGTGATAAACATCTGAAACAAAATTAATTCACTTACCTGAACCACTTCTATTCCTCTTTTCCTGAAAGAAACAGAAAAAAATAATATTATTACTTTTTGCTTATGCCACAAGTTTTGACAAAAGTGACTGAACAAGAAAAGGTGTTAAACTTGGATTTTTAAAATGTAAGATACCATCATAGCAGATTACATTCTGACATAAAAATGAAACCTGGATAAAAATATCTGTTGCCTAGCAACACAGAGTTGAGATCCAGTTAAACCCTGACTGGCCGTAGGAAGCGAATCAACACCACAGAAGCTGGTTTGAGCTGTAAACCGTCGTAAGTCAGAACCATCAACCCACATGTGCTGTTAGAAAACCTCTACATTTAGACAACGCACAACCGTCACAAATCAAGTGCTAGTCAAGTGTTAGAATTTACTCTAAAGTTTCTAGAAAAACAACAAGACAAGCTGACACACAAGAATCAGTTGTCAAGATGTTGTGCTTTGCACTCAAGTTTAATATGTGCTCCATTTTACTTTGCTTTGTGGAGAGGATCCAACATTAAGCATGCTTTTGGGAAAGCCTTTTGGATGAGCTTATGAGTTCATTAGAAAGCCAGGCAACCATTTTCTTTTCTAACATCAGATTATTCCACACCAATGTCAAGATAATCATAAAGTGCATAAGCCAGAGCTTATTTATTATTCTGTCAGGAAACATCATGAGTGGGTTTGTGGGAGTTATTTAAGTCTCAGGGCGAATTAACTTTTCTGTGCGGGTTAATTTATTATGGGAGGAAAATTATTTTGGTGGGTGATAGATTAAAAATATATGGATATGGAAACGGAAAAAACATTTACCCAAAAATACCCTTAAGTTTTTACACAGAACATTGGGTCTGTCAGATCACACAGACAAAACATGCCTCAACTCCTGAACGCAGATTATGCTGTCAATATTACATTAAACACAACATGTGCCAGAAGGCGGGAAAGAACGGCGTCCGTTGTGAAAGTGAAGCAATTAAAAGGAATTTTTTTATTGACTGTACAAATCAGAGGTCCTTGGCTAATGTAGTCTGAAGACACTTAAATGTCAACACTCCCTCAGAAACTGACTGGGAGTATCAACTAGTCCTTCCCTACCTTCTGGGGCTTTCACAAACGTAACATTTTGGCTGACGATTAATTGTGATACAAATAAGTGATATAATGTAGACAATGTAATTGTTAGAGACACCCTGTGGTTAAAAAAAAAAAAAAAAAAAAAATTTCTTGTTGTTTACATTTCTATCTGGTGTTTTTAGTATGCTTAAAGACAAACCATATGCAAATGCATCAGTCAACACCACTGCCAAGAATTTTCTGCTTAAAACTTAAAACTCCTAAAACAGTCCCTGTTTCTTACCATCACAAACATTTAAGCAATCTCTTCAACCTGCAAGCTGGGCTTTTCATATCTGGTCAAAGGTTTCTATTTACAGAATACTTTTACACTGTTAAGCAATGTAGCCAATCACAGGCATATCAATTGATTACTGAAACGGAATGGCCAATCAGTGGTGTTTAAGAGGAATGAGATCATGTAAGATGAGCGCTCTTTGCACGCTTTCAAGGCTAAATCAATCAGAATTTAAATATGCTCACTCATGAATTCATTCTCAAAACTGCAATGAATGACATAGTGATAACCATTTATCCAAATAACTGCCACTTGGCATTGTGTAGCATTTAACTGCTTCAGTTAACTGAGTGAAAGTGGGGCAGGTCTGATTTGGTGCTAATTATCATTTTCATAGATCATCGAATATTAAATGTGGTAAGGGTGCAGTTACATTCATGCCATTTTAAGACATGAAGAAATTGTTTTCACGGAAAAAAGCTTGTAATTTGACAAGTTTGTATTTGCAGACTTTTTTTCATCAGAATTGTGAGATAAAAACTTGGAATTGCGAGTTATAAAGTCCAATTCTGAGAGGAAAAAAGACTGACATGTTCTCAGAATTGCAAGTTTATATCTCACAATTCTAACTTAACTCGCAATTGCGTGTTATTAGAAAAGTCAGAACTGTGAGTTTGTTTCTCAGAAGTGCGAGTTTATTTCTCAAAATTGACCCATCAACAGCTTGATTGACAGGCGATCTGACCAATCATCTGACGTCTTTCTGCGGTTGAAATAAAATACATTCTGATGTTCATTCATGTTTTTTTTGTGCTTTAAGAAAAGACGATCGGTTCACGTGTCATCGATCTAATGAGGCAATACAGTGATGTGTCATGACACATTAAAGAGCCACAAAATGATATTGATTGTTTGAATTTCTGTAAAAGTCAGAATTCTGAGTTTGTATCACGCAATTCTGAGGAAAAAAATTCAAAATTGTGAGTTTGTATCACTCAATTCTGATGATAAAAAGTCCAAATTCTGAGTTTGTATCACTCAATTCTGAGGAGAAAAAGTCCAAATTCTGAGTTTGTATCACTCAATTGAGGAGAAAAAGTCAGAATTTCGAGTTTGTAATACCTAATTCTGAGGAAAAAAGTCAGAATTGTGAGTTTGTATCACTCAATTCTGAGGAGAAAAAGTCCAAATTGTGAGTTTGTATCGCAATTCTGAGAAAGTCAAAATTGTGAGTTTGTATCACTCAATTCTGATGAGAAAAAGTCCAAATTCTGAGTTTGTATCACTCAATTCTGATGAGAAAAAGTCCAAATTCTGAGTTTGTATCACTCAATTCTGAGGAGAAAAAGTCAGAATTTCGAGTTTGTAATACCTAATTCTGAGGAAAAAAGTCAGAATTGTGAGTTTGTATCACTCAATTCTGAGGAGAAAAAGTCCAAATTGTGAGTTTGTATCACTCAATTCTGATGAGAAAAAGTCCAAATTCTGAGTTTGTATCACTCAATTCTGAGGAGAAAAAGTCCAAATTCTGAGTTTGTATCACTCAATTTTGAGGAGAAAAAGTCCAAATTCTGAGTTTGTATCACTCAATTTTGAGGAGAAAAAGTCCAAATTCTGAGTTTGTATCACTCAATTTTGAGGAGAAAAAGTCCAAATTCTGAGTTTGTATCACTCAATTCTGAGGAGAAAAAGTCAGAATTTCGAGTTTGTAATACCTAATTCTGAGGAAAAAAGTCAGAATTGTGAGTTTGTATCACTCAATTCTGAGGAGAAAAAGTCCAAATTGTGAGTTTGTATCACTCAATTCTGATGAGAAAAAGTCCAAATTGTGAGTTTGTATCACTCAATTCTGATGAGAAAAAGTCCAAATTCTGAGTTTGTATCACTCAATTCTGAGGAGAAAAAGTCCAAATTCTGAGTTTGTATCACTCAATTTTGAGGAGAAAAAGTCAGAATTTCGAGTTTGTAATACCTAATTCTGAGGAAAAAAGTCAGAATTGTGAGTTTGTATCACTCAATTCTGAGGAGAAAAAGTCAAAATTGTGAGTTTGTATCACTCAATTCTGAGGAGAAAAAGTCAGAATTGTGAGTTTGTATCGCAATTCTGAGAAAAAGTCAAAATTGTAATTTCTTAGGAGAAAAAGTCAGAATTGTGAGTATTGCGCAATTCTGAGGAGAAAAAAAAGTCAAAATTCTGAGTTTGTATCACGCAATTCTAAGAAAACTAAGAATTGTAAGTTTTTTCTTAGAATTGCGAAATGCAAACTTGCATTGTAAGATTACCTTTTTTGTCAGAATTGTAAGATTACCTTTTTAAATTTATTCAGTGGTGGAAACAGGCTTTTATATATTTCCCACAATATAATTGTAATTGTTAAATTACATTTCTGAAATACATTAAAACAGCTTTTTCTAATTAAAAATAATAATATTTCCCTTAATATAATTGGTGAAAAAAAATGCAGTCTTGGTGAGCATAAGAGACTTCCTTCAAAAACATTTTTAAAAAAGCAGTACAGTAGTGTATCTGCTTTTATTTAGGGCAGGATATTCTAACAATCTTTAAAAAAAAAAATACTAGGACAAAATGATGCAGAAGGAGGCAGTAAAATGTAACAGCGATATTGTGTAAAGCGAGATGTGGAGTTCAGGACGTTGCTGGGTCGCAGTGACAGATCAAGGCCACTGGATTTAACGATACGGACAGATGTAGGTGCAGCTCAGATTTCATTGGTTTTATTCAATTATCTAAAAATGAAGCAAAATACTGGAGAAAGAAAGCAAAACATAGTAAGCGCAATCATTTTTATTATGACTAAAATACGAAGAAGGGTAAAGTAAGCATTTCAATAGAACAATGTGCTTAGTTTCAGAAATTTTCCACATAAAATTCCCAGGCTTCCTCACAATCATGAGTTTATATCTCACAAAAAAATAGATTAAAAAAAATCTGATCAGGGTAAAGTCCAAACTTGCATGCGATTCAAAGATAAGGTCCATGCTTCAGTGAGCGCATTCATATCACAGGCCTGGAACTGGTAAGATGAATGTGTGTGGTTATAGGCCTATACCGCACACGAGACTACACCAACTGTGATGGATGGCCCTGCCAACTTCCTCAAAAATGATTACATACGCAAGGCAATATTGCACCTAAACTTCCTGTCGAATTTAGACAAACAGCCGTTCAGCAGTTTTAGAGTGGCTGCATATCTAGCAAGTCTCTGAAAGATTACTGAATGTCAACAGTACATAAAACACATCTCTCAATCCTGTATCAAAATTATTCAATATTAAATCATATATGTTTCACAAGATTATTAAGCATTCTGTGAAATGTGAGAATAGCAGAGGAAGGGAGTTTGAAATAGTGACCTCATTTCTTCGAGAGCACAATTATGACCTCTCTAGACCTCTGTTTATCCATGCAGCTGCGAGTGAGGACTGCTTATAATGTCAGCAGGGAATATCGCAACCAATCGCCGTCTGGGACGGGACACACGAACATACACACGCACGCACATGTTGGCGGGCAAAATACGTGGTTACCAAAAACACAAACCGCTTCGGTCTGACTCGACTGTTGCTATGCTTCTGTTGTTGCCCTGGTTACAAAACAAACTGGCAGAGTTGCTTGGTTCACGTGTAGCCAGCAATTAATTGTGAAGTGAAGAAGGCAGAAAGACTGATGGACAATCACAATACTTCAGATTATATTATTGCTTATGAAAAAGTATGTTATACTTCGCTTCATAATCTGATGAGATATACAGAGACCAGAATATCAAAAAATTGAAGCTGGGCTCTTTCAGTCTTTTTCCCCCTTCAAAATTAGACTTTATAACTCGCAATTATCAGTTTTTACCTCACAATTACGAGAAAAAAGTCAGAATTGCGAGATATAAACACACACATCACACAATTCTGAGAAAAGAAAAGTCTGAATTGTGAGTTTCTATCTCGCAAATCTAACTTTATAACTCACAATCATAAGTTTATATCTCACAATTGAGAAAAAAAGTCAGAATTGTGAGATAAAAACTGGCAATAACCTTTTTTACCTTTTTTTTTTTTTAAAACAAAGGTAACTGTTAATTTTTTTTATCGCAAAATTCTAAATTTTGTCTCGCAATTGAGAGTTTACATCTCGAAACTGACTTCTTTTCTCAAAATTATGAGTTATAAAATTACAATTGTGGGTTATAAAGTCCAATTCTGAGGGGGAAAAAAGACTATTTTCTTACAATTGTGAGTTTATATCATGGAAATCTGAGAAAATAGTCAGAATTGTGAGTTTCTATCTCGCAAATCTAAATTTATGACTCGCAATCGTGAGTTTATATCTCACAATTCTGATAAAAAGTCGCAATAACCTTTTTTATTTTTCATTAAGTTGCGGAAACTGGCTTTTTTATAAAGGCAAATGTTACTTTTTGTATCTCACAATTCTACATTTTTGAGAGTTTACATCTCGCAACTCTGACTTTTCTGAGAATTGCATGATAGAAACGTTCAATTCTAATTTATAAAGTCTAGTAATTCTGACTTCTTTTCTCAGAATTGTGAGATATAGAGTCCAATTCTGAGGGAAAAATGTCTATTTTCTTACAATTGCGAGTTTATATCTCTTAATTCTGACTTCAGAACTCACAATTGAGTGTTATAAAGTCAGAAATTACTTTTACAAAGTACTTTACACTCATGACCAGATGAGATATATAGAGACCAGAATATCAAAAAATTTAAGGTGGGCTCTTTCGACTTGGGATAGTAAGTATCCAGCTAGCAATGCCTTAAAAATAGGCATCAAATTTTCATATCACAATAGACGCTAAAGCTTTTATCACAGTTTAGAATAAAGTATTAGAAACTTAATAGTAGTTTTACTAATAACAAGTTTAATAATATCTTATTTCATATAACAAAAAGCACTGTAAACCCTAATGCTCAAAATAATTGATTAATTTCGGTAGGGCAAACTTAAATTTAACAAATCAGTTTAAATCAAGTTAAATTTATTATTTAGAAATGTATTTTTCATTTGAGCTTACAAAACTATGGAAGTATGGAAATCTGTTTCCGCCACTGAACAAAAATGTAAAAAAATGCTACTTTATATCTCATAATTCTGACTTTTTTTTACCCTCGCAATTCTGACTTTTTATTGTGAGATATTAACTCGCAATTGCAAAATACAAATCCGCATATGCAAGAAAAAGTCAGAATTGCTAGTTTTTTTTTTTTGCAATTCCAACTTTTTTCCTCAAAATTGTGAGATTTTATAAATAGTTAGAGAGAGTTATAAAGTCAGATTTGCTAGTTTTTATATCACAATTCTGAATTGTGAGTTTGTATCATGCAATTTTGTAAAAAAAAAAAAAAAAAAAGTTTTCAGAATTCTGAAATAAAGAGACGCAATAACCTCTTTTTTATTCAGTGGCAGAAACAGGCTACTGACTATTTTCTACAATTCTGACTTTTCTGAGAATTGCATGATAGAAATTCTCAACTGCGAGTTGTAAAGTCTAGCAATTCTGACTTCTTTTCTCAGAATTGTAAGATATAAACTCACAATTGTGAGTTATAAAGTACAATTCTGAGGAAAAAAGAATTGTATTTTTGCAACAATTGCGAGTTTATATTTCATAACTCTGACTTAACTCACAATTGAATGTTATAAAGTCAAAATTGCAAGATATGAACTTGCAATTCTGGCTTACTTTCTTAAAGAGAAAAAGAAAAAGTTCACATCACACAATTCTGAGAGAAAAAGTTTTTTCAGTTCTGCTTACTTAAAACTTTTAAATTTCTTAACTTAATGTATGTAACATCAATTTTGCCAACCTATTTGGGGTTTACAGTGTACATGTAAATACAAAAAATGATACACAATACAATGTATGAAGTAGGCAAATGCTTCAAACAATACAGAACAAAAAGAATCATAAAATTATCTACCCAAGACACGTTCTTTAGCATAATTTAGCTCAGATGAAAATGCTAAAATGTTTAAGTCTAAACTAATGTTTGAAAATAAATATCAAATCTTGAAGGATTTAGTGATGTTTGATACATTTATCATATATTTTAAAGGGTCAGTTCACTCAAAAATGAAAATTGTGTCATTAATTACTCACCCTAATGTTGTTCCAAACCCGTAAGGCATTCGTTCAACTTTGGAACACGAATTAAGATGTTTTTGATGAAATACGAAAGCATTCTGACTAGGGCTGTCAAATGATTAAAATTTTTAATCAGATTAATCAGACTTTTCAGTGGATTAATCATGATTAATCACTATTTGCAACATCTGAATCCTAACCATTTTTTTTCTAAAATGCATACCAAAATATAAATAACAGGATACATAATTTTCACATTTTCATATTATGCCAGGGCCCGCATCGGGCCTGTTTTAGGCTACTCCTTATTTTTTATATTTTAGATATCCATCAATAATGTTGCGCTGGTGGAAACAACACAAGACTTTCGCTTTTACTTTCGATAACGGCTCGGATGGCGCAACTGGAAGAGATCCGCGTTCAATCGCACGCAGTAGGCTAAAACTTGCCACAAAATACCGGCAAAAATAAATAATAAATGTGTCGGGGAAAGAGTAAGGACATATCTGAATTATTTATTAATAAAGTGTATTCAATGTGAGTCAATGTGAGTCAATGTCGCAAAGATCCTGCAATCTCATTTTTGGACACGCCTTGAGAGAGAAATTTATCGTTAAGGATTACATATTAAACAAGTTTTTGTTTTCGATTTGTTTTATTTCGTTAAGTAATAATTAAAAACTTTCTATAGATATGTTTATCATGTCTGTGAGGCATGCATTTAGCTTTATTTTTGTTAAGCACTCCTATTCAAGAACAAGACGACAGAAAGCGCATCATTTTTGTTTTCTTTATTTTATAAAAACACTGCAACGTTTTTTGGTGTATTACTTTTTCCTTTGTGAGCAAAAATGACGGATAATTTGAAATTGCTTCCACTGAAAAAATGCAAATGATTGAGCTGGTGCCTCGATGACCTGCAAAGCGGCTTTATGTATCTTCCACTCTCCACTCTGTCATTGTGTCAGTCACCGCTCTTTCAAGAATGAACGTAATTGTACGATGTACAGATGTAATTCCCAAACATAAGAAAAACGAAATTTTCATACAACTTCTGAATGGATTATGGCATGGAAAGTGCAAAGCGCGCTCTCTTTATTATCACTAAAAGCGTCACAAATCTAGTTCATAGAGATCTCACAACGTTCCGTTATAATCAATAAAGCTTTCTAAACTACACAATGAATCTTTTATTTACATCGCGTCTACACTTAGTCAGGAGATGAACAACGCTGGATTGTTTGTCAGATCTTCAATTGCTTTGCTTTCGCTTGAGGGTAGGCTATATAGCACCGTCTACCCCAGTAGAACCGGGCCTAAGCTTGGCTAACCACTCCAGTTGCAGAGGGGCTGTCGGCCAGGCTTGTACTTGTTAACCATCATCATTCTTTTTATATTTGAATCCGTCCATAGGCTCACCTTGCTCCATCTCGCCTCTAGCTCCCCAATCCTGACAAATAATTCGTCACACTGCGCATGCGTGAAATGCGTTAAAAAATTTGACGTAATTAACAACAACAAAATAATTAACGCCGTTAACGCGTTATTTTCGACAGCCCTAATTCTGACACAACACTTTCTTCAAAGAATGTAAAAAATACCTATTATTAGTACCTTTTACCAAAGAAAGAAAAGGAAATCTAAAGAAAAAACAAGAGGAATAAAAGGAATGAAAAGGAATAAGCACTCTACTTTTATGGCAAGTAAATTTACGGTGAAGCATTTCTTTAAAGCTGTGATGAAAGCAATTATTTTTTTGTCTGTCATTGTCATGAAGGTCACTGCAAGATCATCAACGCCAAATGGATCTCTAGGGAAATCTAATTAGAGCTCAGAGAATACTAGTGGCAGTCATGTAACATTGCCGAAACATGAAAAACAACATGACAGTGCTAGAGAAAGCCTGTCCTAGAAAATAATTTAGTTAGTGTCAAAATACAAGAGGTGTGACAGGAGTTAGAACAGCTAAACAGATCTTCCCTCAACTCAAATCGACTCCAGACATCTTGAGTAATTTGGTTGAAGAGGTTCCGAAAGGATTAACATTTTAATCCACAAAACATTTTTAATCTGTGCTACTGTGATTGACACACTCATAAGGTCACCAGTACTGTATATTCAAGTGACATTCAGACTTGCAGTAACTTGATTTATTCAAAAACATAAATATCATTGTCCTTGAGTGGGCCAGCCAGAGACCGGACTTGAACCCAATCAAACATTTCTGAAAAGACCTCAAAATGTCCGAACAGCCGTCCTCATATAACCAGACAGATCTTGAGAGGATCTGCAGAGAAGAATGGCAGAAAATCCTCAATTCCAGAGGCAGGTTGCACCAGTTATCCTTAAACTTGTTTCGGAATGGAAGCAATATCGACAGATACTTAAGGTCGCAGTATCGCAATCAGTATTGAACATGCAAAAAGTGGTATAAATCATCCCCAAAATGAACTGAGAGGTTTAAACCCTCTGAAGAGACACAAAGGCTTTTTATCAGGCTCAGTCCTGGATAAGGTTGGGTATCGTTTCAATTTTATCGATTCCGGTTCCGATTCTGCTTATCGATTCCGATTCTTATCGATTCCTAATTCCGATTCCAATAAAAACTAAAAAACCATTAAAAAGTTTTAAGTAAAACATTTAGATGTCAAACATATTTATTCTGTCTTTTGCCTATGGTTTTACCAAAAAAACAACTAGACTAATATAAATGTCAAACATTAAATTGTAATAAAGTAGTAATAAAAGTAATAAAATGGGAACAAACTAATCAATTAGCAATAGCATAAATAAATAAAACTGAACAAATGTCAGGTACAGAAATTGAAATCAAAAGTTTAAAAACACTGCATAGTTGTATTTAAATATATAAAATATTGATTAATCCTCAGTAAATTTATAAAAGATATTCAGTCAGTTAATGATTTTCTTTTGTTCTTTGATTAACATGAATGACAGGCAGCACGTTTATTAGACGGCTGTCTCTTTAACACCGAACACAGATCTAAAATTACTGTTACACGTGTTTTCTTTCTCATCTGTTTAGTGTTTACATTTATTCAAACACTGTGTTTATGAGGATATGCTGACGCATTTCGTGCATACAGGTCAATAAATGTGAAAGATAAGTCAGTTCCGGGCTGGAACAACCTTTTCTGCAGTGAAAATGCATGAAACTGTTAGAAAACGGACACAAATTTGAAACCCACATCGCTTCGTGCTCGCACTTCAGACGTGCACTGCACGCAAATAGTGCGCAAGTTCTTTTCCTTCCTGCACTTAAAAAAAAAAATAAAAAATAAAAAATAAAAAAATCACATTAACATGCAAACGCGGGAATCATTACGTGGAATCGAAATGCACATGTCTTATCGAATACCCGGTTATTGGAAATTTGGAACTGGTTCTAAAATGGAACTGGTTCTCGATACCCAACCCTAATCTTGGAGGGCCACTGTCCTGCAGATTTTAGCTCCAATTTGCCTCAACAAACCTGCCTGGAAGTTTCTAGCATGCCTAGTAAGACCCTAGCTGGTTCAGGCGTGTTTAATTGGGGCCGGTAAAACCACAATGACAGTTTTTTTTTACAATTTTTGTAACAGAGCAGATCAAATATGATACACCTTAGCTAAAATACACCTTGCTGAGGTTTTGGTGTAAGGGATTTTCAATGGATAGACAAAAATCTCTCAGGTTTTAATAAAAGTATCTTGTGTTTCGAAGATAAACAAATGTCTTGAACATGAGGGCAAATCATTTTTGAATAAACTTTCTTTTTAACTCTAAGCCTGTGTTTTCTGTGCCTGTCTGTGTTTTTACTATTATATGGTAAGAGATGCCATTACACATCTTCTGAAGGAGTACTAAATATCTAGATCGAAAAACAGCAAAGAAGAAACAGAAACAAGCGATCGCATATGTAAGCAAATGCATATGTAAAATAAAGTGATTATGAAACATTTATAGCATATAAATCAAAACACTGCAGATCCAGGAAGCAGAGATGCACCGAATGTTCGGCAACCGAATAAGCGAAAAGGCGAAATAAATTATAGGGTTCAAAAGGCCAAAGTAATGAGAATCATTTATAAATCTGCTGCTGTCAGCAAAAAGTAGTACTGAGGTCTCCTTGTGGGTTTCCAAAATAAAAGTCCACATTCATAAATGTTAGCATTGTAATTTTACGGTTGTTCTGTAAAATAAAATAAAAAAGTAAGACAAAAATAACGATAATAATCATTACAACAGCTCTATTAACACATTTATTATAACATTCTTCTTTGCGCAGCAAGGCTATATTTATTTGTACATTAAAAAAAAAATCACGCCTGATTCAAGAAGGGGGTCTTAAAAATGGCCAAAGAATATTATTTTACTAACTTATAAATTTTAAGTTAAATTGGGCTTTGTTGGTAGACCATAATGTCTACTAGAATGTTAAAATGTTCAGTAAAAAACTGTAAAAAAAGCACATTTTGGCTATTTAATTTATGCAATGGTAAAAAAAAAAAAAAAAAAAAAAAAATTTGCAAAATACAAAAAATACGAAAAACCGTGTTTGGTAATCGGCCTTCGGCCCAGTGTTTAATTTTGTTCGGCCTTGGCAAAGAATTTGCATTTTGGTGCATCCCTACCAGGAAGTAGTATATGATCATAAAGCTTTGGGGGTGTTGACAAAAGCAATCTACTCCATTTATGTTTAAATCATTGTTCGAAAACACAATGTTTAAAAGCAGAGGCTCTGTTGTTGTTTTTTTTACATATTTTATGTCAGAAAGTTATACAACAGAATATTCCGACGGCCATTAAAATGTTGGTAAAAATTATCAAAAAAATAAGAAAAAAAATGCTGATGGGGAAAGAATTAAGGACCTTTATGGTAGGACATTTACAAAATGTCTTTATGGAACATGATCTTACGAGTGGTTTGCGGTCCAGGGTCACATGTTTCAGATTTTCTTTATAATTTGCAATTGTAGCAAAAACCACTTGTACTGCAGCAGTATTTGAAATAGGGTTGTGCAAATAGACGATAGTATTGTGTATCGATGTCAGTTGCGTATCAGCGATCGCACAGGCTGACGATAAGATGATGTGACAATTGAGCATATCGCCTAACACTAACTTGAAATCCTCTTCCAGAAAATGAATCTAAAATGCTGATGACTCATGTTACACTAAACAGATTTCTGTCCAATCAAATCCTCTCTTGAATGAGAATGTCCCTCAAGCTCAATAACCATAGTTAAAATGTCACAAAGCCTATCCACCTTTTTTCAAGTTACCAATGAGTGCATAATGGATTCTAACTTCCGTTTGGATGCTATAACTAAATATAAATATGTGCGCAGGGTTAAGCTGTGCTGTTGTTGGCTCCCACAGTGACAGCAATAAACATAGGGAATTCCTGTAAAGTGCTTGTTTTGCGGTGAACCAGCAAATTCGTCTGTGTTTGGCAGCATATGCCCTGCATTCTATGTCAAACGCTGACAAGAGAAAAATCAGCATGACTTGCAGCGCCTAGGTTAAAAAACTGTGAGTGAAATAATAAAATAATGTGTGTTCTTCTTTTTCAAAGGTTCAACTTTGTATTATTAGCTTAGAAAATACATAAATTTGACTAGAAACAGAGACTGGAAATGTAGCACCGTTCCAGAACAAGTCGAGACTTCCGTATTCGGGAAAAAGGTGGATTTTAAAAGAAAAAAGACTAGCTCTTTGAAATGTCCAGCCTCAGCTTCCTGTTTTAATAGAAAATATAGATTAACAGTAAATAACATGATTAATTCAGTCGTTTCTCACACAATGCTATTGTATGGCTTTAGAAGACTTGGGCTAGACTGTATGAGTCATTGTATTGGCACAGAAAAGTCTTAAAAATGTCTTCAATGTTCAAAGTTTGAAGTTTAAAACGACATGAGGGTGAGTAAATGACAACAGGATTTTCGTATATGAGTGAAGTATCCCTTTAAAATACCACTAATGTGTGTAACACGCAAAAACATATCCCTCTTTGTTGACTAGCTGACAGAGCTGACCACTTACAGTGACCACATTGTTGTATTCCCGCTTTCCTTCACTTTCTCCAGTTACACAATTCCTCTAACACAGTCACAGCCACTGAGGAAATCCGATGCAATGCTGGCTTCACACTTTACACAATTGTTCATTCAGCTGGAGACCAAGACAGTGGGGCACAACGAGCAATGCACAAGACAAAAAAAAACAAACCACACACACAATCCTTCACTACACCACACACACAAAGCCTTGCGTGTAACCTTAACCCTTCGCCGGTCCAGCAGTTCGCTTTTCTCAGGTTACGAGGCCCATACAAACACAAGACACTCCAAGAGTGCTTTGCTACACCAGCTCTCACTCATTCACTCTCTCTCTCTCTCTCTCTGACTGCTGGCTAATAATCCAGGGCTTTCGATGATGAGTAAGCCAATCTGTCCGACTGCAAAGTCAAAGGGAATAAAAGTGCTGGCACAGTGTTAAAACACAGCCAGGCCAAGACTGGTCACCTACACGCACCATGTAAAATCATTCAAGTGTATCATAGTTTGGATAGCAGAGACGCTTTAGCCAAAACACATTTAGAGCAGAACAAAACACAGGCTTGAAGGAAATACTGCAAATATTTATAGCACGCTCTGTTTTTAAACAGGCAAACTACCCTTGACAATGTGCACTATGAACGGAACCAAACAGATTCATCTGTAGACAAATGAAACCAATTTTATTTGGGAGTCAGAGAGTAATTCACAACTCTTTAAAAATAAAAAAATAAAAAAAAACATAACATCACCACCAGTGCTAACAATGTTGGGGTGTTGAAAGTGGTTGCCAGGGCTTTGCTGTTTAGTTGCTATGTTGTTCTCAGAGGTTTTCACTAGTTGCCAGGTGGTTGTTTTTTTAGACCGAGTCAAAAGAGCCCCTACATATAGTTTTGTCCTAAAAACACACAATAATGTTAATTAAAAATAAATAAATTTAAAAAAAAAATTCTCAGGATGTTGCCTTCTAATACAACAAATTCAATACAATATTTTAAAAGATAAATTAATCAGTTTATTACAACAGCGTTTTAGTGCCACGTTGAAAAAAAAAAAAAGTAAAATCTAAAATTACGAGGTTGAATTCAAAATATTTGGAGAATAAATTCGAAAAGTTTAAAGAATAAAGGCGAAATGTTTTGAGAATAAAGGCGAAATGTTTTGAGAATAAAGATGAAGTGTTTTGAGAATAAAGATGAAATGTTTTGAGAATAAAGGCAAAATGATGAGAATAAAGTAGAAATGATGAAAATAAAGTCGAAATGTTGAGAATAAAGTTTATATGACGAGAATAAAGTCGAAATGTTTTGAGAATAAAGATGAAATGTTTTGAGAATAAAGATGAAATGTTTTGAGAATAAAGGCAAAATGATGAGAATAAAGTAGAAATGATGAAAATAAAGTCGAAATGTTGAGAATAAAGTTTATATGACGAGAATAAAGTCGAAATGGTGAGAATAAAGTAGAAATGATGAAAATAAAGTCGAATTGACGAGAATAAAGGAGAACTGTTTTGAGAATGAAATTGCATTTACAGAATAAATTTGCAATGTTTCGAGAGAAAAGTCTAAATGTTTCGAAAATGAAATCGAAATTCTGAGAATAAAGTCAAAATTAAGAGAATAAAGTTTAAATGTTTTGAGAATAAGTTCGAAATGTTTTGAGAATGAAGTCGAAATTCTGAGAATAAAGCAAAAATGTTTTAAGAAAAAAGTTGATATGACGAGAATAAAGTCAAAATGATGACAATAAAGTCAAAATGTTTTCAGAATAAAGTCGAAATGATGAGAATAAAGGCAAACTGTTTTAAGAATGAAATTGCAATTACAGACTAAAGTCGAAATGTTTCGAGAGTAAAGTCGAAATGTTTCGAGAATGAAATTGAAATTACAGAATAAAGTCGAAATGTTTTGAGAATGAAGTCGAAATTCTGAGAATAAAGTCAAAATTAAGAGAATAAAGTCTAAATGTTTTGAGAATAAAGTTGAAATTACAGCAATTAAAGTTATAATATTTTGAGAGTCACGGCACATTAATGAACGTGAAAAACGCATTATTGTAATAGACATATTGTTTGTATTTCGCTATAAAACTGACAGATTTTGAAAAGTTGAAACTGTGGAATATCTCTCAGTGCTTCCAATCCATGCCATTTGGATGCGCAATAGGCTAGAATATATTATAATATATTATAACTTTAATCTCGAAACACTTCGACTTCATTCTCGTATTCATAAATGTTAGTATTGTAATTTTACTGTTGTTCTGTAAAATAAAACAAAAAGTAAGACAAAAGATAATGATGATAACCATTACAACAGCTCTATTAATACATATATAATAATATTCTCCTTTGTTCAGCAAGGCTGCATTTATTTGTACATTAAAAAACACATGCCTGATTCAAGAAGGGGGTCACAAAATGGCCAAAGAATATTATTTTACTAACTTATTAAATTTAAGTTTAATTGTTAGTTGGTAGGCTATAACGTCTACTAGAATGTTAAAAATGTTTAGTGTTAAATATTTTTATATTGTCGTTTTATAATTTGTTTATTTTTCTTTTTTCGATAAAAGCAAGACAAAACTGTAAAAAGCACATTTTGGCAATTTAATTTATGCAATGGTGAAAAAAATGTGCAAAATACATGGGGGAAAAAAATAATATTAATGATATTTTAAAAATGCAGCTCTAGGTCTTTAATTTAGTTCAAGACTATAAGATTTTTTGATAACCCAGGGGGAGAAAATGGCAATCAGTTGCTTAGAAACTTAAACACATCTCTCATCAACAATTTATGTGTATTTACAAGTAACTCAACCAGCCCAACATGTCAAGATTGGCTCGACCAATGGCATGTGTTTGGACTGTTTGGAGCAACTCACTTAAAACATGAAAAATTTATTATTTTTGCTGTATTATTTAGCGTCGTCTGAGTCAACCTAAACAACCATTTCTCCTTATGAGACACTTCCACAAAAAACTGTGTCTTAACATGTATCTTACGTTAACATGCCTCTCTGCTACACAATATTACACAACCTCAAGCAACCTTCCTGGATCTTTCTCAACCACAGTTCAAAGTCCTTTCTAACACGCACGAAGAAGAAAACATCACCATGCATGAGCGAGCCTGATACAGCTTTTCATTCAAACAACTCAATCCACTTATCTGTAAAGCACCAGAGCGATCCTGGAACAAAAGCAGGCACAGAAAACAGCTGTTTTGGATAAACCTCTGACCACAAGTGCAGCGAATGCCCAAGAGCAACAGACACCTGCTGTGTTCTTACATGGAAACACATGCAGGAAGAGATCCAGGCCAATGGATCTAGGGTCATCTCTCACCTGCACATCTCCGCAAAGGCCAGGAAATTGAGTTTTTTCATCTTCTTCTCGCTGAGCCAGTAGCCCACTCGTCTGCCTCTCAGGAAAGTCTGCATCTTCAGCTGCTGATGGCCAGATGTGACAGCAGTGTCACTCCAGTGAAAAGAGGAAACAGTCTTCTTATAAAACCTGTCAAACCAAAGCCAACAGAGATTATTATCAGAACCGTAAATTGCAAACCGTCATGAGTGTTAAATGAAAAACAGCAAAAGACCAACACTGAACAATAAATAGAACGAAATGTGTCTGTAAACGTACAGTCATGGCCAAAAGTTGAGAATGACACAAATATTAGTTTTCACAAAGTTTGCTGCTCAACTGCTTTTAGATCTTTGTTTCAGTCATTTCTGTGATGTACTGAAATATAATTACAAGCACTTCATACGTTTCAAAGGCTTTTATCGACAATTACATGACATTTATGCAAAGAGTCAGTATTTGCAGTGTTGGCCCTTCTTTTTCAGGACCTCTGCAATTCGACTGGGCATGCTCTCAATCAACTTCTGGGCCAAATCCTGACTGATAGCAACCCATTCTTTCATAATCACTTCTTGGAGTTTGTCAGAATTAGTGAGTTTTTGTTTGTCCACCCGCCTCTTGAGGATTGACCACAAGTTTTAAGATCTGGGGAGTTTCCAGGCCATGGACCCAAAATATCAACGTTTTGGTCCCCGAGCCACTTAGTTATCATTATTGCCTTATGGCACGGTGCTCCATCGTGCGGGAAAATGCATTGTTCTTCACCAAACTGTTGTTGGATTGTTGGAAGAAGTTGCTGTTGGAGGGTGTTTTGGTACCATTCTTTATTCACGGCTGTGTTTTTGGGCAAAATTGTGAGTGAGCCCACTCCCTTGGATGAGAAGCAACCCCACACATGAATGGTCTCAGGATGCTTTACTGTTGGCATGACACAGGACTGATGCTAGCGCTCACCTTTTCTTCTCCGGACAAGCCTTTTTCCAGATGCCCCAAACAATCGGAAAGAGACTTCATTGGAGAATATGACTTTGCCCCAGTCCTCAGCAGTCCATTCGCCATACTTTTTGCAGAAGATCAATCTGTCCCTGATGTTTTTTTTGGAGAGAAGTGGCTTCTTTGCTGCCCTTCTTGACACCAGGCCATCTTCCAAAAGTCTTGGCCTCACTGTGCGTGCAGATGCGCTCACACCTGCCTGCTGCCATTCCTGAGCAAGCTCTGCACTGGTGGCACTCTGATCCCGCAGCTGAATCCTCTTTAGGAGACGATCCTGGCACTTGCTGGACTTTCTTGGACGCCCTGAAGCCTTCTTAACAATGCAGTGCAAAGTTTTTTTCGGGATTAAGTTAATTTTCATGGCAAAGAAGGACTATGCAATTCATCTGATCACTCTTCATAACATTCTGGAGTATATGCAAATTGCTATTATCAAAACTTAAGCAGCAACTTTTCCAATTTCCAGTATTTATGTAATTCTCAAAACTTTTGGCCACGACTGTACAAAACAGGTTCTGTTTAAAGCAGTGGTCAAGTTGGGGTGTCAATCTATACAGATTTGATAAGAAACCTAGTGAACTGCCTAACTAAACAGAATTTTTTGGGTATCACAAGTAGGGCCGTCAATCGATTAATCATGATTAATCGCATCCAAAATAAAAGTTTATGTTTACATGCTATATGTGCACATAAAAATACACACACATAGATGTATATATTTACAAAAAAAATAAAAAAAAAAAATAAAAAACTTTTAAAACTTTTAAGATTTATTTAAAAATGTGAAATTTGTTTTTATCATGTACAACAATGCACTATATTCAAATCTGAGCTATTTAAAAAAAATTACACACAAATTTAAAAATGCAAATCAGGGTTTCTACAGATATAAACAAGCGATATTTAGGACTTTATAAGACCTTTTTAATACCAAATGTTAATTTTATCAAATTACTTTTATTTATCAATAAAAATGAAAAAAAAAAAAACTTCAGTCTATCTAATGATTGTAAACAGTTATTAGGTCCATCAGATATTTTAAGGCCTTTTATTACAAAAATGTTATTTAAGACATTTTAAGACTTTTTAAGGACCCACGGACACCCTGCAAATGTTGAGTTTAAATAGTGGATGCATCATTATTAAAAAAAATTGCAATGGAAGTCAATGGGTACAGTCAACTGTAACTGTTACTGGTTAACAACTTTCTACAAAATATCTTCTTTTGTGCTCTACAGAAGAAAGAAACTTGTACAGGTTTGGAACAACTTGACCAGTGAATAAATTATGACAGAATCTTCATTTTTGGGTGAACTGTCCCTTTAAGATTTGATCTGAACATCCAATGCATTATGTGAGTTCAAAAGGTTTGTTTTGAACATTTAAAGCATTGCATTCAAGTGTAAAGTTTCAGTTTAAACTAGGAGTCAACTAAATATCAGCCTGACCGATTATCAGTGCCGATATTAAGAATGCTTATGGTTATCGGTATCAGTCATTTTCAAAACCGATTTGCCAATAATATCATTGATATATCAGCCCTTGTTATTCTTAATTTTGACATTTATTTTCATTTTTACACCACAAAAAAGTCCAATCTTTCATTTCTCATATGTATTTAACTAAAAAACAAGAACAAACCATTCTAAAGGTTGAAGTGGACTCCAACTTGTTAACATAAGTTATATTGTTGTCTTTTGTGAGATATGAAAGTTAGCAATTATCTGCGCCGATATTAAGCATTTTTATGGTTATCGGTACCGGTCACTTTTCAAAACGATTTGCCGATAATATATTTGAAAAGCATTTAAAGAAGGTTACTGTCAGAGCCCTTGTTATTCTTAATTATGACATTAATTTTAATTTTTATATGGATGTGGCTGTGTATCAAAGGTAAAAAATGATATAAATATTGTTCCGTTTCTCGCAAAAAACAATTGTTTCGTGTCTTAGTACATCAATGTATCGTCATGAGCCGCAGGGTGTCATTTGGATTTGTCTGTGAATGTTTGTGTTTACTTTTAAAGGTCTGGTGCCCAGGTTTTCGTTAAAAATCTTTGTTTGTGTTCTGCTGAAGAAACAAAGTCACCTACATCTTGGATGCCCTGGGGGTAAGCAGATAAACATCAAATTTTAATTTTTGGGTGAACTATCCCTTTAAGAATTAGCCTATAAGTTCAAACTTTATATTTAAATATTCCAAACATCATATTTAAAAAGTTGAGCATTTTAAAAATTCCATTTACAACATACATTCGATTTGATTAATCATAAACGAGTTTGAGCATTCAAGGCATTACAAACCAGTCTGAAGCTTCACTTCAGTCTAAAAAAAGGAATCAATGCATCGAATGCGAGTTAAAACGTTCTAGTCGAATAATCGACAATAAATTGTAAGGCTGGAAGGAAGATTCGAACATTTGATGAATCACAAACCAGCGACTGTGATTCGAAGATTCGATGCTTCAGGAGAGTGTTGAAACTTTCCGATCGTTAGAAAGCGCCGTGATGCCCACCAGTGCTGTCCAGGAAGACAGCTCACTAGAATTTAAGACACAGCCTGTGTTTTTTCTGGTTTAAGTCTCCCTGTATCATTGTTTCAGAACTGAAATACGGTTAAATCTGCCACTATATACATATTCTGTTCATTGTTCAAAACAGAAAGCAATATTAGAGACCCCGGAGGACTCCTGAAATCCGCCATAAACAACCCATTCAACAGCAGCACAAACAAGCTAGCACTCCACCTACTTTCAAATTCAGATCATCTCAAGTCTCACTGTTGGATGTCAGAATTCTTCAAGTCGTGTTTTCTCCCCTGTGGACACCCTGAAAGAGCAGATGCAGCGGAGTAAATACCTGTCTAGTGCATGTTTTCGGGCTCCGATCGGATAGCAGTTAGCTAGCTGGAGGGCAGTCTGGTCTCCATGACTCGCGTTGCTGTCTGTCTGTCTCTGAGACTGAGAATGAAAGACGCTCTGGTGATGATCAGAAGGATCGAATGCGATCTGCTCTAAATCCAGACACCTAGAGAGCGAGCACAGCCTCCTCTTGAGGTGGGGCTGGGCTCAGTTCAGTCCGGCTAGCGTGTGTGTGTGTTCCTCCTAAAGCATGACAGGAGGTTTGTGCCACTAGGCGCCTCGCCGTTGCTGCTGCTGAATCCACTGAGTGAATGTGGCCGCAAGGGGGCGCCAGTGCAACGCAATCTCTCATAATGAGAAGTTCATGCACTGACTGGGGTTTTGTTGAAAACAAGGCAATAAATTCAAACCACTAGTGTAGTTGTTTTCGCGCTGATTTATGTTTGAGAATGCGATGGAAAACACTTATTCAAAGGGTCTTATGTAAATGTTGACTGTTGTAAATCAGGATTTGTAAACAACAGGTGTTGTTGTATAAATGTTATACAAATATTTATATTTTCTTGGTATTGTTTGATCTTAAGGTCCTAAAAGAGATGAAGATCTTATGTTTTCCTGCCTGCAGATGGTGGATATATTACTTAGTTTCGATATTCGAATTAATAAATGTGCAACTCATCTCAGTCTTAGTAATAAAAAAAAAATCTTCTCTAGACAATATATTTGATTAAAAAAAAAAAGATTAAAATATATCAAAATATATTTTTACTATTTAAATAACTGCTTTTGGTTTATATATATATATATATATATATTTTTTTTTTTTTTTTTTTTTTTTTCAAATTAAAAACTTTAGAAATCATTCTAAAATTCTGATTTGCTGTTCAAGAAACATTTCCTCTTTTTATTATTACGATCAATATTTAAAACAACATTTAAAACAGTATTAAAACACATATCATTATGTAAAAAACAGATGAGTAGATTTTTTTTCAGGATTCTTGGATGAATAGAAAGTTCCAAAGATCAGCATTTATCTGAAATAAAAAGCTTTTGTAATGTTATTCACTATAGCATTTAAAAGCTTGAAATCAGATTTTTTTTTATTATAGAATTATAGAAATTAATACTTTTATTTAGCAAGCAAATTAATCAAAAGTGATGATAAAGACATTTAAAGATTTATTTTTGTTTAATGCTGTTCTTCTGAAACTTCTATTCATCAAAGAAACCTGAAAAAATTCTACTCAGCTGTTTTCAACATAATAATAATAATAATAATAATAATAATAATAAGTGTTTTTAAGCAGCAAATCAGAATATTAGAATGATTTCTGATCGATTACGTGACTGGAGTAATGATGCTAAAAATTCAGCTTTAAAATCACAGGAATAAATTACATTTTAAAATATTTTCAAATAGAATACTAAAATAGAAAAATAGATACCTAAATTGTAATATTTTAAAATATAGCTGTTTTTACTGTATTTTTGCTTAAATAAATGCAGCCTTTGCAAGAGAATTCCTTAAAAACAACAACAATAAAATACAATAAACAAAACAGACTTTAAGCTTTTAAATGGTATTTTATTTTCTATTAAAAAATAATAATAAATAAATAAAAAATATTATGTACTACAATGGTATAACTAAATGTACGTCACAAATGTAATTTACAATTTAGAAAATGTATTTTGAATTGCAACAGGAAACTAAAATCTGATCTTTTTTTTTTATTATTTATCTTTATAGTTTTTGGGGTGAACGACTAAAAGATCTTGTCAGATTTTTGTGGGATTTAATCATTTATACTTTAATTTGCATTCTGTCATTATCAGTAACCAGCTGAATAATACAACAAATCCTGCTCCCATCAGCTTTAAATAAACACAGAAGAGACAAAAAAGCAATAATACAACAGGCAGCAGATGTTTAATGCTTGTTTGTACAGCTAACATTTCATTGAAGCACTGGGTACACAAAAATAAAGGCACCATGCACAAACTTAATACATAGGACAAAGACAGGAAACCCATTATGTACAACATAAAAATATATAATTTTCATAATCTTTGGGACTATATGTACAAAGGTTTTTAAAAAAAATATATTTACAAAGCACACTGAGAATCTGACGTAAAAAAAGAAGTGCTTCCAACAGCGATGCACATGTCATATGAACACGTTTATTTGTGTGTGTTTAGTGCTCGTCAGCGTCTCACAGCAGGGCTGGCGAGGAGGCCCAGGATGGTGGAGAGACAGTGGAGCTTCTCTTTGACCAGCTCTGGTAACTTTTCATTCTCTTTATACCTGAGAGGAAACAGAAAGCAGAGAATTTAGCATTCATTCTTAAACACAACATATAAATCAAATATAGCTGCAAGCAGCGATTACTGGGTTCAAGCGCTTTAAGGCATTTAAGCACATATGAAAAAAGACATTATTTAGCAAGCATGTAACCACCTAAATCAATGATTTAAAAAAGCATTTTTGACAAGTCCAGGTAATTTACCATAGAAATATTGTTTTGTAACGTTTATGAGTGTTATAGCACCAGCTTTGGTCCGATCTCCTTAAAACTTTGCGTGCTTGTTTAGAATCACATGTCTCATGTGCTCGCTAGGTTTTGTGAAGTTTTGAGCGTTCCTTTAGGCTTTATAGGATTTGGGGTAAATTTGGACAGGCCCCTTTTCTAAACCACCCCGTTATATCCCCCCTAAAGGGTAAATTTCAACATTTTTTTTGATAATTGATTACTGACCTAGAGAGTCCAGAGAATTGTACTGCCGTGTTTTTTCCAGACTGAGCAAAAAAACCTAAGACTAGTTTGCAAAAGTAGGTTTTTAACATCTTCTCAACCATTTAACAAAGGATTTGATTGACAGCAGCGGTTCTAGAGGCAAAGTTGTCCAGAATGAGTTCTATTGTATATGAATATTGCGCATGTGTGAGAAAAAAATGTGCAATGTATGACCATTTACGCCCTTGAGAATGCGATATTGCCTGCCAGTGGCCAATTTCTTTAGAATTTTCTCTCAAACCTGTGGGGCCGTGAGTCGAACAGGCCAACCGGGTTTCGTTCCGATTGCCCTCGGTGCTCCTAGGTGCTCAAATTTCATCGGCCAATGCCGGCCATGGTTTTTGAGCTACACAAATGTCCTTATAGACACTTGTGGCACTTTGGACCAAGACCTTGCACAACAATTTTCATGTTGAAAGGACAAATGGTTGCGCAGTTATAGCCATTTTTTATTTTTCCCCCCTGTAATAGCACCACCAATTGGCCAACCTCCACGATTTGTGTCCTGTGACCACAGATTGAGCTCTTACATAAAGGTTGAGTTTGGTGAAGATATCTTGTTCCATTCAGGAGTTATAGGCATTTTACTAAAAGTGTCACTGCCCCTTTCAAACGTTTTGGCATCCCTTTGTGACAGTGAGTCGAAAGTATTCACTCTCCAGAGCATCTGTCTGCACTGGTTTGGTTCTGATCAGGCGAAAAACCTAGGAAAAGTAGGGGGGGGGGGGGGGTTTGTTTGCAGAGCTGGTGCAAGATGAGCATTTGTGGTTAAAAAGTAAAGAAATGTTAAAAAGAAAAAAAGAAAAAAAAAATGACCGGTTGTTTTGTTAGATGAGACTCTTATTCTTCAGCTGGGATCATGTAGATCCCTTTGAAGCTGCATTGAAACTGAAATTTGGACCTTCAACCCACTGATCCCTATTGAAGTCAACTATATGGAGAAAAGGCCTGGATTTTTTTTCCTCAAAAACTCTAATTTCTTTGACTGAAAAAAGAAAGACTTGAACATCTTGGATGACGTGAGGGTAAGTAAAATTTTAATTCTACTGTAGAAGTGAACTAATCCTTTAAAATGTCCTTGGCCTTGTTATGCAATTAAGAAATGTACATTCAGTTAGATTATGGAATATGGAAGTTATGTATGTTGCAAATGCAACATCTCCTTGAAAAATATTTCTTTATTTATGACAAGCTTTACCTGGTGATGTGTCCTTCAGGGGAAGTAAAAGTGATGCAAGAGACGCCAACTTGGACCATCAGCTGGGATCCATCATTAAACTGAACCCATACCTCACCAGTTGTTAACTAAAACAAATAAATACATACATACATTTTTATGTAATACTATTATATATTATCATTTTTATATAGTATTTGACAGAGATAAGGATATACAGTCAAACCAAAAATTATTCAGACAGCAGATATAATTTTTGATATTTTTTTACTAGTGGGTGCAGGACACTATAGTTCATTTATGTAAGCGCGAACACAGCAAATTAAAGTAAACTGTGACATATTATACCAAAAAATTCTTCATACAGGGGACTACCAGTAAAACTGATAAAAAATTTGGGACCAAAAATTATTTGGACACTTTGACCTGACAATGTTTTTTCTTTAATTGCTAATGCGACCTTTTTACACCACAGACTAAACAAAATTAAGCATTGCTTGGTAATTGGTTGACCTAAATTGGTATTATCTAACTGTGTACTTAAATTTAGCAGCTGACAGCTATTCAGCCTAATTCATTACATACCTTTCTATCAAAGTTATCTGACATTATCAAGATTAATTTGTTTTGACACAGTTTAAATCAGAGTTCTTGTCATATTTTATTAACATTATCTAAACTATAGCGAATAAACTGTTATAATGTGATAAATGTCGAACAAATGCAGAATAAATGACCAATAAATAGTAATACATCAATAAATGAATGAATTTATCAATTAATTAATTAATTAAATGATAAATTAATATACACAACACCATCCAATCAACTACTTTACCTGAGAGGCCCAGCCAATGTTAGGCACAAAAATAGACTTCAGCACCTTTCCTGTGTTAATAGTGCGTTCATCTTTTCCCGATTGGGGTGAGCTGCCTTTAGCCACACTAGCTGTGGTGAAGTCTGATCCTGCATAGGAAATCATCTAGAAGGAAAGACAAAAGTTACTGTTAATGAAATATTTAATTTCTGAGTGGGACGTACTTTGAAATAGCAAAGCTGATGTGCTTTGAGATGCATGTGCATGCATGACATACTGATGGTGTGATATGGGGTGGCTGGGGTGGACTGAGGCACACCTGAGCCACCTCTGCAGGTGCAGCTGGGCCTGAATCAGACGAACACTGAGGCTGAGAAGCTGAAAAAGCTGGATTGGTGGGTCTTCTGGTGGAGAATAAGATGGTGAATGTGAGACAAACTTTATGCATCATGACTTTTAGTTTTTTAGCTCTGTGACAGATTTTTGCACCTCACCTGCCAATAGTGATAGGAAAGAATGGAGTGTTTTTAGCACTTTGCTGTTCCTCAGCAGAGATGGCGGCTTCCAAAGACAGACACATTCGATGCCCCTGAGGAAAAACAACAAAAACAAGCTTTGTTAACAGGATGAACAATGTAGCAAGCAGTACCAGCTGACCTTTGAGTCTTAATATACAAGTGCATCTCAATAAATTAGAATGTTGTGGAAAAGTTCATTTATTTCAGTAGTTCAACTCAAATTGTGAAACTTGTGTATTAAATGAAGTCAATGCACACAGACTGAAGTAGTTTAAGTCTTTGGTTCTTTTAATTGTGATGATTTGGCTCACATTTAACAAAAACCCACCAATTCAATCTCAACAAATTAGAATATGGTGACATGCCAATCAGCTAATTAACTCAAAACTAAAAAGTTTCCTGAGCCGTCAAAATAGTCTCTCAGTTTGGTTCACTAGGCTACACAATCATGGGGAAGACTGCTGATCTGACAGTTGTCCAGAAGACAATCATTGATACCCTTCACAAGGAGGGTAAGCCACAAACATTCATTACCAAAGAAGCTGGCTGTTGCCAGAGTGCTGTATCCAAGCATGTTAACAGAAAGTTGAGTGGAAGGAAAAAGTGTGGACAAAAGATGCACAACCAACCAAGAGAACCGCAGCCTTGAGAGGCTTGTCAAGCAAAATCGATTCAAGAATATGGGTGAACTGCACAAGGAATGGACTGAGGCTGAGGTCAAGGCATCAAGAGCCACCACACACAGGTGTGTCAAGGAATTTGGCTACAGTTGTCGTATTCCTCTTGTTAAGCCAATCCTGAACCACAGACAATGTCAGAGTCTTACCTGGCCTAAGGAGAAGAAGAAATGGACTGTTGCCCAGTGGTCCAAAGTCCTTTTTTCAGAGAGCAAGTTTTGTATGTCATTTGGCAACCAAGGTCCTAGAGTCTGGAGGAAGGGTGGAGAAGCTCATAGCCCAAGTTGCTTAAAGTCCAATGTTAAGTTTCCACAGTCTGTGATGATTTGGGGTGCAATGTCATCTGGTGTTGGTCCACTCTTTTTTGAAAACCAAAGTCACTGCACCCGTTTACCAAGAAATTTTAGAGCACTTCATGCTTCCTTCTGCTGACCAGCTTTTTAAAGATGCTGATTTCATTTTCCAGCAGGATTTGGCACCTGCGCACACTGCCAAAAGCACCAAAAGATGGTTAATGACCAGTGTTGGTGTGCTTGACTGGCCAGCAAACTCACCAGACCTGAAGCCCATAGAGAATCTATGGGGTATTGTCAAAAGGAAAATGAAAAACAAGAGACCAAAAAATGCAGATGAGCTGAAGGCTACTGTCAAAAAAACCTGGACTTTCTTTACCACTTTAGCAGTGCCACAGACTGATCAGCTCCATGCCACACCGAATTGAGGCAGTAATTTAAGCAAAAGGAGCCCCTACCATATATTGAGTACATATACAGTAAATGAACATACTTCAATGAACACAATGCGCTCGTCCACTGCGTAATACAGCATACAACAGGTACAAGTTCGTTATGAATTGATTCTTAAATTGTTTAACTAGGGTTTATACATAATTTCCGTGACAGAGTTCAAGACAAATCATTTAATCTTACTACTGGAGCTGCCCATTTGAAATGATTATTAAACAGTAAACACACTATGCAAAAGCGGCAGTCCTTCCGGTGTACTTAGTGTCCGAATTCACTCACTCGTTTTCATTCACTCCTTCAAGTGAACTGTACGAGTGGACTAATGAAGGGAATAGTGAGTAAGGTATAGGGGGCGATTTCAGATACAGCCTAAATCATGACGAGCAAGCACTTTCTTACCGCTGCTGGCATTCAGTAGCTTCCTCGAGCAAATCATGCAGAAACAAGGCCCGGGCTCTCTTAGTTTCTTGCACAAACTGCCAAAAGGCTCGCCATCTCTACTTTCTTCAATCCACGCCCAGCGCTAGGACATCATCCCCAGACTTCATAAACTTGTGCTCCATTTTTTTTTCTCTGACAACACTAACGTGACATGGACGTATGGGTGTAAATCATACTGTGTTGCCGCCCTTCTCTGCTTCTGATAGGCTTGTAACGTTAGTTAAAGCTGTGTTCCTCTCATATGATTGGTAGGTGAAATAAATTGGCTCGAAAATATGAAACCACATGCGCAGGCTCTAAAACATAATTTTTTTTCCCCCTTAAGGCCGCATGCAGGAGATCCGGCACGGTGCCGGAATACTTTAAGCCCTGTGAATTGGTGGGTTTTTGTTAAATGTGAGCCAAATCATTACAATTAAAAGAACCAAAGACTTAAACTACTTCAGTCTGTGTGCATTGAATTTATTTAATATTCAAATTTACAATTTGAGTTGAATTACTGAAATAAATTAACTCTTCCACGACATTCAAATTTATTGAGAAGCACCTGTAAACATGCAAGCATTAAATGCACCTATCTAAATGCAGAACATCATTTTACTTCTAAAGGTCAAGCGGTGGTTTCACACATTAGAAAACCTGATGCGGTAATGCAGTACCTCCTCAGAGAGTTCCATGTAGAGTCTGCACTCAGGACTCAGTCCACTCAGCCCAACGTCACCCTTCACTGTATACGATTTCCCATTCTTCTCCACCACACGCATCTGCTCGCTTGTCTTATGGGTTTTTGCACCTAAAGGACAAAAACAAAAAATTCTTTAGGCCTAAATCAGCTACACTTTGCACTGCACAGAGTTCATTCTGTTCATCCTGACATGTTAGTACTGAATCATCTGTGCCGCTCACCATCATAGAAGCACACTTCCAGGTCTGCATTAGGAGTGTTCTCCATCAGCATGCACTTGGCAAATTTTGTATACAGTGTGACTTTAGGGGTCTTCGATTTCACCAACTGGACAAACTTTGTGGCATACTGATATTTCTTCCAGTATTTTTCTGCAGTAAATACAAGTAGGTTTAATGCAATGCTTTTCATATTAATGGAGACAGCTGAGGAAAACGGTGTTAAATAACTATTATAAACACATGACACTTTCAAAAGCTTGGTCGTCATTTTACTGAAGTCTTGTATGGTGCTGTACCTGGTAAGTCCTCATAGCTGCAGATGAGAATGTCTTCAGGTGGTGAGGGTGGGTGGTCCAGCACAGGAAAGCCTTTCCCTTCATTGGGCTGGTACACTGTAACCTAAAAACACAGTTGACAAACCATCTGCAACTTTTTTTCTGAGGTGGGCTGAACTACCAGGAAACATTTCTTATTATCAGTGTTAAAAACAGTTGTGCTGCATAATATTTTATGGAAACTGTGATACATTCTTTTCAGGATTCTGTGATAAATAATAGAAAATTATTATATTATAACATCACAATTGTTTTACAGGCACTTTTGATCAATTTAATGCATTTTTACTGAATAAAATTAGTCATTTCTTTAAAAAAAATAAAAGGTCCTGACCCCAAAGTTGAACAGTAGTATGTATTACATTAATTACATTACATTAATTATTGAGTTTTTAGCCCCTCACCATGGATCCATCACAGGATATTCTAAGTACTTCTTTGACTCTCTCCTGAGCTCCTTGTCCCTTCAGCAGCTCCATACACACCTCTCCAGAATCCAGGACACTGACCTAAAGAGCAAAAACATTGTTACATATTGTTACATCATGTTCTAAATCAACAACTCTAGCTTTTAACTTACATGCTCTCCCTAGCACTCTAAACTCAAAGTGAGACAGATGCATGGTTTCACAAGGCAAAATAGTAATAAGTGGTTATTAGACATAAACAGCTTCCCTCACCACAGCGTTTTTGGTCTTTTGCCTAATGGGCTTGAGTCTGGCAGCACAGAGTGGAGGGAAGCTCTTCTTAGGGCACACTTTCTCCTTCTTCTCTGTGTTTGCTTTGCCTTTGGAGAGGGGTGGACCCAAAAACTGTGCATCCGAGTAGCCCTGAGATTCTGACACGTGTCCTGATCCAAACCCATCTTCCCTGCAGGGCCCTGAATTGCTGTGGGGGAAAAGGTTTGGTTGCTGCTGAGAGTGAAAGCCGCTGGGTTTGTCACTGCAGGAGGTTTGTGTCCCGGCTGGCCCTCGTCCAGAATGGAAACTCCCAGTGCTGCTGTGACTGCTCAGGTCTGCCGGCCTCTTGAACGGTCCTATAAATGTAAAATGTTTTAGGGTTTAAAAACTCTTTAAAATCAAACAAGTCATAAGGCTTTTAAAACAAGTCATATTATAGTATGACTCCACTCCAATTTACTAACCCCCATGTAATCCAATTTATTCATGTCTTTCTTTCTTCAGTCGCAAAGACATTAAATTTTTTGAGGTAAACATTTCAGGATTTTTCTCCATATAGTGGACTTCAATGGTGCTCAATGAACTGAAGGTAAAAAATGCAGTTTCAATGGGCTATAAATGATCCCAGCCGAGAAATAAGGGTCTTATCTAGCCAAACGATCAGTCAGTTTCAGTTTTTAATCTTCAACCCATTGAGCACTATTGAAGTCAACTATATGGACAAAAATCCTTGAATGTTTTCCTCAAAAAACGTAATTTCTTTGCGACTGTTCAAAGAAAGACATGAACATCTTGGATGACATGGGAGTAAGTAAATTATCAGGAAATTTTTATTTTGGAAGTAGGGTAATCCTAATAAGTAATACTACATTTTACCATCGCTGCTGAACCAGGCCTGAGTGTGAGAATCAGGCATTTGGGATCTTATTGAATGGGTGGATGTAGAAAAAGATGATCCAGGTCTGAGGAAGAGAGGGAAAAAACAGAAAGCACAAATTACAAAAAAAAAATACAATGCAATAATGCTGAAATGCAAGCATGCCAACTGCGCTCAATGCATTATTAAAAATAGAATCACAACGCCTCTTACTTTGCAGGCTGTTTAACAGGTGGAGAAGGCAGGCGCCCATGCTCAGAGTAGCCATGGGGCACGTTTCTGTAACTGGAGGTTGATGGAAATAATCGTCCTGACCCTGGAAGCATCTCTTCGGAGTGGCATCTCTCCAGCTCTGCATCCTGTGGAGCGTTGCTATGCCCAGCACCGGATCGGTCTGATGAATGAGCGCGTCTCAAGTAGCGAGAATGAGGCCGTCCGCTGTCAGCACCCATGGGAACTCTACCAATACCCATCCTTGATAAATCATCTTGTAAATGTGGCTGCCAATCTTGCCCACTCTTAAAACCGGAGCTAGTTGAATGATGGGAGTGGCTGGGGATCGGCGCCATGCGATTGGGTAAGGGCTGTCCAATTATCTGCCTTGTTTTCCTCTGTAGCCGGCTGCTGCTGCTATTGGTGGCATTGGAGGCAGTGGAAATGGTGGCTATGCCACTGTCTATGGACCCTCCGTCACTGCTCCCAGAGTCTTTGCTTGCCGTGGGACCGGTTTGAGTCATAAAGGGGTGGTCCAGCACAGCAGAGAGACTAGGCCTGAGGGCTGGGTTCTTTTGCAGAAGCTGCTGAATCAGGTCCTGAGCTTCTGCTGATATGTGAGTGGGCATCTGATATTCTCCCAGAACCACCTTATTGAGGGTGTGTTTTACAGTGTCCGTGTCAAAGGGAGGTCTGCCCGTGAGGAAGGCGTAAAACATGCAGCCCAGCGACCAAACGTCCGACTCCAGGCCGTGAGCGCTGCGTGTAGCCACCTCAGGTGAAATGTAGTTTGGTGTGCCGCACATGGTGAAGTGTTTCTCACTGGGAAGTTTAAGTTGCGTCGCCAAACCAAAGTCTGCGATTTTAATGTTCATGCTTGTGGTGAGAAGGAGGTTGGACAAGGTGAGGTCCCTGTGCATGATCCCATGAGTGTGGAGGTACAGCATTCCCTTCACGATCTGATGCATAAAGTGCCTCGCTGTTGATAAAAAAAAAAAAAAAAAAAAAAAAAATTAACAAATTGAGATTATTGTTATTCTAGAAGTTTCAAAAATTATGTTTTTCAATTTAAAATAAAATGTAATGGTTTTTAATATTTTGATTTATACTAGATTTGCATTATTATAATATTACTATTTGTTTAAAAGTAAGTGCATAAAAGTGATGAACTCACCCTCTTCCTCTGTAAAAGATGTTTTCCTCTCCTTCAGGTAGCGGCTCATCTCCCCATTGTGACACATCTCCAGAACCAGGTACACATAATTACTGTCCTCAAAGTAATTGTACAGCTTGAGTCAGGGCAGAGAAAAATAAGAGGATTAGAATATCTACTTTTTGAATGAAAATCATTCAAGATGGTGGATTCTTTCAAATAATGCAGAATGCACACTATGAACAATATGCATAGTATCGTATTCCACAAATGCAGCATCATTTATGCACATGCTGTGTCTAGTTCTTTCTTCAATCCATATCTATGTGACAGTACTGCTGCTAGTGAGAAACAAATGCATAACTCTATATTATAACATTTTCAAATAATATTTAATATTTGATAATATCATTTTAAATCATAATGTCAGGGTTTCCACAATCTTTGTCCAGTGAATTCCAGACTTGTCCACACCATTTACAGATATTTTAACTGCAAAACATTTATAAAATATCAATCTTTTAGTGTAATAGAATTATTAGTATTCTTACATCTTCAATAACATCTTCACAAAGACTGATATTATTCTAACCCATTAATTCTCAACATATGTGACCCTGGACCACAAAACCAGCCTTAAGTAGCATGGGTATATTTGAAGCAATAGCCAAAAATACATTGTATGGGTCAAAATTATCCATTTTTCTTTTATGCCAAAAATCATTAGGATAATTAGTAAAGATCATGTTCCATGAAGATACTTTGCAAATTTCCTACCATATATATCAAAACGTTTTTTATTAGTAATATGCATTGCTAATAACTTAATTTGGACCACTTTAAAGGCGATTTTCTCAATATTTAGATTTTTTTGCACCCTCAGATTCCAGATTTTCATATAGTTGTATCTCGGCCAAATATTGTCCTATCCTAACAAACCATACATCAATGGACAGCTTTCCATTTAAAAAAAAGTACCCTTATTACTGGTTTTGTGGTCCAGGGTCACATATTAAAAATGCTAAACAAAATGGAGAAAAAAAATAAATAAAATTTCAAGTGTGATTTTTTACAACTATTAAAATCATGCAAATTAATTATTTTTATTGTTATCTTATTTTATCTCATTTATTAAACATTTTTTAGAATATATATAATTTATAATAATAATTTTAGATAATAATTATATTTTTTATTTTGAAAAATTATAATACATATACATTTTTCTAGTCATGCCAAGTCCCAAAACATTTTATCGGGGTATAAATTGTGAGTAAAAAATAGTAAAAACTGCTACAGTAAAAACGGGAAAAGTCATGTAAATTCATTAGAATTTTTTTAATAAATATAATTTTTTTATAAGATTTCATAATAAATGTACATTTTTTCTAGTCACACCAAAGAACATTCAAGTCTAAAAACATTTGCAATCCTAAAATGTAACGTATAGAACTATAGGGTCTTGTATTTAAAAAGGCTGAAAACTACTGCTGTAGCAAATGAAATACCATAAGCCATCTAAAACCACTATAAATATATCCAGTATTTTTCTAAAACATTTCAGGATTTTAATGACTTGTGTAGTACTGTGCAATTCTTTTTGTACATTTAAAAGTAACACTAACTGTCAATACAATTGATTCAGATTCATTGTACCCTGACATGAGCGTCAGTTGAAATGCAGCTCTGGTAGGTCTGTGATGAGGGTTTAGGACTTACCTCAAGAACTGACGGATGCTTTAACCGACACTGAATCTCCACCTCGTTAATGACTCTCTGCACCATGCCAGCTTTGTGCATGGCCTTCTTGTCAATCTGCAAATACACATGGGGCACAGTGAACAGTTTTGAACAGATGCTGTACAACCACAACCCTGGCACTATGGTTAATTAAACAGCAGAAAGTACGTTCTTACCATTTTGATTGCCACCTCCAAGCCTGTGTTTACAGATTTTGCTCTGTACACACATGCAAAGGAGCCTTTACCCAACAAGGTGAGAACCTTGAAGTCCTAAAACATAAAAAGGAATTATTTGCATTAGATTCCACAATAACACAGATAAAATAAGACCATTTCAGGAGATTCTTGTCGCCTTGAGAGTTTCTTCACAACTAAACATCCAAATTCAATCTCCTACCTCGATTCTAAGATCCACAGATGATGCCAAAATTCGGTCCTCATGTGGATCTTTTGCTTTAGTAGTCAAATTTAGCAGGAATGAGTGAATGACTTCCAGCATGTTTCATGCAGTGTTTCGATCACGGATCGAGGCGACAACACAAAAGCAGCCCGTTGCACACAGTGTGCAGTCTTTGTTGACGCGTCGCTAGTTACCTGCATCTGACACTGACATCTGTTGTTCATCACTCTCCCGCTCTCCTCCCGCGACTCTACCTGACACTGACGCTACCGCACGTCGCCTAGCAACTGTCTCCAAGCTCCTAATTCCCAAAACAATTTTGCTTTGCTAAATACCCCGCAGAAGGATGAACAGAAGGCGAGGTCCAAACGGTAGTTTAACTGGTTATCAGAATGTTTTACTGCAGTTAATATGAAATGTTGCTTCGGCTTTGTTTATAATCATGTTTTCAATCTTTCCTACACTAGAAAGAACGAAAGCAAAATAAACCTGAGTGAAAACCTACAAGGGATTATTTTAGCTGGTTGTGGGACCTTAAAATATGCATACAAACTTAGAAATAAATAAAGTAGTCTTTGGAGCTGCGTGGCTCTCGAGCCGCAAGCGGCCGCGCTACTTACCTCAATTTTGTCACCGATTGAGACACTCATTTTCACTTCATAACCCCTTCAGTCCGACGATTCGGTAATTCTATTCAAATATCTTTATTTTTCCGTGAAGGTGAGATGGTTTGACTTGAACATGATGTATAAAAATGCAATTTAATCCGTATATTTGTATTCCCCTCCAAACTGTTTGCCTTTCCTCCATTTTGAAAAGTCCGCCCGTTAGAGCGCGTAATGACGTAACTGACGTCGCTGTGCAAACTGACCAATCGGTGATCAGATTATAGTATAACACGGAACAAGACAGAGACTGTCCACATAAAAGTATAAACATAAAAATATTTAATATTGCTTGGAGGAAAGTTTAGCCGAGTCCAAATAGATATTTAATCACTAATAAGATAAAATAAGTTTCATTTCGAATTTATTAACTTTCTTAAAGAAATATAAAATGTAGTTTATATTTTATATGTACCCTCCTGCTGAAATGACCTGCCCGCCTCCTTAGCTATCTTCCAGGATCGGATAAAACACATCTCTTCCATCTTTATTTGAACCTCTAACTCTAGCACCCTCTATTCTAATTTTATTCTTTATTTAAAAAAAACTGCCTTTTTAGACTTATACTCTATTCATTTACTTACTGCTTGTTTAAAAAAAAAAAAACTAACACTAGCTTTTTTGTTCTTTTTCTATTCTATTTTTCTTTTTCTTTATTTATTATACATTGAACAAAAAAGCAAAACAAATATCTATTTTCTTTTTATTTATTATATAATAAAAAAAAACTTGCTACATGTACCACGTTAGGCTAAATATGACTTGTCACTTGCATGTTATTGCTCTTTTGTTAATTTTGATTGCTTTCATTGTCCTCTTTTGTAAGTCGCTTTGGATAAAAGCATCTGCTAAATGTCTAAATGTAATGTAAATATAATAAAGACATTGTGTAGACTATTTCTAACTCATGTAATAAGGCTTTAAAAACTGTTGAAATTTGTAAGCTGCTTAATCTCTTCCTTTGAATGCAATGTTTTGTTTAATTTTATATCCCTGTCTAGTAAATAGTTTTGTTATCATCATCATCATTTTTTTTTGTATTATATTGTAACTGCTTTCTTATTGGTTGACATAATGTTCATAATAAAAAAGTCATATTTACTACTGTTTATTTCAAGAATACCTTTAAAATATTTCCAATTAATGGTAATATGGTCTTATTTGTGACTGCAACACTGGCTTCTCTTTAATTAATATCAAAACAGTTTCAGTTAAGTTAAGGTTCACAAACCTTTTTGTCAGCCGAATTATCCCTGAGACTGAAATTAAATATTTTTGATAATTTTACAGCACAGCCACATATTCACGATTCTTTGAAGTCAGTTAATGGTCATATGACACGCAGTTAAGCAAAATATTTGAACTTTTGTATGTATTTATTTTAGATTTTTATGAATTAATACTAGCTTTGCATAAACTCAGGACCCCCCTGCATCCCCTGCATCCATTTAAAAATGTTTTGTGATTTTTTTTTTATTTATATTAATATTCTTATATTTATATTTTATCCTTAACCTTAATCAGTAAAACATAGAAACTACTGGAAACTACTACAGTAACAACTCAACTGTTTTAGAAAGTGCTTTATTTTGATTATGTAAAATTATGTACCCTGTGTATTTATTTTAGATTTTTATGAATTAATATTAGCTTAGTTGCACTGCAGCATCAATTTAAAAATGTTTTGTGACTAATTGATTACTTAAATTATTTTATTAATATATTTATATTATATTCTTATATTTATATTTTAGACTTACAGAGGGAATTTTGGGTATCTCATTTTTTGTCACTCCATAATTCAGAAAATACTAAGAACAGTCAGTAAGTCAGGAATAAAATGTATACAATAAAGCTAATTATATATATATAAACAAATCCGTCTGTAAAAACCTTTAGGATATAGACAGGAATAAAAATGTAAAGTGCTTCCAAAGTGGAGATTTATGGCTCAGTGTTAGGAAAAAACGAATTTTGAGAAAACTGCCTTTAAAAATTAGTATTGTAATTAAAATCTATTGACACAAATAGACAAAGTGCTATAAAAGACACACTTAACAATGTCTTTTGGATGTTTTCTTTCCACTAGACTAAAAAAAAAAAAAAAACACTTTATGAAAAACCGAAAAACCCAAAATGTCTTCACAGGTGCATGAAAAAAAATGTTTTTGCCTGCAGTGTCTCCCCTTAATATTTTATGAAAAATTACACTTTATCTCCCATATTACATGCCTGTGTTAACAAAATAATTTAAATTTAAATAAACAAATAAAAGTGCATTTATCGCTTCTACAATCTCTTTTGCTCTTGTCCAGATTTAGTGACTAACCATCTTATTTTTTACGTGGAAGTAAGCCATTTTCTATGAACCTGTGACACTTCCAGTTTATTACCCGCTGTAGGGAAATAAAGTGCAGTAAACACTAAAACTGTTTGCACTACAAACCTGTGTGTTCATAATTTTGATAAAATGTTAAAATAATATGGTAAGACACACCAGTTTGCAATATCAAGCAGCAAAGCCAGCTGTTTTGTACAGCTAAAAATAGCTGGAAGCGAATGACACTAGAAACCAGACATTTACAAATACCCTCAAAATCTCTGATATAAACTGGCCCAATAATTTAGATGGCAACAAACGCATTCAGTCATAAAGGCATGTTTTATTATTTGTGATCATCAAACCTCAAGACTTGATATGGGGCTGCATGAAAACTGGGAAAAAAGGTAATGACCGGCTCAGTACATTCTACTTTCATATGACACTACGGAGCTGAAAGCGTTGCAATGTCAACAATAGGAGTGTACCTATATCTAAGCACCCATAAATTCAAATTACTAAAATAATATTTACAGGCTCTAGACAACACATCCTTTGGAAATGTATATATTAAATACAAATATAAACCATATTTATATGTATTGCATACATATTTGCTTGTTTTTCCTCAATCTTAGCGACTGATCAAACAGTATTCTGATTCATGTTCCCATAACAAGTTACCGAGTGATATGACTCACCTTAAGAATGCCTTTGGGTCTCCCAGAATGCATGTATCACATTGTTTTAGGGATAGCTTTTTGTTAAGAGCGGCAGCCTCGTTTCAGCTATTGAACTACATCTATTCTATATGATCCTATCGTGGACGTCCATTCCCGGACTGCGTTTCCAATACAGCTGCGACATTTGTAGGACAGCCTGACCGAGTCCCTTAATAGGTACAAGAGAAAACCAACAGAGGAGCAGACTTCAACAAACGGATGCACAAATACAGCCAACTGAGTGGTGGACACAAAGAGAATGGTTCCAGCTATTGGTTCAGTGTAAGTCGAAAAGGTTTAATAGTGGTTTAAGTGAGAATGGCAGCAGAATCAGATGAGTGAGTGTGGAAGAGCTCAGTCCACCTCCATCTCTCCGGACGGATGCTTCGTTTGCTGATTGCCTTTGCTGTCGGCACCTTGCTGTGCTGCGGGGCCGTTGTGTGACCCGTTGTTTTTGTCTCCTTCCTCTAAGGGCTCCTCGGTTTTGGGTTTGGGCCGGTTGAGGACAGGGTTGCAAACATCCTCTAACTCCTGCAATTCAACACAAAACAGTTAAATAATGCAGTACGTTATACTTTATGAAGGATCCAGACACAACCTGCCAGTGACACGTTGAAATAATACAGTCAAACCAATTCACTATAGTTTAGAAAATGAAAACAAAATATGGCAAGAACTCAAGTGTTAAACTGTGTCACAACAACAAATTCATATTGATAATGTTAGAGAACTTTGATAGAAATGTATGTAACAAAACATCATCAGGCCAAAGTGTCAAATAAAATTTCTATAAATTTTACTGGTAGTCCACTGTATGAAGAAATTTTGAGTACAATATGTCATACTTTATTTTATTTTGCTATTCTCACTTACATAAATAAAATCTAAAATTATATATGGTCTCTGAATAATTTTTGGTTTCACTGTATTTTCCACTATGATTTTGTTCAATAATAAAATAAGTAAATAAAACCGCACCTAGATTCATTAAAAATGGATGCTTATTGCTTATTTGTAAAACACGAGAATCTAAATTTTAACCACATTTGTAGTCATTACAGTCAAATTGTTTTCATAATAATTGAACATATTTTCCCCACAAATTATCATTGCTGTAATGTAAAAAAAAATCTCATTTCCATTACTTTAATGCAAAATGTAATAAATATTCAATTTAATTATAGTACAACACATAACTAGACAGACTCTGTCAAATTAAAAGTACTTATGTACTGATATTTTAAAGATACTATAAAAGCAAATTGGAAAAATTTGAAGTTTTGTTTACATAATTTATCATTTAAGGCTGTATTTGCCACCTTTTATCAATGCAAATTAAAAAAACACAAATTTACATTACCATATTGTAAAAAGTCATTACTTCATTGCAAAATATAATGTTTAAATTAGTGCTAGGCAACAATTAATCGCATCCAGAATAAAAGTTTTGACTTACATAATATGTGTGTGTACTGTGTGTATTTATTATGTATATATAAATAAACACACATACATGTATATATTTAAAAAAAAACCATGATTATATATTTAATATATTTATATATAATATTAATTATATGAACATAAATATATACATCTTAATATTTTCTAAATATATACTGTATGTGTTTTTCTTCATATATGGGTCAAAGACAAATGAGGGTTTAAGCATAAAATACTAGGTGTAATACTGCTTTAAATTATTGTTGTTTTTACTAAATAAAAAAGTAAAAGTTTTCTGTTTAATTTAATTGCATTTTTGTTTTAATTTTTCTGAGCAAAAAATAAATATCATAAATTGTTCCCTAATTGACAGAAGACGCCCACTAAAATGCCATTCAGTGTAACAATCTTGTCAGGCATATTTACAACCAAAATACATTTATGACATATTAAAAGACTAATTACTTTCACCCCAAATACTAATTAGTACATTACATTAGTACATTAGTAATTACTACATTTTTAAAAATTGCAACTATCTTAGGTTTTGCCCATTTGTCAATAAGAATTTACTCTTTTAAAACAGTAAACACTTTTTAAAAATTGTATATGCTCCCTTATTCTTTTATATATTTTAATATGTATAAGTCAGAATCAACATGTTGTTTGAATTTTTACATAAATATTGTGTTACACTGAATGACAGTGTAACATTATTTCAACCAAAATTTGACATTTTATTTTCCAAAAACTATGGACATTAAATTGTAGCTTTTGTAAATTTCTTTTGATGTGGACATCTTAACATCTTTGACCCATATACATAATAAATATACACAGTACACACATATATTACCAAAAACTTTATTTTGGATGCAATTAATCGTGAATAATCGTTGGCCAGCACTAGCTTAATTTTATTTACCTGACCAATCAGTCATTAGAATATAGTACAACATAGAACTAGACAGAGAATGTCAAAATAAAAGTCCCGTATTACTATGTTGCTACCTGAACTGTATTGGATACTATCAATTTTAATGTAATTTTTAGGTTATTTATACATAATGATAGTATGATTTTGCTGGTCTTTATTTGAAGTAAAAAATAAAATATTTTCATTACCATAATGTGAAATATCTAATGACTTAAATGCAATATATACTGTAAATATTTTAATCAATTTAACTTTTAATGTACTTATGCAATTTATACATTTTTAAAGAACATGTTTCATACATTTTTAACTTTACAGTTTTTATTATGATTTAGAAAAATAGCAAAAAAAAAATTTCATCAGTCGTTACAGTAAAGATTTACATGCAAAGTGACCGCCTTTCATAAAAATAATATGTTTTATTTTCTTTATGCAAAATATAATGTCTTTTTTATGACATATGGACTTGATTTTAAGAGATCAAAATGTATTCAATATTTATTTATTTGACATGCAGCTGTAAAAGCGCACAAACCTGAATCTTCTGAATGATCTCTGCTACTTTGACTGCTGGGTCTTGAGCGACTGTGAGTTTGCTCTGGGCGTTCATCTTCGCATTCATCCAGCCTAAAGCTTCGCTCACACTCTTTTCAACAACACCCATCTCCTCAGGGCTCAGGTGCTGGTAGCGCTCGTCCTGCTGGTCAAATAGCAGACATGACCACAGCGTTTAATGCATCTCAGCTCCCATTCGTTTCAGTAAAATGCTAAGTGACACAAACACAATTATTCTGACAAACATCACATTATTGACCAAAACAACTGATATAAAGTCAAACACTTGAAACCTTTTTTTAAAGTAAATGTGTTTCCCAAATAGTGGGAGATGTAATAAAGTACATTAAATAACTTGTAGATGAAAAAGTGTAAGTTACGAAAGTAATTAGGCCAGTAGATCTGTGCAAAGGAGTTCTCCCATAAAAAAACAATTAATGTCTATAAAAAAGGAGGTTGCACATCACTCCAAGGCTGATAAAAACACAACAGGCACGAACTATGCTTTATAGTTGCAAAAATATAAACTTTATCAAATATCCACAGTGGCTTTAAGCATTTCAGCATACCTTCTGTTTATACACGTCCACCGCCTTCATAAAAATCTGTATTTTCTTGCCTAGCTCATCGAAAGCTCTGGGCCGACCCTCATGCTCTCTGTACCGTTCTTCAATGGGCTCACCATACTTCTACAAAAACCAAACACAACATTCTGCTATAACACACATTCATGGATTTTTTTTTTTTCGAATGAAATTTTCATTGGACGAACCGACCCTTTTTGTGCACTTTTATAAGTACTTTATATAATTACGCACAAACCAAATGTTTTTAGACGCTTAACTAAAAATGTATTACAGATTTAATTTACATTAAATGCAATTAGCTGAACTTTAGTGTACTTTTTTGACCCACTTCTGTAAGACTTAATTACTTTATATGTGGGTCAAAGACATTAAGCTAATGCAAGAAAAGACATTTACAAAAGTGAATTTATGTCCATAGAAAGCACATTAAATGAAAGTAAAGTGTCTACTTTTAAGGTTTTAAATAAGTTTTTGGAGAATAAAATGCCATAATTTGGTTCAAATAATGTTACATGTTTTTATTCAGTGTAACACAATATTTATGTAAAAATTCAAAAAACATGCTTATTCTGACTTGTACATATTGGTAAAAAATTCTTACTGACAAATGGGCAAAACCTAGGATAGTTGCACATTTTAAAAATGTAGAATTAGCATTTGGGGTAAAAGTAATTTGTCTTTTAACATGTCATAAATTTATTTTTGTTGTAAATATGCCTGACAAGATTGTTACACTGAATTAAATTTTAGTGGGTGTCTTCTGTAAAATAGGGAAAAATTTTCAGAAAACAAAAAATTTAATTAAATTAAACAGAAAACTTTTTAATATTTTTTTGGAAAACAACAACAATTTAAAGCAGTATTACACTTATTGTTTTTATGCTTAAACCCTTTTTCGTCTTTGACCCATGTAACAGATTTAAATATTTTTTAGAATTACTCATTTGTAATGTAACTAAAGTGAATAATGCACTAAAGTTCAGTTCCTGAGGCTTCCTAAGAAGATATAATATTATTATTCCAGTATTCAGTATCCCATGATGCTTTAGAAATCATACTAATATGTTGATTTTTTTTATCCGTGTTGAAAACAGTTTCCTGCTTAATATTTCGTCGGAACCTTTGATAATGTTTTCAGGATTCTTTCATAAATAAAAAGTTAAAAAGAACAGCATTTTTTTAAATACACTGTGTGCATAATTATTAGGTTGAAGAGATATTCTAGTCATATTTGTTTCAATCAGATTTTACCAGTTCCAAACCACATCAATCCTAATTACTACTATTAATTTTGTATTTAATCATTTATATGTGATACATAATTGCCCATGAAGGCTGAAAGTGAAAAACCTCTTATATTAAGGAATGCATAATTAATAGGCACATTTTCTTTTACAGATAAAATGAGCCAAAAAAGAGATTTAACTCAGACTGAAAAGTCAAAAATTATTAAATGCCCATGAGAAGGATGCAATACTAATGCAATAAAAGAATTTTTCAAAGTTAAAGCATGACCATTGGGCAGCGAAATGCTCGTTGGGTCAGCACAGCATGAAAAAACTGGTGTTGAAGAAAAGACATATTAACTGCAAAAGAATTAAGGTGAAAAATTAGGTGTGAAACCATCAGGAACCATTTAGTCTCCAGTCCAGCGCCACCATTTTCGAAAACTGCAACCTACCTGTAGTCTCCAAAAGAGCAATGTGTCAGGTTCTCAGAGAGTTTGCTTGGGTAAAAAATCCATAAAAAGGACCCTCACTTAATATGAATAACATGCTGAAGTGCTATGAAATACATGAATTACATTTTATAGGCTTTATAAGTTGAGAGTGACCCTTGAAGGACCAGCACCACATCCTCTTGTAGGACTCTTTCAAGAATTTATCTTCCAGAGTCTGGCAGCAAGTTGTAGGAGTTCATTTTTGTCTATATCTGCAAGACAGACTTTTCAGGGTAGGAGGCAGACTAAAACTGAAGTCCCAAATCTTAAATTCTTAAATGAGTGCTACAAGAGGATGTGGTGCTGGTCCTTCAAAAGTCACTCTCAACTCATCTGTCTATGAAGCCTATAAAAAAAACAGTCTCTGTGTATTTCATAACACTTCAGAATGTTATTCTTATTAAGTGAAGGTAATTGTTTAGGATTTTTTACCCAAGCAAAGTCTCTGAGAACCTGACACATTGCACTATTGGAGACTGCAGGTCGGTTGCGGTTCTAGAAAATGGTGGCGCTGGAGACTACATGGTTCCTGATGGTTTCACACCTATTTCTTCACGTTAATTTTACATTTTTTCGCCGTTAACATGCATCTTTTCTTCTCCACCTGTTTTTTCTGACCATGCAGACCCAATGAGCATTTTGCTGTCCAATGGTCACGCCTTAACTTTGCATTAGTATTGCATCCTTCTCAGGTGCATTTATTAATTTTCTACTTTTCAATCAGAGTTAAATCTCTTTTTTGGCTCATTTTAATTGTAAAAGGAAAATGTGCCTAATAATCATGCACACTTGAGTTTTTCACTTCCAGCCCTCATGGGCAATTATATATCAGTTTTAAATAATTAAATACAAAATGAATAGTAGTTATTAAGATTGATGTGGTTTGGAATTGGTAAAATGTGTTTGGAAAACAAATATGACCAGAATATCAACGCGTCTAATAATTATGCACACAGTGTAGACATCTTTTGTAACAATATACATTACCATTTATATATATATATATATATATATATATATATATATATAGAAATTAAAACTTTATTCACAGGTCGTGTTAAATTGATAAAAACTGATAGCACATACATATTGTTAGAAAAGATTTCTATTTTGAATAAATTATGTTCTTTTTAACTTTTTATTCATCAAAGAATCCTGAAAGAAGAATCCCAGGTTCCAAAAGAATATTCAGCAGCACAACTGTTTTCAACATTGATGATAAAAGTAATAGATAAGCATATTAGAATGATTTCTAAAGGATCATGTGACACTGAAGACTGGAGTAATGGCTGATGAAAATCTTACTGATCTTACTGAACTCTTTTTCTCTCGATCTCTCTCTCTCTCTAGTATATATAGTCTATATTATATATACAGTATATAGACTTTTTATCTTATGTTTTTGAAAAATATAGCTTTCCCTAGCCTAAGTGCATTAAAGTGTTCTGTTTTGTAACGCACTTATGTGGCCCTTTATTTAATTAATAGTTTTTAAAGGTATACTTTAATTTAAAGTACACAACAAGTCCACACTCACTTGCAATTAAAAATGTACTCCAGAGATGAAACTGAATCACAGAATTACATGTTAAAAGTCATTCTGAGAATTTTTTTTATATAAATGAATATATAAATAGTTAGAAATAGTGCAAAATTAAATTAAAACACCTACTTTGAGTGCAGACAGTTTGTCCTGATAGATTTCTTTCTCCTGGTCTTCTCCTTCTTCGTACAGCCAGTTCTCTGTGTCCTCGAGCATTATGGTGAGCCGGTTACTTTCCTACAAAGGAGAACATCAACACACATCCATAGTAAGTCTTACTCATGCTTCATTTTAGTAGTTAAGCATTTATAATGTTCTGCTCCATGTATAAAATGATTTGAGATTTTCAGAATTGCAGAATTGGGGTAGATTATACAAAAACAAAGCATAAACTCCCCAGTTTCTTGACTGGGAACAACAGCTCCGGATAACAAAGAGATTATGCACTCACATCTTCAGTGACATATTTCTCATAGATGCCACACAGTTTGTCTCGCAGGTCGTAAACATACTCCTCCACAGCATTTTTAGCATCGTTTCTCTCCTTCTCCAGCTTGTCCTGTATGATCATTTTTTTCTGGAAGAGAAAATGCAGTGGATACAGTCAAGCCCGAAATTATTCATACCCCTGGCAAATTCTGACTTAAAGTTACTTTTATTCAATCAGCAAGTTTTTTTTTTTTGACCGGAAATGACACAGGCTTCTCCCAAAAGATAATAAGACGATCATTGTGGAAAAAAAAATATTTCTCAGCTTTTATTTACATTTGAACAAAAAGTGGCATGTCCAAAATTATTCATACCCTTTGCAAACTGTCACAGTCTATGGGAAAACCCGAAGTTCTATACCATTCCAAATAGTCCAAGCTGTTCTAAAGCATCCTAATTACCCTGATTCATTGGGAACAGCTGTTTTAATCAACTCAACAGGTGAAAAACAGAAGCTCTCTGCTGTTGGTTTGTGGACAGTCATGGCTAGGATTGAGGACCTGCGGCTGCGCATTGTGGCTGCTCACAAGTCAGGCAAGGGCTATAAGACCATATCTAAATGTTTTGAAGTTTCAGTGGCTACAGTGCAAAGTATTATTAAAAAATACAAGACGTTCTGCACTGTGAAAAATCTCAGAGGACGTGGTCGGAAGCCAAAAGTGACACCTGTGCTGGTCAGGAGGATAGTGAGAGAGGTAAAAAAAAGAATCCAAGGATCACCACCAAGGCCATCCTGATGAATCTGGGCTCTGCTGGTGGCAACATCTCAAGGTTCCACAGATGCAGACCAAGTAGGACACCACTTCTCCAGATAAGGCACACAAAAGCCTGCTTGGCCTTTGCGAATGCTCATCTGGACAAAGAAGAAGACTTCTGGTCTTCTGTTTTATGGTAAGATGAAACAAAAAATTGAATTGTTTGGCCACAATGATGTAGCCTTCATTTGGCGTAAAAAAGGAGAAGCCTTCAACCCTAAGAACACCATCCCCACTGTCAAACATGGTGGTGGCAACCTAATGTTTTGGGGGTTTTTTAGCCGGTGGACCAGGGAACCTAATCACAGTAAACGGCACCATGAAAAAGGAGCAATGCATCAAAATTCTCAACAACAACATCAGAAAGTCTGCAGAGAAACTTGGCATTGGGCACCAGTGAACATTTCAGCATGACAACGACCCAAAACACAGCAAAAGCGGTGAAGAAATGGTGAGCAGACAAAAACATTAATGTTTTGCAGTGGCCCAGCCAGAGTCCTGACTTAAATCCAAATGAGAATCTGTGGAGGGAGCTAAAGATCAGGGTGATGGCAAGGAGACCCTTTAACCTGAAAGAGTTGGAGCTCAACGCTAAAGATGAATGGGCAAAAATACCAGTGGAGACATGCAAAAAGCTGGTCAGCAATTATAGGACGCGTTTGATTGCTGTAATAGCCAATAAAGGCTTTTCTATTGATTATTGAAAGGGTATGAATAATTTTGGACATGCCACTTTTTGTTTAAATGTAAATAAAAGATGAGTAATATTTTTTTCCACAATGATGCCTCTTGTACATTGTCTTATTATCTCTTGGGAGAAGCCTGTGTCATTTCCGGTCAAAAAAAACTTGCTGGTTAAATAATAATAATAATAATTTAAAGTCAGAATTTGCCAGGGGTATGAATAATTTTGGGCTTTACAAACTGGATTATTGTAACTTGTCACCCTATTAAGTCACAAAAACACTATAATTATCCAAGGTTACACTTTATTTTAGTGTCCTTGTTGCATATTACATGTACTTATGAAAGTAATAACAGTAACTTATGCATAATTACATGCAACTAACCCTATAGTTACATTTTGTTACTTAATATTACTCAATACTTAAACAAACACAAGGTGTAACAATGTGATGCCAAAGTCCAGCCTTGATTAAAGAGCTGAATAATGTAAGATTACACAGCATTTGTTTTTTAAAGCTTAAGAATGAACTAGTAAGGGTAGGACATGACCCTAATGCCTAGAGCTGTGCTGTCGCTTCACTGACGAAATGATCTACTAATATCTTTTCCCTGAGGTCTGAATTGAGCTCTGTCATGGATATTTAGGGCAAACGCTAAATCCCTCGTATGATTTTAGCAACATGCAGAGTACAAGATACAGTTGGTTCTGCTGGCAAGTGTTATAAACTGTAGCTACCAAGAGACAAATATAGTGAGTACATATAAGCAAAATGAATTCTGCCTAAAGTGCAGAAAACGGGGCTACAATTTAAAAGGGAAATCAAAATGCACAGGGTGGAAAAAATGAGGGCTGCTTTGAACTCAGCTGAGTTAAATTAATCGCAACGCTCCACGTTCTCAAGGGAATTGAGGCAGACTGAAAGTGAATTATGACTTACTTCATATTCAACAAAGTTGGTGAGCACATCTCGATCCAGCTGTCGAGTGGTGTTGGCCAAAATGGGAAGATCAACACTCTTTACTTTTGATTTGGCTTTGCTACTGCTGGCACCTTGATCTTGTTTATCACCATCCTTTAAGAAAATTGAAAAGATATGAGCACAAAATATGTTTCATCATTTCTTTAATAAACCACAGAGATAGATAGATGCATGACATGACCCCTTTAAAGTTGCAATAAACAAAATGTGAGAATCTATTTACATATATTGCCAGGGTAAATTGTACCTTACTGCCAGAGTTATTCATCTTTTCCTCTTCAGTGGGCTGTTCTCCTTGGCCTTCCTGGTCCACCTGCATTTTATTCTATTAGCAAAAGTGTAAACACAACATGAGTGATCTGATCCTGATACAGTTCACGAAATTTGTTTTTAAAGGCTCACAGTGCTGAATATATTTGCTTGCTTTGAATATTCTTCATAAACAACGGCTATTGAACAGCTAAGGCTGAGAGCCATGGAAATCACTACAATACAGACTTTGTTCCGAATCCCGTCGCATTCACAAAACAAAAAATAAAGCTTTGAAATGAATGAAAAAGCATGAGGTAGTCTGCTTCAAAACATCTTTTATTTGGCTTTATGTATTATGTATTATTAGTTTGCATAGCCGTGTGCAATAATGTAAACTGTATAGTATTGCAAACAAGAATACTACATACTAGTACATATACAAGGGTTGAAAGGTTTTTTGAAATTAATATATTTATTCAGAAAGGATGCATGGAATTGATCAAAAGTGTTGCAAAAAATTTCAAATAAATGTTGTACTCAAGAACTCTATTCATCCAAGAATCCTGAAAAATATGTATCAGTTTCTATACAAATACTGATAATAGCATTGATAATAATATTTACATTACCAGTCAAAAGTTTTTGAACAGTATGATTTTTAATGTTTTTGAAAGAAGTCTTTATTTGATCCAAAGTACAGCAAAAACAGTACAATTTTACTATTTAAAATAACTGTTTTCTGTTTGAATATATTTTAAAATGTAATTTATTCCTGTGATTTCAAAGCTGACGTTTTAGCATTATTACTGCAGTGATCCTTCAGAAATCATTCTAATATTCTGATTTGCTGCTCAAAAAACATTTATAACTATTATTATATTGAAAACAGCTGAGCAGAATTTTTCAAGTTTCTTTGATAAATTTCAGAAAAACAGCATTTATCTGAAATATAAATCTTTTGTAACATTATAAATGTCTTTATCATCACTTTCGATCAATTTAAAGCATCCTTGCTAAATAAAAGTATTAATTTCTATAATTAATACAACAACAACAAAAAATATACTGACTCCAAGCTTTTGAATGGTATAGTGTATAATGTTACAAAAGTTATTTATTTTAGATAAACACTGATATTTGGATCTTTCTATTCGTCAAAGAATCCTGAGAAAAATGTACTCAGCAGTTTATTGATAAATATTGATAATAATAATAATAATAAATGTTTCTTGAACAGCAAATCAGCATGATTTCTGAAGTATCATATGCACTGAGGCTTACAGTAATGATGCTGAAAATTTAGCTTTGATCACAGGAATAAATTACACTTTAAAATATATTTAAATAGAAAACTTCTTTTAAATAGTAAAAATATTTCTTAATTTTGCTGTTTTTGCTGTCCTTTGGATCAATAAATGCAGGCTTGGTGACCAGAAGAGAAAAAAAAACCCACTAAAAATCTTGCTGTTCAAAATAATTATTCCACAACGTTGACAATAATATAGTGTTAATAATTCAGCTTTGCCATCAAAGGAATGAATTAAGATTTTAAAATATTACATTTAAAACATTTATTTTATACAGTATTTATACTGTATTTTAAATTTTAATAATATTTCCCTTTATTTACTGTCTTTTTGACCAAATAAATGCATCCTTGATGAGCATAAGATACGTTCAAAACATACAAATATCATAATCAGTTATTTGGGAACTCATTTTGTTTCTTATTTTTATGCACTGTATATGTACTGATACTGACTGATTGATTGATGTTGTAATTGTGTACCTGGCTAGTAATTTCCAGCATATTCAGATATTTTAGATTTTTTTGGCATAGTTTAAAAACTGCTGTGCCAAATTACAGCTGTTGAAGGCATGTCAGAATTCTGCTAAGCTAAATAAAGTAACCCCTAACGCAAGAATGACAGTCCTCCTCCTCTAGGACAGAGGAGGTGTCATTTTAAGTGCCAAAAGCAGTGATCTTAAATTAGCGACAAAGAGCAAAATGATTTTACAGATTTACAGAGTTTCTAATGGCTTTTCAAGGAAGAAAGATTTTTTTACAGTTTGGAACAACATGAAGATGACAGCAAATGATGACAGAATTAGCATTTTTGGTTGAACTAATCATTTATTCTCTCTCATCTTGACATTAATGAAGTTAGATTCATTTGTTTTTAAAGGAGACATATCACGAAAATGTTTAAGTGCTGTAAACAGGACAAACTCAGAAAAAACTTTGTTTTGGTAAGCTTTTCCCTGCAAGCATGTGAAAAAACAAGCTGCTCAGATTTCACTCCTCTGTGACGTAGAAAGAGGATCTTATTATAATATTACTGCCCCTTAATCTGTACTTTCCACCCACGGCACTGCCATTCTGTTTTCTCAAGTGGCAACGGTGTACCAGTTCTAATATCATGGCAAAAGTTCAAGCAAAGCATTCTAACTGTTCTGTTGTTGGCTGCACCCTCAGAGGAGACAATAGAGCAGTAGATTTATTGATTTATTTACTGTATATTACACTGCTGCCACACAGATCTAATATAAAAGTGATTTCTTTCCCAGCTATTTACCTTCACAGACATAGCAGGCTGTTTTTGTAACTTGTGTGTTTTTAACATAAACGTGTGTGTTTAACAGTTTAAGCGTAATATGACATAAAAGAGAACTTAGGGTGCTTTCACATCTGTAGATCGATTTATCTGTTCTGAAACAGGGATTCAAACTATTACAATGTTGCATTTTATTCTTGGTGGGGTTCGCTTTCACACAGGAAAGTTTTTAAACGGACCAAATGTGTTTATACAAGTCACATGCGAGTAAAATGTCCTCTCATTGGTCAAAGTTCTACGGTTTATTTTCTGGGAATCCTCAGCTGTCATCCGTCAGGATGGAACAACAACACCTTTGCGGGCTTATTGTTGCATTTTCTGTAGCTGTCATTATATTAATTTGTAATTCTGAGCAGGAGTCCAGAATTCATCGGGAAAACATTTTTAAAATGTGTCTACTACAAAGAGAGCAATAAGACGGCATTATAAAATAAAAATGCGCGTTTTGATTTTGAATAGCGAAGACGTGCCCACACACAGACATTTACAGGTTTATTTTAAGAGGTATTAGCAAAACAACAAAGCTACTGCTTTTCACTGAACTGTAATTTCCCATTATACATTGTGATATAGCCTGGTTTGTTGGTCAACTGAATCGGATTGCTTTCTCACTGCAACCGAACCGCTCCAGAGTTAGTTTTAAATCGAGCCAAGACCACCTCGTTCAAGCAATTTCGAACCGATTGTTTTGGCACGGATCCCAGCGTGATTGCTGTATTCACATACAGTGCCTTGCGAAATTATTCATACCCCTTCATTTTTTTCACATTTTGTTATGTTGCTGCCTTATGTTAAACTACTTTAAATTACTTTTTTCCAACATCAATCTACACTTCCTACTCAATAATGGCAAAGCAAAAAATAGGTTTTTAACATTTGTGCAAATTTATTTCGAGCCATGCACGAAAACAGCCTGTTTCTGCTTCCACTTAAAATAGACAATATAAAATATAATAAATGATCTGTGAGGTATTTTAAGCTGAAACTTCACAGACACATTCTGAGGACACCTGAGATTTATACTGCATTTGAGATTTATATTATATCTCCTACCTGTTCCTCAGGCCTGCCCTCATTTTGTACAGTCGGTTCTGTGTCCATCTGCACATCCTCTGCCTCTCCTTTCTGCTTCTCTATCAGAGAGGCGCTGGACACGCTGAAGATGCCGTGCATGTTCACACGCACTTTCACCTTGACTTTTGAACTGTCCCCATCAGGCTGTGGCATAACATTCTGTATGGTAAAGCGGCCTGACCGAAACAGAAAAACAGGATGATCAGAACCAGAATCAGACAGTAATACATTTAGCACATTCTTTCCATCGATCCACATGCAAAAATTGCACAAAAATGCCCCCAAAATTAATGATGGGGGGCAAAATTGCCCCTGCACAATTCAGCTGAATCTATTACCTTGGTTGCAATTAAAATGAAATGTGAAAATGAATGAAAAATGTTGAAAAAAAACTTTTGTATACAGAAAATTACTCATAAAACAAATAATTTTTTACAGCCATTTTCCTTCACTTTAAATGGTATGCGAAAATCTGTAAAATTACTAACAATATCCATAGAATTAACAATATGGCTGTTTTATATCATTATCAACACAGTACAGCAATTCTCATTTTATATATCTAAAAATACTATCATTTATAGAGGATTTTTAATTACATAGAAATATATGTAAAATGACAAAAATAATGGCAATTACAATAAATAAATAATAAATCCTAATATATATATATAAAGTAAAATATACCCTAATTAAAATAAAGTGCAAAATCCTTTACAGAATTTTTTTATCAATGTTTTACAGGAAACAAACTGTTATTTTTCAGGTACTTCATGAAATATTACGATCAAATACCTTCACTTTAAAAATAATAATAATGATAAAAAAAATGTCAAATGACTGACAGCAAAGGCTGCCAAACTAAAATCATAAAATTAAAGTAAAATATTCTAATTCAAATAAAGTGCAAAAACCTTTACGAGCACCTTCAAACACCTTCACTTTAAACAAATGTTAAAAAAAATGATTAAATGACGATGGCTGGCGAACAAAAAACATTAAATAAAAAAGTAAAATATTCTAATATAAATAAAGCGCAAAAATCTGCTCTTAAATTTTTAATTCCTATTATTTTTATGCATTTTTTTGCTGTGTTGATCATTATAAAAATCACGCGTTTCTGCTGAGCTTATGGATGCAATGGTCAATGCAGACACAATATAATTAAGAGATTCATTTTGCAGTTTAGACAGCTTCAGTGATTGTAATCGGAGGTTTTGCAGGAGTGCAAAACTTGTGCTAGACTATCATGGACTAATCGACAATATTGATTTTTTGGCATAATATTGCAGCCCTACCCTGTAATACGTTCCAGATTTTTAAAAAAATATTTACATTTACTTTATGTAGGCAATGTACATTATGCAGTTGTTGTATAAATATATGTACAGTATACATGCATAAAAGTCATGTCAGATGCAGCTTTTGTTCTACCTCTGCAGTGTTAAACTGGTTTCTGTTAATGTAAATACAATTTTATGGCTGAGTTTATAGTATTCTCATTGATAAAAAAATGCCCCTGGAAATAATTCTGGGGGAAAATATTGCTCCATAATGAAAAAAGTTAATTTATGACCCTGTCATATGGGAAGTGTATTAGGCCCTAACACACTGACATACATTACACTCAGTATGGAGAGGGAATATAATGTGATGGGAATTAGAGCTTAGGGGACGCCATGTCTCAGTCCTAATTACCTGGCTGGTAGGTGTATTTTGACACCTCTGTGACACTCTGTGACACCTCTGCCCCACCCTAACCCACATCAGTTAGTGTGTTGAAGATATAACAGGTGCTCAGACACAATGGATCACAATGCTAAGGGCATTGTTAATCAAATGAGGCCATGAATGACTATTTAAGGGTCCCCTGTGCTTTGCACCAGAGTGATTAGTCTCATTTTGGTCATAAATTAGGCTAGAGCTGAGCAAAACTCAAAGTGAATTATTTCATACTGATTCCTATAGAAGCTTAAATAAAGTCTGGTTTAGGAATGCCATTACTCAACATGATGATGCCACACGACACACAGTAATACACACCTATTCTGCTATCCGGATAGGGCAGCTCATGTGGAGAACTATAGAATGCTTCCAGGTCAAAAGGTTCCTTCTTGTGGAAGGTGATGACTTTGGAGAAAGGTGCTGCATGGTTCTTACTGTACACCTCACATTCCCTGAAGAGGAGAAAACGACAGTTGAAAAGAAGTCAGATTTGCATTCTTAAAGGATTAGTTGACTTCCAGAATAAAAATGTCCTTATAATTTACTAACCCCTCTTTCTTTCTTTCTTCAGTCGAAAAGAAATTGAAACTGAACAGTATTTATATCATTATATAATTTTTTACCTCCGATCCACCACAATGTCCAACTGTCCTAAGCGCATTTACAATAGCCAGCGTGTAATGAAGAGCAGGCAACCATTACTTCGATCAGTCGATCAGGCTCAAAAGTTAGGAGTTGGACATTGCGATGCATCATAGGTAAAAAAATTATATAAATACTGTTCAGTTTTTTGCACAGGCTGATTGTTTCGTATGTTAAGACCTAAATATATCGTCACAAGCTGCAGGGTTTAATTTGGTTTTGTCTGTGTATGTTTTTTTGACTCTCAAATCCGTGGGTCCCATTGACTGCCATTATATGACTGTTAAGACTGCGATGGTTTCAGTTAAAAATCTTTGTTTGTGTTCTACTGAAGAAACAAAGTCACCTACATTTTGGATGCCCTGGGGGTAAAGCAGGTTTTTGAGGAAAACATTACAGGTTTTTTCTCCATATTGTGGACTTCAATGGGGACCAATGGGTTAAAAGTGCAAATTGCAGATTCAATGCAGATTTAAACTACATAATTCCAGCCAGAGAATAAGGGTTTTATCCAGTGAAATGTTCAGTCATTTTCCAAAAAAAATAAAAAATGTACATACATTTTAATCACAAATGCTCATCTTGCACTAGCTCTGAGATGCGCATCCGCAACTTTACACAGTATGTTATAATATTGGAAAGGGTTCAAAATGGCAGGGTAGGGTGTAAAACTCCATCTCATTTTCTCCTCCAACTTCAAAATCATCCAACATCATTGTTTTACCTTTTTTTGTAAAGGCTGTTTGACTTTCTTTGCACGTTCACTTTGTAAACTGGGTTTGTACTTCTGCCTAAGCTATGTATGACCTTTCCAACGTGACTGCGTAATGCATGAGGTCTAGTCCAAGACGAGCATTTGTGGTTAAAAAAAGTATAATTTTTATTTTGTTTTTTAGAAAATTACTGACTGTTTTGCTAGTTAAGACTCTTATTCCTCTGCTGGGATTGTGATGAGCAGTGGTTCCCAACCTGTGAGTCGCGGCCCACCAGGGGGCCTCAGTGATCCTCCAGGGGGGCCGCGAGATATCTTAAAATGAATTTAAATATTATCCTATAACTGTTTAATTTTATTATATTATAGCTAAATAAAAAAACTATTAAAGCACAGCCTCTCTCGTGTTCTGTGATTGATTGCTTCGGACTCGACGCACTGTTATATAGAGACTGAATGGCGGCTCAAAACTTACAACCGCTGCACGCATACTACATCTCAGCTACATGCATTAAGCAAATCGTTGTGGTAATGTAAAGGTAAAGACGATTTGAGTATTAATAACGAATTTGAGCGTGCCTATGTATAACACTCATGTATATAAGAGTCTTACATTAGGTACGCATAAGTCCGCTAATGATTCACAAACTATGCGCACACACTGGACTCTGATCCCTATTGTATTTAAATACATTGGCCACGTGAGTTTCAGAGTACAATTTTAAATTGTAGCAATTTGCAAACAACAATGATCCAGTGATCAACAAGTCCTAAACTACAGTTTTTTTTTACTTGTTTCACTCGTATACAGGTCACAAAGACTGATACTGTACGTAGCCGCTAAGGTGTTCCCAGTGGTTTTCAGCACATTGTTATGCATTAGCCAGCATGATAGGGTTGGTTGCTAGGTACTTGCCTGTTGGTCTGTTTTATTTATTTTTTTTAATGCCTAGCTGGCTTGGGCCCCATCTGCCATGGAAGTCTTTTTATGGCACACCAGGTGCAAATCAAATTGTGATTGCCAAGAAATGTAATATCACACTCTCTGCAATAAGCCGCATGATTGGAGGCATCATTCATTGGAACGAGTTATGAGGTTGGTGGTTTGGTCAAATCCTTAACCTTAAGTTTGAGCAATAGCAATAATCACTTGGTAATGAGAACAATTGTTTCAAACATCTGCACTGGATTCAAACAGTAAAAGGTTTTTAAACAATTAGTTCACCCAAAAATGAAAATTCTGTCATTAGTAACTCACCCTCATGTTATTCCAAACCCGTAAGACCTTCTTTCATCTTCGGAAAACTAATAAGGCTATTTTTGATGAAATCCGAGAGCAAGGGTCCTTCCACGTTTAAGGCCCAGAAAGCTACCAAGACAATCGATAACATAGGTCCATTTGACATCAGTGGTTCAAATGTAATTTTACAAACCTACGAGAATACTTTTTTGCGCAAAGAAAACAAAAACTACTGCGTCACTTGTGCATATGCGTTCACAAGAGTTCCCCGACGCATGCATGTGGCAACGCCTGGGTTGCCAGGTTTTTACAACAAAACCCGCCCAATTGCTACTCAAAACTAGCCCAAAGCTAGCCCAATCACATGATCAGTCTATAATTTTTATGGTAGGTTTATTTTAACAGTGAGAAACAGTATAACAACAAATAAATATAGAAAATGCATTTCAAAAAAGTTTGTAAATTGATTTGCATTTTAATGAGTGAAATAATTATTTAATCCCCTATCAATCAGCAAGAATGCCCCTAATCTCAATTTGTTAGCTGTAAAAAAAAGACACCTGTCCACAGAAGCAATCAATCAATCAGATTCCATGGAAAAACTCAACCATGGCCAAGACCAAAGAGCTATGCAAGGATGTCAGGGACAAGATTGTAGACCTACACAAGGCTGGAATGGGCTACAAGACCTTCAGCCAAGCAGTTTGGTGAGAAGGTGACAACAGTTGGTGCGATTATTCGCAAATTGATGAAACTCAAAATAACTGTCAATCAATAGTTTCAATGATCATGAGAATGGTGATGAATCAGTCCAGAACTACATGGGAGGCTCTTATCAATGATCTCAAGGCAGCTAGGACCAAGAAAACAATTGGTAACACACTACGTCGTGAAGGACTGAAATCCTGCAGCACCCGCAAGGCCCCTACTCAAGAAAGCACATGTACAGGCTCGTCTGAAGTTTGCCAATGAACATCTGAATGATTCAGAGGAGAACTGGGTGAAAGTGTTGTGGTCAGATGAGACCAAAATCAAGCTCTTTGGCATCAACTCAACTCGCCGTGTTTGGAGGAGGAGGAATGCTGCCTATGACCCAAAGAACATCATCCCTACCATCAAACATGGAGGTGGAAACATTATGCTTTAGGGGTGTTTTTCTGCTAAGTGGACAGGACAACTGCACTGCATCAAAGAGACGATGGACGGGGCCATGTACCATCAAATATTGGGTGAGAACCTTCTTCCCTCAGCCAGGGCATTGAAAATGGGTCGTGGATGAGTATTTCAGCATGACAATGACCCAAAACACAAGGCCAAGGCAACAAAGGAGTGGCTCAAGAAGAAACACAATAAGGTCCTGGAGTTGCCTAGCCAGTGTCCAGACCTTAATCTCATAGAAAATCTGTGGAGGGAGCTAGAGGTTCGAGTTGCCAAATGTCAGCCTCAAAACCTTAATGACTTTGAAAGGATCTATCATGGAGAGGAAGTTGTGTTTTGTGAAGGATCAAATACTTATTTCACTCATTAAAATGCAAATCAATTCATAACTTTTTTGAATTTATATATTTTTTTGTTGTCACTGTTCAAATAAACCTACCATTAAAATTATAGACAGATAATTTATTTGTCAGTGGGCAAACGTATCAAATAATTTTTTCCCTCACTGTATGGAGAAAACTCCTGGAATGTTTTCCTCAAAAACCTTAATTTCTTTTCTTTCAGAGAGTGCTCAGATTTCATCAAAAATATCTTAAATTGCGTTCCGAAAATGAACAAAGATCTTACGGGTTTGGAACAATATGAGGGTGAGTAATTAATGACAGAATTTTCATTTTTGGGTGAACTAACCCTCAGCTCTTACCCGACACTTTCATCTGTTGGAGACTTCCAGCGAAGAGTAATTGGGAAAGGAACTGCGTCTGTAATGGAGAACTCTCGGACTTTGAAGGCTGGAGACAGGATTGCACACTTCACAAACACACACACACGCATACACACAAAAAATAAACATTTATGATATACAAGCAAATGCAGTTACATAAGCTGTCTAAATAGGGTATTAGTGTAAGGAATCAGAGACAGCGTTGCATGCTAATCCATGCGTGCATCACACAGATTTCATCTTGTTTCTACACCTCTCCCACAGATTCCACAGTCTCCCCAGGGAACTGGCACAAGTATTGTTCAACACTCTCACACTGCTCACACTTCTGCTGTTTCTGTGCTGACATCTATAATGCCTGTTATCAAGGCCATTTTAGGTGCTATTCAGATTATGGTCTTTATAAATTCTATGTCTGTTTTTACCTGCAACGCACATCCGCGTGCTACAGCCTCATCGGCGTTCAGTGTGGTGCTGATGTCTTTACCGAAGAACTTTGAGATTCTCTCCTTTATGGCCGGGGTTCTGGTGGCTCCGCCCACCACCTCAATGGCATAGACCTCGTCTCTGCTAAGCTCTGTACCAGGATGAATGCAAATTAGCAATGGATTTAAAATGTACATCTGTGGTGATTGATTCTTTGGTGAACTGCTGCTTACTTGATTGTTCCATGACTGATTTCAATGGCGCCTCCACTCTCATCAAGAGATGAGTGCACATCTCTTCAAACTGAGCCCTGTGTCCAATCACAAAGACATGTTTCTGCTCAAATGATCAATCCAACCATTTTCTATTAAGCCTGAAATGCTTCATTTGCATATATTTCATTTGAACCTACTTAGAACAGCCAATACTTCCAAGTACTTCAACCGTCTAAAGACTATGCTAGTTTTAAAGCAAATTTTTACAATTACCTGTTCATTTTCCCATGGACATCAATGTCATTCATGAAGCACTCGATGTTGAGAGGGAGATCAGAGGAGTTTGCACTCATGAGTTTCTTCAGTTTCTCACACTCCTGATAAAGCCTTAGAAGGGCTCTTGGGTTGTCTTTAACGTTGAGTTTGAAACGGTTTTTGAAGTCTTCGCAGAAATATTCCACAAGCATTTCATCCAAGTTGCGTCCGCCCAAATATGGGTCAAATGCTGTAGCCAACACCTGTAACCAAGAAGGGTGTGCTAATACCTTTGTGATAACAGCTTGGTGAAGGATTACACATAATATTTTGCAGTAAACATATCCCTTAAAAAGATATGAAAAACACAGACCTTCAACTTCCCCTTGTTAAAGGAAGCAATGGAGACTTGATAAGATGAGTGCCCAATGTCAACAAACACAACATTACGGGGTTTCTCCTCTGGGTTTGGCAAGTCCTGTTTATAGATGCCGTAGGCCAAGGCCACTGTAACAAGACAAACCACAAATAACAACTTGTGAAAAGGCCTTGTGGACTGTAATAATAGACAGAAGAGTACTTCTAAAAGTCAATCGACAAAATATTCAATTAGCGTTACAAACAACAATTCTTTATTGTACTGTTAACATAAATGGAATCCAAATAAAGGACTTCACATGGTAATTATTACAAGAAAAAAACAGAGGATTTAACAATTAAAATAAAGGAACAAATTAGTACAACCAGGCCATGATTTTCTAAAACAAGGGAACAAAATAGAACAATTTGTTTCATTTTTTGGGTAAATGGCTGTGGTTAAATTTAACTAAATGAGTGAATTAATAAAACATGCTCACAAGTCGCAGTGACTGTCGGAAAATGTCTGAAAGTGAATTTTGAGTCAGTGTTTCAGATGGTTCAGTCCGATTCGAGCTGGTTTATCCAGTTCACTAAGAAGAACTGGTTCAAAACATCTGAGTTTCTGGATATCAGAAACTCAGATATAATGTTCTGTTTCTTGAACAGACTGATCATTTTGCTTCATAAGATCTCAATATATTGTCACGCATTAATTTAATTAATTTTGAGTCACCTGTATAAGATTTTTGACCCAATTATTAATTCAGAAATTGGAAATTCTGAGTTTCAGGTAGGAACTTTTAACTGGAATGCCTTCCCAAGTCAGAGTTGTGACTCTGTATTGCAACCACTCCAACTTTAGAATCCAATATGGCTGCTCAGTGCATCAACAAATAAGAAACAGTAGTAAAACGGTAGTTTTTCAGCACTTTTTTCGTCTGTGTCTCAATAAACTCAGTGGTTCACACAGTATTATCAAACCTCTAATTGTGGACATTATACTATGGCATTATCTGCGCAAAAAAAGCTTTTTATGTGTTTTTAATCAGCTTTTATAGCTAACAATGAATGTGTCCATCTTGGTTTTCTGATTTCTTTACTGGAACACAGTGTACTTGGGTGTAATGTCATTCCCAGCTCCAACATCCGACTCTATTTTTTTCTAATTATGATGATTTTTTACCTTTTTATGATAATAACCAGCTGATTGTACATTATTCCTAACTTTTGCTGGTTTCAGGTAATAGATCACTGATTTGCTACAAACATTAAATAGCCTATTTATGGTAAAAATTACATATATTTTATTAGATAATATCCTGCTTGAACTTGTGGCCATGAAACGGCTTGAGGAGAAGTTAGAAGTAAAATTACACTCTACACAGTCATTCAAACAACTTGGTCATAATACAAACCACTGTTTAGTTACCCAACAGGGAGCACTGGCCAACAGCACTATAACTGCAAAGAGACACTCTGTTGAAGATGTTGAAAATAACTAAGAAAACATCTTCACACAAGGGAAGGAAACTGTAATCACTTGATTCATGAATCATGTTTTTGTCAGTCATCACACATTAAATTTGCTTCTGCAACACCCTCACACATTCAGCTAGAGCAGGAGATAAGCAACCTTTTAAGGGGTAATTACTGTCATGACAGCAATAATGAGAGAGCGAAAGCGTGTTCATATTATTTATAATGTGCACTCATTTTATTCCACCATAAAGACATGTTTGAAGTCCCTAACATGTGTACAATGTGCAAATCAACCTTTACAGTAAATCTGCATAACAGTCATGCAGTCTGTTTTATTAGTTAAGAATTTGTTTTTTGTAGTATGAATGCATACTGTAAAAAGTGGTACCTCGCAATTACTTTAAAGGGATAGTTCACCCAAAAATAAGAATTTGCTGTTAATTTACTCACCCTCAGTTCACCCTTTTACATAAACCACGAGAAACCATGAAAACGTTCATTTTGCCCCTTCATTCAAGTTCTCGTTTACACATTGTTGTACCAGAAGCTCAGATTTCCGGTTCACCTCAGTTCAGTTACTGTTGAAGGAACTGAAGTGCTGAACGAGTTGGCATGAACCAGCATCATAGGATCATATACAGTTGAAGTCAAAAGTTTACATATACCTTGCAAAATGTTAATTATTTTAGCAAAATAGAGGGATCATAAAGTGCATGTAATTTTTTATTTAGAACTGACCTGAATAAGGTATTTCACATAAAAGACGTTTACATATAGTAAACAAGATAAAATAATAGCTGAATTTATAAAAATGACCCAGTTTAAAAGTTTACATACACTTGCCGCTGACTTGCATTTAAGAATAATCAAGAAATGTTTTGTTAAAGTATCCCTTTAAAGAGCTATTTCTACATGATTTAATACATAAACATTAGTTTTATTGGTATAAATCTATGTATTTAGGTTGACTTGTGGATATTAAATAATATCTTTTACTTAATAAAACCAGTTAATTTAGATGCTACCATTTTAAATGCTCTTTTTCTGTTTTTATTAGCAACATAAAGATAAAAATTCAACAGCTTAATTTTGCTGACCTGCTGTTGTGTCATTAATCAGCCTCAAGCAGTTCAGCCCAGCAATCTGAGTTGCGTCCATCAGGGACCTCCTTTCTACATCCGTAAAGAAGCTGGGGACCTGGAGAAAAGCCAAACATGTCAGAGAGATGACAGGCATGTCAAGCGCACTAGCGGAAAAAAGTGAGGTTCAATGATTTACAAGCACTCACAGATATCACACAGTCCACCACAGGCTTCTTCAAGGCATGCTCAGAAGTTTCTTTCAGCTTGGTGAGCAACATGGCAGTCATCTGCTCGATGGTAAACACCTTGTCCTCATTCAGATAACGTACCTGTGACAATGCAAATGTAAGATGATCTCTCGCAAGTTTAACATTATAGAAGTTTCACACTATTGCTTTTTGCAAAACACTGTTTTCCTGAAAGGATTGTTTAAAATGCGCACAACTACTCAAGTTTTTGTCAATGCATTTTTAATAACTTCAATTTTTGAGACGGTGGTCTACAATAGCAAAACAGTTTTCAAAGTGATGGCAAAACACAGTATATCACCTTTATTCCAGCGTTGCCATTGTCCAGTTTGTGAAGGCTGTAAGGCAACTTGGATTTTTCTCCTTGAACAAACTGGTCATCGAACGCTCGACCGTGAAACTTCTTAAAGCCATGAACCGTGTTCTTAAAGTTAGTTATGATCTGTAGGGAGCATGTTTACTGGTTAATATCCCACCATATTTTACAATCAGCGAATGCTTTAAAGGTTTATTAAATCAGAAAGCATGAAATGAACAGCATTTTGTACCTGGCTTTTAGCAGCATTTCCAATGGTCCGGTTTTTAGAAGCCAGAGAAATGCATGCTCTGTTGGAAAAAATGTCATGTTCATAAATTTGTACCATACATACATACATATTTTATTTCCAAACTGATGCATTCTAGAACCTGGATGTACAGGGTGTGGATCAGCACCTTGGACAGCGTCTTCACTAGTGCTTATCTACAAGGCTCACTATGTTATGGGGTGAAATAAGCTTTCGAGATTTGAAAAGACTGCTAGCACCTGGAGGTCTTCAATATCATTTCTTATAAGAGGCAGCAAGGTGACTTCTGCATTTCACAACCTCTAGAATTATGATGTGAAAATTACAGGCTACAAACTGAAAGGAAAAAAAAATATTTGGATGAATCTGTTTAACATGTTCAGTCTATGTTTGGGATTTATTTCAACATGTTTGGGTCAACATGTGTTTTCTATAATAGCAATCGGTATAAGTCATCGTCAGATACAATAAAATGTGAAATATTATTTCTCTTGAATAGAATAAGATTAAAGGATGTATCAAACTCTTTTTCAGCTTCACCTATTGGATTGTCACTACCAGACAGAAAATGTTTTATATTGACAGACAATACATAAACAGAATAATACGTGTGCCAGTAGGCATTTTTGTTTTTCTGTTATTTTAACTCATTTAACAATGACCTACAGTCAAATCAAAAATTATCTAGACACCAGATATAATTTTTGATATGGTTCACTAGTGGGTGAAGGGCACTATAGTTCATTTATGTAAGTGAGGATAGCAAAATAAAGTGAAATCGAAAAAAAGTGACATTTTATACCCAAAAATTCTTCATACAATGGACTACCAGTAAAATTAATTTAAAAAACATTTGGGACAAAAAAATGTATTTGACACTTTGACCTGACTATGCTTTGGTTACATACCTTTCTATCAAAGTTATCTGACATTATCAAGATAAATTTGCTCTGACACAGTTTAAGTCTGAGTTCTCCATGTTCTAAACTATAGCGAATAAACTGTGAAAATCTGATAAATTTAGCAGGTGTCTGAATAAATTTTGGTTTGACTGTAATTTATTTGTGATTATCAAGATGAATTAGTTCTGACACAGTTTAACTCTGAGTTCTTGTCACATTTTATTATCATTTTCTAAACTATAGCGAATAAACTGTCATAATGTGAGAAATGTTGATGGTCTGAACACATTTTAGTGTGACTGTATGCAATTTGAGATAACTTTCTACAAATCCCAAAGCATTTCTTTAAAACTGTGAGCTTGTTGAACTCATAAAATGTAAACTACATAAAGAAGATCTTAAATGATAATTCACCCCCCAAAAAATTCAAATTCTGTCACCATTTAATCAACCTTGTCTTTTCAAAACTATATGACTTTCTAAAAGATAATTTGAGAAATGTTTTAAAATGCAAGTCAATGGTGACCAAAACAATTCTGGTACCAACATTCTTCAAAATATCTTCTTTTGTGTTCCACAAAAGAAAGACATGCAGCTTTGAAAAGACTTGAGTAAAAGATTATAGAATTTTAATTTTTGGGTGAACTAACACTCAAGAACTGATAAAATGCAAATACCTTGAATGTAATGTAAGTCGCTTTGGATAAAAAACATTTAGCAAATGCATAAATGTAAATAATGAAAATAAAAAATAACATTGATATTGCCTGATTTGTTGATGTTGCTGTTAAAAATTAGGAACACAGCTGTAAAACTTAATATGTCTTTCTTCTGTCAGGATGTGGAACGATTTTTTATAATATTTATAATGTCAAAGTATTGAGTTAAACCAAATGAAGGCTACATGTGTAAAGAACATTCTAGTCATGAACACTGCTATATTAAAACCGATGGCAGGTAAAGCTGTGGGACGTTTTATGTCCCATATTTCAAGAATCAGTGTCATCTGTAACTAGTGTTGCAGGATAAACTGAGGATGCGCTAACAACATAATTCGATTTGAGTAAGCACTGCAGTGACCTCCTACAACACCTCAATTGTGATTTCCTTTCGGGCCATTTGTCCCAAAGCCCTTGTATGAAAAATGTCGAACAAAATGTCTATTTTTACAGCATTTTATTTTGACTGTATGTGCTGCCGCGCCCAAACGAGAGAGTGTGGATTTGTCGACAGAACAACCTACACGACTCCGCGGTCACAGTCTCGCGGATTCACCCCATGCAGGGTGTCAGATTATACCGTTCACGTGCAGTGCTCGTGCACGACCTGCAGTTTAGAATTTGTCTAACACTTGTGAAAAACCACACACGGTCATTCTAATCCGTTTCACAAGCGACTGGATGTGTGAATGACAGGTGGGAATTACGCTTTGCATGTCTCTTATTCACATTAAATGAGCTAGCTGGATAAATAGAAAAAACAGCCTTCTTTAGCATTGCTTTCAGACATATTTCAGGGCGTAGCAAACCTGATAAGACTCATACAGCGGTTAAACTGATAGGACTTGGTTAACGCTCGGAATTGCATGCAAAATGGAGATGCGTGAGGGGCTTAGCATCTTTCGGACAAAACTGACAGTCAGTCGCAGGAGCAAAATACACTGGAACGGGAACATGGCCAGCTAGGCAACAGCAAACGTTGCGTAACAACACACAGCATCATTTTACAGGGATGGCAATGCTATACTTACGGAGTGCATCTGTCACTGTATTCATTTGCAATGGTTTCAATGCCGCCGCTCCTGGCAACAGCGATGTAACAGTTCTGGAAACCCACATCAATTCCCACCACAGACATGTTCAGTCCTTATTTCTTTATTCTTAACACCTCCGGTCCAGTTTTAACAGTGCAGCTGGGTGAGAACACAACACCCCTAGTCTACAGTATGTGCCTGAGTGCGCTAGAAGAATTACTCGCTATTATGTAAGTCGGGCTTTTTATAGATAATTCTTCGTCTCTAATCCTAGCAGAGAACGCTTCTACTGCATTCTTGCAGCCTCCACTGATATTGTCAACCGGCAATATGGGTAAACCTGCGCATTTGTCAAGAGACTGGAATTCAGCCAAACCCCGCCCACAGGCGCTTTCTCATTGGCTACTGGACGCCAACCAGCAGTTCGATTGGTGCAGCATCCCAGATAAGGACGAAAAATCTAGAACCTGGCGAAAGAAGCTCGCATTTTTACGTCACTGGGAATGACCGTGCAGTTAAACGACCTATGAGAATGTCAGGGGTCCATCACTGGATGTGCTGATCAAAATAAACCAACAAATAGTAATGATATTACTCATTAAAGCATATAATTACCATCGCCATCTTTGGGTTTCTTATGTGAAGATATACATATATAAATGTAACAGTGTCAATGTTATAATATAACGAAAACATCAGACTATAACTGAGGGGAGACTATTATTTTTTAATATTAAACAAAGGCGTTGCTGAGTGGGTTTATTCATCTTTTTTAATGTGATTAAAACGTGTCTGATACGTTTTATTAAACATGCTTATTTTTATGAGGAGTGATTTTTTTTGTTTTGCAGTTTAGCTGTGCCTCATTTCAATTCATGCCTGTAAGAATCAGATTATCATTTCAAATGTTCAAAGCCTAGTGAGAGCAAAAGAGTCTCTTTATTAAAGGGGCGCTCTGCACTCTTGGTTCAGCAGCAGTTTTTAAAGCCTTTTCCAGTGAGCCTCACACAGTGAAAAAGAAAACAAGTGAATGAATATGAAGAAAAACAACTGAGCCTAAAGGGTATTTATCTATATAATTGTTCACATCACTGTCGTATTATATTATAAAATAAAATAAATACATAATTAAGTGTTTATGTATTTATATAACTGTATGTTTTTTTATTAATATTATTTAAAATGTATTTTTTTCATAATGTTCGACGCCATTTACTGTCTATTTTGACATAACAAACATTCAAAACAATATGTGTTTAAAATAACAGAAAAATACAATTAAAGTCGTACTTTTATTATGAAAAGTAAACTACACTCACCACAACCGGAAATTACCTATGTTGTCATACGCCGAGAGGCTGGAATCAGGAAGTGGACTTGTAATGTACTATTTTGATTGAGTCCGTCGCTGTTCAACTATCTAGTTTACAAGTTCAAAATGGGGCTTTTTGGAAAAACACAAGAGAAACCACCAAAGGACCTTGTAAGTGAAACATCAATTATGGCGGACGACGGGAGTTAACGGGTTTTATTAAATGTTACATTGTAAATAACAGCAGGCCTATAAATAGCTCGCTTGTCACATTTGTTGGTAACATATTGTATCACGTAATGCCATATTAAACGACGCACTTTAAAAAAAGTTTCCTTTCTATACGTGTTGTTATAGAAAACCAAAATCATAAAATCGACTTGTTAGTTAACTCCATTACAACAGGTAACTAATCTCAAACTGTCTTCAACTCTTTTCTACAGATCAATGAATGGTCCCTCAAAATCAGGAAAGAAATGAGAGTTATTGACAGACAGATTCGAGGTGAGGTCATAATATTATTATTATTATTGTTATTTGAAAAAATTGCAGTCTGTTGTATTAAGGTAATTCAATTGTTCAGTTAGGAAACTGTACTTCACATGAGTTGTAATTCTGTGTATTTTATATTTTTCCAAAGATATACAAAGAGAGGAGGAGAAGGTGAAGAGATCAATCAAAGATGCTGCGAAAAAGGGACAGAAAGATGTCTGCATCGTCCTCGCCAAAGAAATGATTCACTCAAAGAAAGCTATCAACAAGCTATACGCCTCTAAAGCCCAAATGAACTCTGTGCTGCTCAGTATGAAGAATCAGTTGTGTGAGTATAGTTTTTATTTGCAGACCCGACAATGTGCTCTGTAAGTTCACAGATAGTATGTATTCATTAAATGGACTAAAAAATGTTAATTTGGCTACCAAATTCCATTTGAAGGCTTTTTTTAGTCACTGTGTAGGATGTGTGAACAGCATTTTTTAATGTTTGCTTATGTTATTTATAAGGATACTGTCTTTCGTTGTTATTTCATGTTTGATGACATTTTTTTTTAACTTGGAATGTAAAAAAATATATACTAGTAATGTATATGTAGAAATTACATAGATTAAAGAATGCTATAAAAATATGGTTATTGTGGTTTTGTGTTAGCTATTGCATTAAATAATATTATAAAGTGTTACACTTACATTTGTTCATTGGTTTCCCATTACAGCTGTGTTAAGAGTGGCTGGTGCATTGCAGAAGAGCACAGAGGTCATGAAGGCCATGCAAAGCCTGGTTAAAATCCCAGAGATTCAAGCCACCATGAGAGATCTCTCTAAAGAGATGATGAAGGTAAAAACATGAAGACTTCTTCAAATATTCTGCACAGAAACATCTCGATAAGCACATGTAACATCTCTAACGTGGAGCACTCACACTACACAGGCTGGAATCATCGAGGAGATGTTGGAGGATACTCTGGAAGGGATGGATGATGAGGAGGAAATGGAGGAAGAAGCAGAGGCTGAGGTTGACAAGATTCTCTTTGAAATTACAGCCGGTAAGGAACAACATCACCATCACCCACACTATAAAAAATGATCGTAAAAGACTAAAAATGTTAGGGTAAAAACTTTTTTTAAAATTGGGTAACAGTAAGTTTCCTTACTATATGTTGAAAAACGGATAAATCGAATAGAACATTTCATGGCATTTTACAGTAAAATACTGTTACATTTACAGTTTTGGAAGTGAAAAAGAATACAGCATTCTAAGAATTCACTGAGTGACAGTACTGTTTATATATATATATATATATATATATATATATATATATGCATAAATGGACTTCTTGTATCACTTGGTTTACAGAAGCTTACAGAAAATAGTTTTGTAAGAATCACCCTTCAATCTGTTGGTTTACTTTTGCTGGATAGAAATAATGATAAAATGAACATGTTAAATAAGTTAAATAGTATATGCTTAATTACATAAGTGTGCGATTAATCGTGGTTAATCACACAAAAAGGGTGTGAGTAATCCAATTATGAATTTTAATCTAATGACAGCACTATTAAGTATGTATTTAGTGTCATGTGTCCATGTACCATGACGTATTCACCTGGTTTAGATTCTACACGTGGCTTTATTATTACCATGTACACTGAATAATTACAAAGAAACAGCAGGTAACATATTAGAAATTCAATTGTAAAGTGAAAAGACTGAAATATTTTCTTGTAAAACATATTCAAATAATATTTGTTTTATTTACTACTTTGAAAAATCTGGATTTAGTACTTAAGTAAGTTGGTTTATTAATATTATATCAGTTCATGAGATATACATTTTAGTTTTTACTGTAAATTTAAGTTTAATTTGTAAAACCTAAAATGTTGGCAACCACAGCTGCCATTTTTTGTTGGAGGTTTTATTTGTTTTCAGTGTTGAGGAAAGTTACTTTTAAAAGTAATGCATTATAATATTGCATTACTCACTAAAAAAAGTAACTAGTTCAATATGATATTTTTTATGAAAAGTAATGTTTGCGTTACTTTATCAGTCTGGGCAGGGCTTGCTTGTTTGTTTTAAATATAAAAAGTTCTATTTTTGGCAAAAATAGGTGAAATGAATAAGCCTCAGGCTGAAAGAAAAATTAATTTACGTCTATACAGTAGAATGCTGTAGAAGAACAAAAAAAATGAAGCACAAATGTTAGTTTATCTAAAGTAATTTTTGCTTATTAGTATGGATGAATGGGATCATCAAAGGTAAGCAGCAAAGACATTGGTTGATAAAATGTGATTAAATACATAAAGGATATTTGTGTTATTTAGCAGATTTGCGTTGGTTAAGATTCACTGTTTCTATTCATTTGGAGAAATACTCAATCTGTTTTTGTGCAAGAGAGATAAGTAAATGCATGTTCACATTTAGTCTAGAACTACAGTAAACATCATGTTTACACGGCACAGTCAATAAATGGGTAAACAAAGTAACTGGCGCTACTTATTAGAAAAAGTCACTGATATTTTCTTGTAAATAGAAAAAGTAATGCATTACTTTACTAGTTACTTAGAAAAAGTAATCTAATTGCATAACTTGCGTTACTTGTAATGCGTTACCCCCAACACTGGTTTTGTTTTGTTTTACAATGGCCATTTCATCTCACTTTCCCAGCCTTATTATGAAAAGTGCTACTGCACAAAACATTTGATCAATATGCATTCATAGACATGAGTCAAAGATGAAAGTATTGCTTTGTTTAATAACAGGTGCACTTGGAAAAGCTCCCAGCAAAGTCACAGATGCCCTGCCTGATCCAGTGCCGGTTGGAGCCACAGCAGCCTCAGATGAGGAAGAAGAAGAAGAAGAAGATATCGAGGAGATGCAGTCCAGGCTAGCAGCGCTGAGGAGCTAAAAGACCTGTGGTTTTTTTACCCTTTTTCAGAGATCTATAGGCATAGACAACATATCTTACTTCCTCTGTAGCTTTTGTTACCCATAAAGACACTTCAGCACATTAAATTTAGCACTAAAATTGGGACTTCACGTAAACTGAACAAAGGATAGTGGATATTGAAATATAACAAACTCTGAAGTCAGATATTTAGTTGTTATACTCATATGGTAGCAGGTGGATGGATATTTCAAATCCTTCGCTTTTTACTTACGCCAATTTGATTTCTAGATATTCTGACTCCGCTCATTCGAATCGATGCCTATAGTTAAGCAGCTTGTCCAAGAATCTATCGTGCAGTGGTGTCATATCGGTGTTGGTCGTAATCGTTTTGTCTCTGTTTGTCCAATTTGCAGTTTTATCTCAAGCCTTATTTAGGCTAAGTGGATAGTTCTTTTCCTATGTCTGGTAAATTGGTTTTTACTGAAAAGGACAAATTCATGGAAGCCATTACTTGTAAATCTTGTATAAATACTGAATATAAAAACATATCTGTTTGCAGCATTGTTATTTTGTAAGTAAAGTTGGTGGCAGGCCTTTGGAATAAAGGAATGGTTGTACTTGATAACTGACTGGCTTTTCACACTAGGTGTTTCGGACTTCAACGAGCCGATCACATTTCTGTCTTTGTTTCTGCGACTTTTGGACTTTTGTTATGGTTTAAAACAACTTCTGTCTTTGTACGTTATTAATTATGAGTATTTTTATTAAGCCTTTGCTTTTAGATGACTGAAATGCCTGTCGATTTATATTACAGTTTTATCAACCAGGCCTGTGTTATATTTTCAGTTGAATATTTTATTACTGGTCAGCTGAATGGTCAGTTTGCTATAATTCTAATATGTCTACATATAAAACAGTTACTCTGTGCATTTTGACATGACCAATTAATATCTGCTTATTTGGCATAAATTGTTCACTCTGGAGTGACAAGTACATGGATTTTGTACAGGTCCAGGCTCATGTTGACTCATTTATCATCTGAATGAATCAAACTGATTATTTTGCTTTATTTCAGACCTCTGCTGTTGTGGAAAAACATTCACATCTGGACAAAACTGTATGTTTTGTATATTGGAAAAATATGTTGATAACACTAATAAAATTTTACAGGCAAAAAGAGTACATTTCACAACACTGACAAAACCAATGTTGTATTGTAATCTGTTAAGAACTCATCTAAGTCATAATTTACTATAAAAACTATTAGGGTTTTTACAGTAACATTAATAAACCTCAGTGACTGTGTTATTATCTGCTGCTTTAGCAGGGTCTTTAGAGATTCTCAGAGGGTTATTTTACTTACCTCACTCTTTCTCCTTTTGACTCCCTCCCGGTCCACTTATCCACAGCTTTGTGAAGGAAACCTGATCTTTTGTGTCTTTTGACTCCGAATCTAGGTTACTTATCTATAGAAGCTCTGTTTGTATCACAAAGACCGACGTCTGAGCTCAAAAGATTAGTTCACTTCCAGAAATTTACAGGTAATTTACTCAACCCCTTGTCATCCATGTTTACGTTTCGCTTTCTTCAGCCGTAAAGAAATTGTTTTTTGAGAAAAACATTTCAGGAATTTTCTCCATATAGTGAACTTCTATAGTGCCTGCGAGTTTGAACTTCCAAAATGCAGTTTAAATGCAGCTTCAAAGGGCTCTTAACGATCCCAGCCTGGAAGAAGAGTCTTATCTAGCGAAACAACAGGTTATTTTCTAAAAAAAAAAAAAAAAACACTTTTTAACATTAAATGCTCATTGTCTAGCTCTGTGATGCGCATGCGTGCTCTGTGCAGTTAGGTTATGTCAAAAAAACATCTTATTTTCTTCTCCAACTTTAAAATCATTCTACATCGCTGCAGAAGTACCAACCCAGTGTTTACAAAGTAAACGTGCAAAGAAGGTCAAACGCCCTTTACAAAAAAAGGTAAAACAGCAATGTTGGAAAATACCTGAAATTTTTTCTCAAAAAACATAATTTCTTTAGGACTAAAGAAAGACATGAACATCTTGGATGACAAGAGGCGAGTAAATTATCTGTAAATATTTGTTCTGTAAGTGAACTAATCCTTAAAGGAGTAGTTCACTTTCAGAACAAAAATTAACAGATAATGTACTCACCCCCTTGTCATCAAAGATGTTTGTGTCTTTCTTTCTTCAGTCGTAAGCAAATTATGTTTTTTGAGGAGAACATTTCATATAATCGACTTCTATGGTGCCCCTGAGTTTGAACTTCCAAAATGCAGCTTCAAATGGCTCTAAACGATCACAGCCCAGGAAAGAATCTAGCAGAACGTTATTTTCTAAAAAAAAAAAAAAAATACAATTTATATACTTTTTTTTTTTTTACCCCAAATGCTTATCTTGTCACTACTTGTCACAGCTCTGTGTGTACTCTGTGTAGAGATTAAAAAGGATATAAATTGTAAATGTTTTTAGAAAATAACCGACCGTTTTGCTAGAAATTATGTTTTTTGAGAAAAACATTTTCCAACATTGCTGTATTACCTTTTTTTGTAAAGGGCGTTTGACCTTCTTTGCACGTTTACTTTGTAAACACTGGGTTGGTACTTCTGCAGCGATGTAGAATGATTTTAAAGTTGGAGAAGAAAATAAGATGTTTATTTGACATAACTGCACAGAGTACGCATGCGCATCACAGAGCTAGACAATGAGCATTTAATGTTAAAAAGTGTAGAATTGTATTTTTTTTTTTTTTTAGAAAATAACCTGTTGTTTCGCTAGATAAGACTCTTCTTCCTCGTCTGGGATCGTTTAGAGCCCTTCGAAGCTGCATTTAAACTGCATTTTGGAAGTTCAAACTCATGGGCACCATAGAAGTCTATTATATGGAGAGAAATCCTAAAATGTTTTCCTCAAAAAACATAATTTCTTTACGAATGAAGAAAGAAAGACATGAACATCTTGGATGACAAGGGGGTCAGTACAATATCTGTAATTTTTTGTTCTGAAAGTAAACTACTCCTTTAAGTGAGTTTACCTCAGATTTGGTAAATATGAATATATTTTAAACCATATGGTTGCAGCTTGTTATCAGAAGACTATTTAAATCAGTTAATTTGTTTTGTACAGTTTTAGTGTCTGAGAGAAACCTTATGAGCTTCCTACCCGGGCAGCATGTTTGGCCATCATGTGACATGAGCTCTACCTTTACCTCATAATTTGAGGCACACAAAAATGCTGTGCGGATAGGCAGCTCGGTAGGTTTTTAAACCCGCCTAATTACTTATATGTCGTGTATAATTTATGTCCGTTATGTTTATTATTTTTGTCCATTATCTATAACCCACATGTTCAGACCAGAGCGCCTGCGCTGACGCGTCTGTCAAACGATAAATGCCGACAACAGTCTCGAAGGAAACTCCTCCCTGTTGACAACACGCCGCTCTCATAGCGCAATGGTCTCCTGGATTATTTCTAGGCTTGTGGTGTAAGTCTTTATTCTGTTCTTGTAAAGCATTTTCACTGGAATGCATGCAAATTCCGTGCGTAATCTTTATATGAATATGATGTTTTCAGCTTTTTTCAATGCGAATACGTAAGGGGTTTTAGGGCACCTCTTAATTCTAGGCAGAATGAAATCACATATGGTTATGTATCAGGCCCGATTCGTTTTGGTCAGTCTTTTGATTATTTTGTTTACATGTTGACTGGCTATTACAAAGGTTACCTTAGGTTACTGTACACTTGCAAGCTAATGGATAATGATGGTTTTTCCAAAATATGCACCAAGTGACACGGTGAATTATGTAGGATATCAACCCGTTTTAGCTCAGCTTTTGAAGCAGTTCATTTTATGTAACACTTTTAAGTGCAGACTCTTGAATTTAGTGGAAATGCACAATGTAGGGTGTCAATAATGAGTCATTGTTTGGAATCGTACGTACAGTAGAGCAGGTCTTTGATGTGTCAGTATATAAAGACAATGGGATGGTCAACCAGCTGATGTTCACTTATGTTTTCCTGTATTTGGTTTAATATTCATTATCGCATTTTTAAATTATCTTCTGCGTGCGCATTTTAATGTATTCCACGTAAATGTCTTTTTTGTTTAACGCTTCGGTCCTCTTGCTGTGTGTGCAAAATCTCTAAATAGCCGTTCAATTCATTTTAGATCACAATATCCGATGACATTGCACATATGCCAACACTTGAACACTTGTGCTGTAAATTAGCTGTGTGAAAGTCTAAAAATAGACAACAAACGCAACAAACCGATGTTTTTGCTTGGCGTGCCCTAGATAGTCTAGCTCTATTTGGTCGGAAATTATTTGTTTTGTGGGTCCCTGACGGTGTCGTGGTGACTCTGGATTCGGTTTGTGGGTCGGTCATTTGATCGGGTCAGAGGCGCAGCTGTTGCTGGCTGGTAGAAAGAGAGGACACTGGAATAGTGCTAAACCGAAATGCTTAAACACAGGTGCAGGGCACTTCTTTTGGTTATCTGTCACTTTCCAATCACCCATTTAACCAATATAGCAGTGTAAGGTTCCCATTTTGCTTTCGATCCTTTCTTTGCGCCCTTGGCCAGCCTTCACTTGTCGGGTCTATTTTTATCAAGCATGCAGAATGTAAACCTGGAACATAAACGGGGTCGTGCAGATATGTCGCCTGTTTACGTGCTACAATGGCGTTACAATAGGCACAAACTGAAAGAATAATATTTCTGGGCTGAGTAAATGAGAGTCCAGGCCTACCAAAGGGCCGTTATCTCAAATATCAATAATGGAAAGGGAGTGGAGCGGTTTCCTTTCAGGGAAGTGGTGGGCCAGATAGGAATAATTAGTGGCCATTGTTATGTCATTTTGGAATACTGAAATCATATAAAACTAATCGTTAATTTTATATGGGGTTGCTTGTTTTTATTCCAGTGAATATTTTCACCAAAATGTGTATTATTGAATGTCAGTAACCCACTGTTACTGAAAAAAATATATAAAACACATTCTAGTGTGTGTGTGGAATATACACTATTTTGGGTAAGTTGTCAACTTGTAAGTCGGAACTTGCTATTTATTGACACTATCTGCAAAAAAAATAAAAAATAAATAATAATAATAATACATGTAATACTTCAAATGACAATAAAATATTAGCTAAACAAGAAATGTGTAATGAAATGTGAAAAAACTACTTGTATGTTTGTAATGTATTCTAAGCTATTTTTAGAGTATTTAAAGTAATTTTATTCAATTATTTTTTATTCTCTTTATTATATCTATAAATGTAATAAAAGAATTAATGAAACAACAAAAAAGCCAACATACTGTTGCTACCAGAAATGATCAAATAAAATTATATATTTTAGAATACAACATGTGACCCTGGACCACAAAACCAGTCATAAGTCAAATGGGTATATTTGAAGCAATAGCCAACAAAATTATAAGTAGAGATCAGATTTCCTACAGTGAATAAATCAAAATGTAATTTTTGAATAGTAGTATGTATTGCTAAGAACTTTGGACAACTTTAAAAGCGATTTTCTCAATATTTTGATTTTTTTGCACCCTCAGTTTCTAAATTTTCAAATAGTTGTATTTCGGTCAAATATTGTCCTATCCTAACAAACCATACATCAGTGGAAAGCTTATTTATTCAGCTTTCACATGTCAAATACACTTGGTTTGAGAAAATAACCTAATCTGTTTTCCACTTTTTGCAATTTTCACAGGCTCATATTTGGTACCCTTTACCCAGCATACTCCTCATATAAAGCTGTTAAATCGAAAGATGTGAGAGAATATGTAAGTACAGCTCTGATGTATTTCAATCAGTTGTGCTTATTATCATAAATGTTTATTAAAACATTAAAACTGTTACTTTTCTGTTTATTTCAAACAGGTGAAATGGATGATGTACTGGATAATATTTGCACTTTTTACTACAGTTGAAGTGATTACTGATATCTTTTTGTGCTGGTGAGTACAATGTGCCACTGCTTTTGTCATATCCTTTTGTTGGGAATTACTCAGATTTTTATTTCTGCTGATGCATGTGGGCAGTAACCAGCATGACACGTGAGCATATGATTGTATTTTATTGTCTTTTATTGCTTTTAAAGGCTCCCATTCTACTATGAACTCAAAATCGCCTTTGTGGTGTGGTTACTTTCCCCGTACACAAAGGGATCCAGTGTGCTGTATAGAAAATTTGTCCACCCCACATTGTCCTCTAAAGAGAAGGTACAGTATTTGCGATCTGTTCACTGTCCCTTTTTATTTTTCCGTTCTGTTGATCTATTTATGTTTACCCAGTCTAGGCTGCAAAAAAACCCATATGATATTTTAAATGTTAAACAAACTTGCAAACATCATCCTCAACAGATGTGGAGTGTTTTATAATGCTAAGAAACTGAATTGTTGGAGTTGAGGAGGAAGTACCTTTGACTTCTTTTCCTGTAACCTTTGTGACTTGATTTCCCTGGTTAGCCGAGGATGCGCGGTGTTAAGGAAATATTTCCACAGTCTTTCCTCTGCTTTTTATTCTTGGGCAGGAAATTCGTCACGAGGACACACTAAGGGCAAATGCATATGACAAACAGCAAAACACTGATAACAAAGAGAAGACAAAAACGCATAAAAGTTGAATGAAACAGTATTATTCTTAATACAACTGATGTGAAATGTTCTTTATGACTCTTTCTTAGGACATTGATGAATACCTCTGCCAAGCAAAAGATAAAAGCTATGACACCCTGATGCATTTTGGAAGGAAAGGCCTGAATGTGGCGGCAACAGCTGCAGTAATGGCTGCCTCTAAGGTAGTAATCTAATACTGTTACATTGTTATTAGAGGGAATAGCACTTTCTATGAAAGTGGTACAAAGGCCTAAATCTGCTGAAGTTTTTGTTCACCTTGTTACCAAAATTTGTTACCAAAATCGACCAAAATCTGCATGGAGATTAGAGTGGTTTTATTATTGGTTCCATATACAGAACATAATTACATGCATAAATAAAATCTAAATAAATAAATAAAAGGGAAAAAAAGACAAAAATATTGATAACAGGGATGCAAATTTAACCTAAATTAAGCGATGTCTCAGTAAAGGCTAGCTTTGGGACAAAATTGATTTGTAGATTTAAATTTATAATTTCTAAGAAATATGTTTATTTGATCATTAAATAGTTAAGCATCACAAATGTAGTCAACTCTACAATTCATATAAAAACTGAAATAATGTGTTCAAATTATCATTTTTTTATGTTTTTCAGTAGGAGAAGATCATGTGGTAACAGGATTCCGCATCGATAATGAATTGAATGTCAATTAAAAATATTTCGTTTAATTTAGGCTTGATATGTTAGATAATAGTTTATCCAACTCCAAAGAACATGGGATTTATTGCTTAAAATTATTATTTGATATGTCACTTTTGGGTCCAGTTCAACATATTACATATTGACTGGTTGTTAGTTTATTTAAGATAATATGTGTTTCTTTTGAAGTGGATATCTACTACATTCATACGTTATTATAATTCAAGTAGATTGCATAAACAAAACATACTTCCACAACTTACTGTTGATCATCATCTAAAACAGAGCATGACACTATTTAGACCATCTTAAGGATTTCCATATGACTCTCTGTGTTCTGTATCCAGGGCCAGGGCGTCCTCTCCGAGCGACTCCGCAGTTTCAGCATGCAGGATCTGTCATCTTTCCAGGCAGAGGGCCAGGCAAAGAATGCAAGTTCTGTAACTACTCAACCTGCAGCCGCGCAGCACAGAACACGCACCATGATGCGCAGCAAATCAGAGACTGGTTACAGCAAGGGTAAGCAATGCCAAGCCAAATGATCAGTGTGGTATTCCTCTTAACCCCTTGAAGAAGCTCCTGCTCTCAGCCAATCAGATTTCTGCTAATCCTGTTTGGTTTAGCTGCTTCTCTCAATCATCCGTTACATGCAATTAATTCTTAACTTGAGTGTTGTAGCCTTGCTAGTGTCCTGGGTAAATGTTTGGTTAGGAAATTGTTTATTATTCTCTATTCTTTACCCAAAGCTTTTATTTCTCTTAAAGGATAGTTCACCCAAAAAACTAAATTCTAAAGTCATGTGCTGCATCCAAAACCTAGGCAGCTAACTTGTTGCCTCACTGCAAAAATGATTTCACAGGTAGCGTTTGTGCAAAGGCACCTCACAAAACTGATTTTGGACATGCTTCTGAAGCAGAGTAATGGTTTAATGATCTACAACAAAATAGAACAAGATTTGGCGATAACTAAAGCGAATATTTAATTACTACAATACTGATTTCTCGCTAGAAATAATATTAGAATTGTAAGAAGTTGGTCAGAAACATACATTTACACACAAACTGATCACCAAACGCAACTTTCAGACGGCATTTTTATTTTTTTTGCTCAACCAATCACGGAATGGAACGCACTGGATTGTGGGATATCAAAGGCAGCGAAAGGATACACCTATGCTGGCTTCGAAAAAGTACTAGATGAAGGTATCTCAGAAGGCAGGAAGTGAAGCTAACACTGAATTCGAACGTGCCTTTATCCCTTCCTAGCTGAAGGCAGCATTTTCCAGTTTTCAGATGCAGCCATGTTGTTTCAAACCCATATGAGTTTGTTTCTTCCGTGGAACACAAAAATAAATATTTGGCAGAATGTTCCTGCTGCTCTTTTCCGTGCATGACAATGGGCTGTCATTGCTTTAAAAATAATGTAGCAAAAGGTCCAAAAAATACCCATACAAGATGTCTGCAACATTCCATGTGCTCTGAAATTGTCACTCCCACTCTAGCTCTCAAACCTCAATTATATCTGCACACATTTACATATGGCAAATCAGGGCAAATCGTTGACATTAAACCTGGCACAATGCGTTCACATGCCAAATGTTAATTTTCTCACTTGAAGCTGTGTTTTGTTTTTCATTAATTTCCTATTTACTTCACTTCCAGAACAAAAATGTACAGATAATTTCCTCACCCCCTTGTCATCCAAGATGTTCATGTCTTTCTTCAGTCATAAAGAAATAATTTTCTTTGAACAAAACTTTTCAGTATTTCTTCCCATATAGTGGACTTCTATGGTGCCGGTTAGTTTGAACTTCCAAAATGCAGTTTAAATGCAGCTTTAACGGGCTCTAAACAATCCCAGCCGAGGAAAAAGGGTCTTATCTAGCGAAACAATGTTATTTTCTAAAAAAAATTACAATTTATATACTTTTTAACCTCAAATGCTCGTCTTTTTCTTTTTTGCTCGGCGTGTTCTCTGTATGTTCCGGTTTTACTTTGCAAATTGTAAAACAATTTTGAAGTTGAAGGAGAAAATTAGTTGGGTCATACCCAAACTGTCATGAACCGGAATACACAGAGTACACGCAGAGCTAGACAAGACGAGTATTTCACGTTAAAAATATATACATGTTTTTTTTTTTCTAGAATATAACCAATTGTTTTTCTAGATTGGACCCTCCTTTCTCAGCTGGGATCATTTTGAGCCCTTTTTGAAACTGCATTGTGGAAGTTCAAATTCGCAGACACTATAGAAGTCCACAATATGGAGAGAAATCCTGAAATATTTTCTGCAACAATATATATATATATATTAGTGGTGGGCCGTTATCGGCGTTAACGTGCTGCGTTAACGTGAAACTCTTATCGCGCGATAAAAAAAATATCGCCGTTAATCTATTCTCAAATTTGGGTTGGGAGCTGGGTCTAAACTACGCAAGCTATGATGACTTTCACCTTGATAGTTTAACGCGGATGTATACCGAAGACTATAGAATATGGTTGCGCGTTTAAGTCTCCTCCGCCAAAACACAGACGGGGTCGCGTCGTCCTCCATTCATAAAAACCGAATCTACTATAGGGAAATGCCACGTAAATTCGTCGTTTTTTGGATTCATAAATCAAATGTTGGTCAGTCACTTAATTCACATCGCGATATGGACTAGTGTATGTGAAAACTGAAATGCAAAAAGACCGTTTTAATATGAATCCGATATGTTCCGTTTGCCTAGCTGTACGTATGCATGGCGGAGACGAGCTTTTACTACACGCATACTGAAACCCACGTGACGCTCCCGGTAATTTTTGGCATTTTCATCTCACATGAACAGATAAACTCAATCTCCCAAACTGCTGTGAGTGTCACTTTTACCGTTTCATTTGAGAAAACTAGCATCATATCATACTGTATGACACAGAAACTTCACGGCAACCTGTCAAAATAAAAGTACGGTGTAACATGTAATGGGCTGGGTAGGTGTTTACGTTAAAAAAACACAATCTAATAGGTAGAAAAAATAATTTCATTGTTAGTTAGTTAGTAAACACAAGTACATCTAATTGAACATAATTTATTTTCATCAACAAATTATCATAGAACAGCTTTATGAGCTTTATGATCCATTCTCAAAGACTTTAAGTCATTATTTGGGTAGCACACATATTCTAAATGCCTTCAACAGAATTCAAATTAGCCATTTTAATCTAGATTAATCTAGATTAATTCCAAGATTTAATCTAGATTAATCTAGATTAAAAAAATTAATCTATGCCCACCCCTAATATATATATATATATATATATATATATATATATATATTTTTTTTTTTTTTTTTTTGGGGGGGGGGGGGTGAACTATCCCTTTTTAGACCTGTTCACACTAGGACCGATATCTGTAATGATAACTAAAACTTGTATATGAATATCAAAGTCCACACTATATGGGGTCATTCAGAAACTGTGCCATTTTGCCATTGTTTTTTGTATGTAAAAATCCACTGGAACAGTATGTTTTGTCCTTAGCAGACAGTATTGTCTTTCACACAGTGTCAAAACTAACTATGGTAATGCAATAGTTTCTGTCATTCAGCTTTGCATGATTTTCAAATCTTTCATAATGACATTTATAATGCATGTAAAAACACTTTGGCTCAATATTAAAATATATTCAGAGTAGACAGTATAAGTGCAGTTGGAGTCAAAGTCTGTGTTTCAATGTGCTGTTGTAATGGTACAGGCCATGATTTTGACATGACCGAATACGAGATGTTGAACTTGGAGCAATATGCCCCCATTGAGCCTACTGGTCCGCTGCCACCCACACCCACCCCGGCCCCATCCCAGCCCACTCCGCCTCAGCCTGAGCCCACAACTCCACTGCCTTCCCCCTCTGAGTCCTTCCAGGATATTTCCACATCCCAACCCATAACCTCAGAGGAGCCTGAGGAGAAGGAGGAATTTGCCTCATCTGCTTCTGCCCAATTCAGATTTAAGAGGCGTGCCCCTGAGGTACCCATGTTTTCAGATGGCTAGTTGTTGATTTGCCTGGCTGCAATGAGCTAACTGTTAGCTTGTTGAGACTAACCGGCTAAATCACTAACAAATGCTTGCTGTTTACCGGCAAGAGTCAGCTGAGTGAGTCTCGAGTGAGTCTGACACCCTCACCTCAGATCACAACTAGCATTCGGTTACGATGAGTCATAGGAGAGACGTGGCTCTAAAATGGCAGTAGAAGATGACTCAATACTCTCTGATGGATGAGAGACATTGTTACACAAGTGTATTTGTTTAGAACACAAATATAAAGCTTCTTCTCCCAAAAGGTCAGATCTGAAAATGTTAGCTACTTAGCTGACACGTTTTTGTTATGAAATAGCTTTTTATTATTGTCTCTAATCGTTGATCTTTTCTGCTGGTAAAAGGTTCTTTAAAGCGGAAAAGGTTATTTAGATTAAAATATCAAACTAAGAAAAAAGAAGTAGGAACTGTTTACTGAGAGAAAGCCAAAATGCTATAACCTAGTTCCCATAATCAATTCTATTTTTCCTGTTTATCACTGTGAAGCTGCTAGAAATACTGACTTGACCTCTGAACTCTGACAATGTACCATATTTTGTTGTGGTGGTGGTACTGTGACTTTTCTAGAAGCTAACTGGTCACATGTGATGGGATTTCATTTGTAGATGTTGGTCAGAGTAGCCCTGCCCTATAAAGAACTGAGTCTGCTGGTTACAAGAATTGTTTGATGTAAACCATCCCTTGAACAAAAATCTCATAGCACCTAAGATTAAGAATTAGTGAGTTGCATAACACTGGAAGAGCTATGCAGACATCTCTCAAAGCCTTGATATTCATCACTTCGCTGTAATTGTCTATAAATGGAGAAAGTTCAGGACTGTTGGGACTGAGTAAGTGAAATAATGACTGCAAGAGCACCATAATGTCATACTTTGATTCGTTTCAATATTCCTGTAGTCATGCTGCTGCCTTTTACAGATATGTGGATTACACACACACACACTTTGGGTTTCCTTGTTTTATTTGGACATTCTATAGACGTAATGTTTGTAAATTTTTTCTTGTAATTGTGATTTTATGTCTGACAATTTAGACTATTTTCTGTACCTGTTATTTTATGTCTCATTATTGTTTATTTATTTCTAATAACGGTGACCTTTTTCCACAGATATTTCATATTCCACAATGATTTTACTTATAATTTTGAATATATTTTGTAGCTGCAGTTTTTTATCTCGCAAGGACAGTTTCATATCTCACAATTGTGAATTTGTTTCACAATTGCACCAGTTTTCTTGGATATTTCAACTTTTCTCACAATGGTGACCTTTTTCGCATAATTTTTTACAATGACTTTCCTTCTTGTAATTGCAAATATATTTTAAATTTATTTGTAATTATGAATATAAGTCACAGTTTTACTTGTAATTGCAACATCTTTTTTTGTAATTTTATCTTTAATTCTTGTAATTGCAACTTGGCTTTATAATTGCAACGACATTCTTGTAATTGTGACTATATACCACAATTTAGATTTTTATTTCTTGTAATTGCGACTTTGTCTCAAAATTGCAGCTTTATTTCTCTTAATCTCATAATGACTCAATTCTGATTTTATATCTCACAATGACTTTATTTTAATTAAAAAATCTTTAAGTAAAAAATTGTGACTTAATTTCAATATCTTTCATAATTACAAAATATTTCTTGTAATTTCAGCTTTATTTCTTGTAATTGTGACCATATCCCACAATTTTGCCTTTATTTTTTTGTAATTGTGACTTAATTTCATAATTGCAACATCTTTCTTGTAATTTTGACTTTGATTCTTGTAATTATGACTATGTCCTACGATTTTGACATTATTTCTTGTAATTGCGACTTGGTTTCATAATTGAAGCATCTTTCTTGTAATTTCAACTTTAATTCTTGCAATTGTGACCTTGTCTCACAGTTGCAACTTTTTTCTCTTAATTTCATGATGACTCAATTCTGACTATATCTCACAATGACTATTTAAATTTTAAAGATCCAAGCAAAAGATTGTGACTAAATGTCATAATTACAGTATAGTTCTTGTAATTTCAACTTTATTTCTTGTAATTGCAACTTCATTTTATAATTGCAACATCTTTCTTGTAATTTTGACTTTGCTTCTTGTCATTATGACTATATCCCAATTTTGACTTTATTTCTTGTAATTTCAGCTTTAATTCTTGTAATTGTGTCTATATCCCACAATTCTGAATTTATTTCTTGTAATTGTGACTTCATTTCATAATTGCAACATCTTGTAATTTTGAGTTAGATTCTTGTAATTATGACTATCTCCCACAATTTGGACTTTATATCTTGTAATTGTGACTTAATTTCATAATTGCAACATCTTGTAATTTTGACTTTGATTCTTGTATTTATGACTATATCCCACAATTTTGACTTTATTTCTTGTAATTGCAACTTTGTTTCATAATTGAAGCCTCTTTCTTGTCATTTCAACTTTAATCCTCGCAATTGTGACTATATCACACAATTTTGCCTTTACTTCTTGTAACAGCGACTTAATTTCATAATTGCCACATATTTCTTGTGATTTTGACTTTGATTCTTGAAATTATGACTATATCCCACAATTTTGCCTTTATTTCTTGTAATTGTGACTTAATTTCAGAATTGCAACATCTTTCTTGTGACTTCAACTTTAAGTATTTGTGACTATATCGCACAATTTTTACTTTATATCTTGTAACTGCAATTGATTTCATAAGTGCAGCATCTATCTTGCAATTTTGACTTTGATTCTTGTAATTAAGACTAAATCTCACAATTTTGACTTTTTTGTAATTGCAATTTGATTTCATAATTGCAGCATCTTTCTTGTAATTTCAACTTTAATACTTGTAACTGTGACTGTATCCCACAATTTTGACTTTATTTCTTGAAATTGGGACGTAATTTCAGAATTGCAACATCTTTCATGTGATTTTGACTTTGATTCTTGTAATTGTGACTGTATCCCACAATTTTGACTATATCTTGAAACTTTGACTTTGTCTCACAATTGCAGCTTCATTCCTTTTAATCTCATAATGACTAAATTCTGACTTTATATTTCAAAATGACTTTATTTTAATTTTAAGTATGTAAATTTTAAAATCTGATGCCGTGTCTACACTGTGCCAGACTGTTGTTGCGTTACAGCACCTTGAGGCTGTTTACATCGAACATGTTAAAGCAGAAGTTGTAAATGCATTTTGTCCTGTTGTCAGAAAAGTGGAAGTGTGTAGAGCACATCAGAAATAGAACTGGGCATTAACTGTCTGTGTCTCATCCAGTGTAGAGAGTTTTACTGATTATAATGGGTTTAATTTGATTTTGTTGCATCGCTTGTGTCCGGTGTAGACACTATGTGAGAAATAGGCTTCCATTATTTTATTAATTTATGAGCCAAAGCTAGTGAACCCTAAATCTTGACCATACCACAAATACACCCAACCTAACTGACTAAAAAAAAGGCTTTGTTCACAAAGCATGTTCAGTCATGCATTCTCAAATCGTGTTTGTCTTTCCTTAGATTGACACGTCACAGAAATATACATGCCCTTTATCAGATTGACCCGATTCTGTGATCATGTTTATTTGTGAACAGTAAACATGAAGTGTGCATCTGTCTCGGATTTGACCTGCTTGTTTACTGATTAACTTATTATTATGATATAATCTCACATATTTCTTCTTTCTCTCTCAGCCTCCTCCTAGAACCCTAAGACCTGTCACCCGATCCAGATCAAAGAACGCCCTCTCTTCGGACACTGAAGCCATGTGACTGTGCAAATGCTCCGAGTGCTTTAGCTGTCTTACCTGCAACATGAGGAGACGTAACAAGAGAAGGCAAAGAGAAAAAAAAAGGAATGCAGCCAAAATGTTCAAATATTCAAAAGCAGCCTTGCTCTGTAATGAGGTAACCAAAGCGATGTGCAACCTTTCGCTTCTGATCTTTGACACTCAAGGGGGAGGGGATTTATTTAGGTAACACGTTCGTGTACATACTGCTGCTCTGAGACTCTTTGGGAGTTATTAAACTTGTTTTGTATATATTTATGGTATGTTTGAATGTAGACCGTTTGATTTCTTGGTATGATTTTGGGAGAAACAAACGCATGCATGTCCCTCTGGTCTCGTGTCTCTGGTCATCCAACCATAATCTCTACACACCGTCATAATACTTACTGTTTATGAACATATACTTTAGTTTTAGGGGGACTGCACTCATTTTGGGTCACCCAAAGCCTCCTCAACAACTGCTGAGTAGCAAGGTGTTTCCAAATCAGTCTTTCTTAGAACAGTACTGATATGGTAGGTGTGTTTGACCGCAAACATTTCATGATTTTAAGATTTATGTATCAACAAATGCAAGGATTCATCTGTAAAGAGGGATTTTTAATACAAGCTTGTACATCCCAAATTCCAGAAAAGTTGGGACGTTTTGTGCAATGCTATAAAATCAAGAATATGTTATCTGTTCATCCTCTTTAACCTTTATTTAATTGACTAAAGTAAGAAAAAAATCCAGTGTTTTCAATGGCCAACTTCTAATTTTATTTTGTAAATATTACCAAATTTCTATTTTCATGGCTGCAACACACTCCAAAAAAAGTTGAGACAGATGTATGTTTAACACTGTGCGACTTCAACTTTGATTTTAATCACAATGTTTAATTGTTTGGGAATTGAAGACACTAAAATTGTTGTCCAATCTGGCTTGAAAAAACTTTGTCAATCACCATTGTCTGATTCTCTTTAACCTTTATTTAATTGACAAAAAGTACAAAGAAAAAATTCAGTGTTTTCAATGGCCAACTTCTAATTTTATTTTGTAAATATAACCAAATTTCTATTTTGTTGGCTGCAACATACTCCAAAAAAGTTGAGACAGATGCATGTGTAACTATATGCCACGTCAACTTTGATTTTAATGACAATATTTAATTGTTTGGGAATTGAAGATACTAAAATTGATGTCCAATCTGGCCTGAAAAAACGTTGTCGATCGCCATTGTCTGATTCTCCTTTTCATGACTGGTCATACATTTTCAATAGTAGATGGAGTCTAGCACATTCAGTCAGTATCTACGAAAAACAAAGCTGTTGTAGCACATGCAGAATAAGACCTGGCATTGTCTTGATCTAATAACCATGGACTTCCCATGAAAGACAGGCAGTATATGTGTCTGTACAATCCCAATACATGCCTCAATTTCAATGGTACCTTATATGGCACATATTCCAGTCACCAATGCTGTTTGCTTTGCTGCACCCCCATACCATGACAGTCTCTTGCATTTGCCTCTGTCACTGATAAAAGTCTGGATGGTCCCCTTGGACTGTGGGACTGAGAACTCAACATCCATTTTTCCCAGAAACAAGCTGAAATGTGGATTTGTCTGACCACAGCACATTTCCAACTAAGATGAGCTCTGGCCCAAAGAACCCCATGGCATCGCTGCATAGAACTGATGTATAGCTTTCTGCTAGAGTAACAGAAATTCAAATTGCATTTATCGATGCAGCTGCAGAACGTGTTAAGTTACAGCAGTTTTCCTAAGTACTCCTGAGCCCATGTGGCTATATTTAACACAGCAGCATGATGGTTTCTTATGCAATGCCATCTGAGGGCTCAAAGGTCATGCACAATAACCTGAGTTGTCTTGCCTTGCCCTACACAGACTGACATTTCTCTGGATTCCCTGAATCTTTTCACAATATCATGTGTGGTAGTTGGTGAAAGACCTAAATTCTTTGTGATTTTCTATTAAGAAATGCGATTTTTGATTCCTTTGACACTTTTGTCATGAAATTTGTTGAGACATGATCCAACTTTGCTTGCTAAGACTGAAATGCCCCCTTTATACCCAAACATGATATCTTCACCTATTTTCATTTCACCTGCTTACTGTAAACTGTTTCAAAACAGTTTAATTTGGATATTCTATAACCTTTTAATTTTATTTTGCCTCTGTCCCAACTTTTTTGGAGTGTGTTGCAGCCTTAAAAATCGAAATTTGGTCATATTTACAAAATAAAATTAAAAGTTAGCCAGTGAAAACATTGAGCATTTTTTCTTTGTACTTTAGTCAATTAAATAAACTTTAAAGAGAATGAACAGATAACATATTCTTGATTGTATGGCATTTCACAAAATGTCCAAATGTTTCTGGAATTGCGGTTGTAGTTAAACCAAAAAAGGTATTGATCACAATACCTGACGTGATTTGTGATTTAAAACAAATGGACAAAGTGCAATGGATTTTACAATTCTTCTAAACTTTCAATAGTGCACTCATAAACTTAAAACTTTGTGCTGTAACTTCATATACCTATAAAGTTAATCAATAACCATCTTGTTAAAAATGCACTAAACAGCTTTCCTAGACAGAAAGAGGCAATTAAGTTGATATTTGTTTATGGAGATTCTTATTTTACTTCATTACTTTAATTATTAGGCATGTACAGTATTTTTTATCATTTCAAAACTCAGCACTGATTGATCAACATGGAATTTCATGTATTTTGACATTTGTAAAGGGATAGTTCACCTAAAATGAAAATTCTGTCAATACTTACTTACCCTTTTGTGGTTCCAAACAAAGACCTTCGTTCATCTTCAGAACACAAATTAAGATATTTTTGATGAAATCCGAGAGCTTTCTGACTCTGCATAGACAGCAACGGTACTACCACGTACAAGGTCGCGAAACAAAGTACATCGATAAATCACTGATACCACATGGACTATTTTATCGATGTCCTTACTATGTTCCTTTAACTTAGTAGTTCCGCTGCTGTCTACGCCGGGTCAGAAAGCTCTCGGATTTGATCAAAAATATCTTAATTTGTGTTATGAAGATGAACAAAGGTCTTGTAATGACATGTCGGTGAGTAATGAATGACACAATTTTCTTTTTTTATGTGAACTATCTCTTTAAACTGAATATTTTCTGTTATTTCGTAGCTGGCTTCTTAAACTTCTTCGGTTGCTTGATGTTGCATGTATTCACATTGACGATTTGAATGTGTCTCACATTTTTGGCCTCCACTTTCTGAGCGTGTTCAGTATTAAGTACCTTATCAGAGTTGAGCAGGCATTAGTGGTGATTTGGTACAACACAAAGCGGGTCCTTCAGTCAGTGTAGTCGTTTTAGTTTCGTAGCATTCGCACATTTAGTCATATGAGGAGAAGCAAATGTCTGAAAACACTGTGCAATTACACTAGCATGTATCGCTGAGAAACTCAGTTAGCTGTTGTATCATTCCTGATCACAGTCGAAAGAGTAACTTGTAAATCTCTATGTCATGGACTATCAAACACATAGCAAACGTAGAACATTCTATACTTAGAAAGCTTCTCACAATGTGTTTTATACTGTGAGAACGACGACAATCCTAATCTCATAAACACGCTTTGTCGAATTACAGATTTTATGTATCTAAGATCTTGTAGCTGTTCAAATGGTTATATCACTGATAAAAATATCTGGCTCAGGAACTGTTTTTGTCATTTTATCACAGTTTTATTATTTAGACTTGTGAAATTATCTACAATGTGAACTAAAAAGGTAATTGGAACAGTGATAATCTGGTTGGCTTTCTTTGTGTTTCCAGTATTTACAGCAAAATTAAAATGCAGCATTTTCTCTGTGAAATGGTATGATTTTGAAGTGCTCTGTTTGGAACCATCTTTGGCCTTTTACAGCATATAAACAGCTGACTGTTGCTTCTTTGAATATTCAGGTCATTAAAGGCACAACCTTTGAAATTTCATACCATGTGAAAAGAAGTTTAGTTGTGTATTTGGGTATTGTCATTCAGTGGGAAAATAGCTATTTATAAACTTAACCCATTTAAATATGAATCTCGTGGACTACATATATCTGAATATATGAAGGTGAGACATTACATATGCATGCTTAATCATGTCAGATGAGGATATGTTTTTAACTTCAGGGACTTCAATAGAGGCTGTGCCTTTAAAGACTAAAAAAGTCCATTTGAACCTGAACTATCATGTATTTTTGAGTTGTTTGTGCCAGGTTGTTCAGATTAGGAGAGTCAAAATGTCTTTGCACCATCCTATTATTAAAACATAACAGCTTGCAGCATCTCCATAAAAAAAAAGTATTTCCATTTTCCGCAGCTGTCGCGTCTGGCAGGCCAGAATATACTGCATCTCATTGTTCTCAAGTCCTTTATTGATTAAATCTTGAGTGAAGTGACAGAAGTTAATGTAAAAGAGTGAAATTATCTCTGTTTAAAAATAATGTATTGGCATTCAGCAATTAAAAGGTGAATGTGAAATGTGTCTTGTGATTTATTTAATCTGCAAAATACAAGATTAACTTTTATTTTCTTCCATGAACTGGTCTAAATAATAGTTACAGATAAAATAATGAATTGCATAATCTATATTATATGTAGTTGAGGTCAAAAGTTTAAATACACCTTGAAAAATATGCAAAACATTAATTATTTTACCAAATTAAGAGGGATCATACAAAATGCATGTTGTTGTTTTTTTACGTAGTACTGACCTGAATAAGATTTCACATTAAAGACATTTACATATAGTTCACAAGAGAAAATAATAGCTGAATTTATAAAAATGACGCTGTTCAAAAGTTTACACACACTTAAATCTAAATACTGTGTTTTTATCTGAATGATCCACAGCTGTGTTTTTTTGTTTAGTGCTAGTTGTTCATGAGTCCTTTGTTGGTCCTGAACAGTTAAACTGCCTGCTGTTCTTCAGAAAAATCATACAGGTCTCACATATTCTTTGGGTTTTCAGCATTTTTGTGTATTTGAACCCTTTCCAACACTGACTGTATGATTTTGAGATCCATGTTTTCACACTGAGGACAACTATTACAGAAGGTTCAAACGCTTTCTGATGCTTCAGAAGGAAACACAATACATCACAAATTTCTGATTTTTTTTTTCAGAAAGTAGCTTCTGAAGGACAGTACTAAATGAAAAATTAGGATATTTTGGCAAAATAAGAAAACCATGCACATCTTCATTCTGTTCAAAAGTTTGCACCCCCTGGCTCTGAATGCATAGTTTTTCCTTCTGAAGCATCAGTGAGCATTTGATCCTTCTGTAATAGTTGCATATGAGTCTCTTTGTTGTCCTCAGTGTGAAAAGATGGATCTCAAAATTATACAGTCATTATTGGAATGGGTTAAAATACACAAAAACGCTGAAAAAAAGAATTTGTGGGACCCGGATTTTTTTTTTTAAGAACAGCAGGCAGTGTAACTGTTCAGGACAAACAAGAACAACTCATGAACAACTATCACAAAAAAACAGGGTAAATTCAACTATTATTTTCTCTGTGTGTAAATGTTTTTATGTGAAATCTCTTACTCAGGTCAGTACTAAATGAAAAACAACATGCGTTTTGTATGATCCCTCTTATTTTGGTAAAATAATTAACATTTTGCATATTCTGCAATCACAAAAAAAATAAATGTTTATATAATTCCACATTCCTAAATTCCTAATATAGCTAAATATTCCTGCCATAACCGCTTTGAAATAATAACAATTTAAAAAATTGCAACAGTTGAAAGAATTTATTCAGAAGCATTAAGACATGAATCCTCAACCTACTTTTAAATTGTGAATTCTTACACACTTGTATTATGCCGTTATTTGCGTGAACACTGAACAGTATAAGGTTATGATAGTTTTACACCTTCAGGTTTACTCTATCATGGTATTTCTGGTATGGGTCGTTGAGGTACCAGTTTCTTCTTTTCCAATAGGGTGTTGTCATTTTGTCCAGCAACTTACATTGAGTTTTGTTACAGAATACATGTTCCCTGAGGCGCTTCTTGCGGGCTGCTGACTTCTTCCACAGCTTTTTCTTATATCCTGCCTGAAAAGCAACAAACATTATTATTGAACACAAGCAGACCAAGTTTCAGTTCAGGTGTGTAGATCGGATTTAAAAACCAGACTGGATTTTAAACATGATGCCAAATGAAAATTACCTTTCTCCTCACCCACAGGCCACAGTGTAGCCTGAGAAACCTTTGAACAACCGACTTCACAGACTTCCTCTTGCCTCTCCTCAGACTGTAATATGTTAAGTTCCTGACCGGCTGGAGCATCAGTGAAGGGATGAGGGGTGTTACTCTGCAGAACATAAACGGTCTTCATCAGAAAATAAGCAAATCTTCGATCTTATCATGCAAGCTAAGCAGACAAGGCTTTAAAGCATGGGTTTCCCTCCTCCAAACCTAATCAAACACACCTGAATAAGCTAATCAAGGTCTAATAGTTACTAGAAAGCTACAGGCAGGTGAGTTTTTATCATAGTTGGAGCAAAACTCTGCAGGGCTGTGGTTCTCCAGGATGTACGTTGGCCGCCCCTGCATTAGAGCATGTAGCGTTTAGTAAAAAAAAATAGCATTAGCTACATTTCTGAGGCTTGATTTTATCTCCTCAAACCGAACAATATACATATATTTGAACAGATGGACACATATGTACATAAATGGAGAATAGAGAAGGTCTTACCGATTCAGCAGGCCAGTCTGTTGGAGGGGAGCAGTGGTGTGAACAGCAGGCAGTGGTTTACAGACATGTCTCTGCACTACAGCTGAGAAGCGAGCTGTCTGTGTGAGTCTGACAGCAGGAGCGAGACAGTCTCTGCCTAAAACCGACAGCGGTCTCAGCAGACCTGATCAGCAGAGGAGAAAAAAGATCACAGCTACATAAATGCAATACATACCGACAAAAATACTGTACGGGGTTTATGGACGTTTGTTTTGTCTAATAATAGATTTTACAGTAGCGTGACATAAATGTAATGCATCACATTCTACCACAATGAAATAACGACAATCAAACAGAAACACATGTATATAATAATACGATAGAAGTAAATACAAGGTCGAATAAAACGCAATAAACCATTATTGAACATATTGTATAGGAAAATGTGTCCAGTGCACAAACGTCCTTTACACGCTGTAGCAGACACAGGAAACTTTAATTGCGTATTTCAATGCACGCTCACTTTAAGAGTCCATAGAAACGTATATTCATTTTTAGCGACATATTTCTGAGCTTAAAACTTAAATATACACATTTTGTACCTGACAGACCTCTCGCCAAGGTGGCCGCCATCTTAAACGCCTCTGACGCACCAACTACAGTGGCCTGTTAGGACAAACCATAGGAACAAACAGAACGCGCTGCGAGAAAACACAGTAGAAAAAGGTCCTACTACTCCTACCAAAACTAAAACTGATTCCCAGAAAATAAATATATAAATAAGAATAAATTAAACTCGTCTGCTCTTTTTATTACACCAAACATTAGATCTACATATAGAAAACTGTGAAGAATAATCCATTGTGTAAACGACTGCTGCCTTTGTTTGCTGGCTGGCAAACAAATAATAATATAATATAATATATTAGTAATAATAATAATATATTTTTTAGATTAAAAAAAACGCCATTGAGAACATTTTATCGTTAATATATTATTTTGTAATCTATTTTGTAAGTCTTTACTATCCATTTTTTAAATAAAATTTATAAAACGGTTAGTTCCATTCCTCAATTCTGATTGGTCAGCAGCTGTGTCGTATTCATGATACTGCACTGCTATGACCATAGATATATATACGTAGATGCCTCATTAGCGACTGTTTCTATGGGCCGTTATACGTAAGCCATCCGCCATTTCACTGCGGTCTACTTGACGTCATTCACCCATAGATCTCATAGTAATCACTGAAAATTCGAAAAGCCACAGTCCTGCACAGCCGTTGGTCTGCGAACCTACAGTATGGTGAATGACGTCAAGTAGACCGTTCCAATATGGCGGACGCATCTACGTGCTTGGAGCGGTCCAATGCGGTATCTATGTATATATATCTATGGCTATGACCGCTTCACTCAACGGTTTTGTGTATCATTGAACCCCCTTAGCAACCACCCTTAGCAACGTAAACACAGCTGCAGCAGTTAGGGACTACTTTTTAAAGCGGAAGGCAGTTAATGATTTTACTTTATGAAAACGTACAACTTAATATATATAAATTAATATATATTTTTGATTTTAATATTTTTATTGTGTGGTAACCGTTTTATAAAAGCAATAAGGTACTTGAGGCCGTGCTGTATCATGAATAAATCACGGCTGAAGGGGTTGCAGGCACTCCGCTTCGCGTCGTGCCTAACAACGCCCATCAGCCGTGATTTATTCATGATACAGCACGGCCTCTCGTACCTTATTGCTTAATTAACATATCCTTGCTGAATGAATGAATGAATGAATGAATAAACATAGGTTCTTTATTCCGATTGGCTGAGAGCTGTTTGTCATGGGTTTCACCTTGCAGCATTTCTCACAGAGAGCTTCATGGCAGAGGACCAAGCCCCTTGTAATCTTACAAATAATACTGTTGTTATGTAATGATTCACAGAATGTAGTTTTTAAGGGTTAGTTCACTCAGAAAAATTTAAATTAGCTTATTATTTACTCAGACTCAAGGCATCGTAGGTGTATCCTAGGTATATCATGGCTTCCTTCAGTTGAATGCAATCAGTTATATTAAAAATTGTTCTGGCTCCTCCAAGTTTTATAATAGCAGTGGGTGGGTGTTTCTCTTCAACACTCTTCAACAAGTCCAATAAAACGCATCCATCCGTAATAAAAAGTGCCTCACGTCACATCACAAAACGTAAAAATCACGTAAATAATCACTTTTATTTAGCTTGCACTAACAGTTGTACACAGAAGCCACCCATCTGGAGCTGCTTCCATGTACAACTGTTAGCGCAAGCTAGAGAAAAGTGATTATTATGTTTTAAATATGGATATTTCTTGTACAAAAACGCATCAGTTCACTACAGGAGGCCTTGGTTCACCCCCTGGAGCCGTGTGAGGCACTTTTTTATTATGGATGGATGCACTTTATTGGACTTGTTTTGGACTGTTCAAGAGAAACACCAGCCCATTGCCATTATAAAGCTTGGAGGAGCCAGAACAATTTTTAATGTAACTCTGATTGGATTCGACTGAAAGAAGAAAGTCATATACACCTAGGATGCCTTAAGGGTGAGTAAATAATGGGCTAATTTGTAGTCCTTTTAAACACTACAGTTCTATGATCTGTCTTGTATAATTGTGAAAGGCTCCAGTCACCCACTCATTCGAACAATATTAGCAGCCCCTAGCCTCAGAGCAGTGGTCTCTGGAGCCAAAGCTGCTGTTTTCACAAGGGAGCGTAGGTTGCCTTCACTGGTGCCGTTGTTGCCCTTCTATGAAAAGCACCGGCTATAAAACTGTTTTTCATTTAGGTCTATAGCAGGGATGGCCAACCTCGCTCAATGCCCTTCTATGATGAACACTGGCTATGCTGTGCTGCTCTTTTTTTGTATAGGTGTGTTTTCTTATAGGCAGAATGCTCAATCTGGCATCCCAATCCAGAATTCTGGAATAGGTTTGGTAGCTCAGCAAAGAGCCTCTTCTACCGGGTGCCTCTGTGTGGAAAGTCTTTGAGAGCTGGATCTAAAAAAAACACCTTACAGCTTTAAGGGATCGTACATATCAGCTAAGAATGTGTAACACATCTCTGTAAGGAAGTCACCATACCTAAAGTCAATCAATTTGACTTCAGGTGTGTCCAGGTTAACCAAGGTTTTCCATCTTAATGTTGCGGTGTAACACTCCATGTAGGCACATTTGAGCTGCGAATGTTGCTTGCCACATGATAACCTGCCTACGTCCTTTTCAATGGTCTCTGTTTGCCTTAGGACGAACCAATTCAGTTCCTCACTGGACATGGGCCGTTCTTGGACCAAAACGTAGTGGTTAGGCTCCACCTGACCAAATCCCTAAGCCTTTATTTGCAAGAATTAGCAGAGCGACCTCCAGTGGAAGAGGTCTGGAATAACCGTCTTAGAATACAGACAGTTGTTTTGCTGGTTAGATGGAGACATAAACAAGTCCTGGACCAACTGTTGACAATGGCAGACTGTCTTGGGAAAAATCATTTATAGTCTGTGATTAATGTTAACGCAAATGATGTTAACATTATCAAGCATTATCAAAGAGCCGGGGGGGGGGGGGGGTGAAAACTTTTTGAATTTGAAGATCAGGGTAAATTTAACTTATTTTGACTTCTGGGAAACATGTAAATATCTGCTGTAGCTTCTGAAGAGCAGTACTAAATAAAACAAATATGATATTTAGGCAAAATAAGAAAAATGTTCGCATCTCCATTCTGTTCAAAAGTTTTCACCCCCGTATCTTAATGCATAATTTTTCCTTCTGAAGCATCAGTGAACGTTTGAACCTTCTGTAATAGTTGCATATGAGTCCCTCAGGTGTTTTCAGTGTGAAAAGATGGCTCTCAAAATCATACAGTCATTGTTGGAAAGGGTTCAAATACACGAAAATGCTGGAAAACCAAAGAATTTGTGGGACCTGAAAGATTTTTCTGAAGAACAGCAGGCAGTTTTTGTTCAGGACAAACAAGGGACACCTGAACAACCATTACTAAACAAACAAACAAAAACACAGCTGTGGATCATTCAGGTAAGAACACAGTATTAAGAATCAAGGGGATGTAAACTTTTGAACGGGGAGATTTTTTTTATAAATATAACTATTTGTAAACATCTTTTATGTGAAATATCTTTTTCAGGTCAGTACTAAATAAACAATGATCCCTCTTATTTTGGTAAAATAATTAACATTTAGCAGATTCTGGATTTGTCACACAACAGTTCAGATATTAAAAGTAAATGTTGGGGACTTCTAAAGGGAAGTTTGACTCATCAAACTTGCATGAAGACACCACACTTTTATATCAAAGTTGTGAAAAGCTGTTTATTCCAGTTTACAGCCTTGGAAATGGCCCAACATATTTTGTTTTAAAAGTAATATGTGACACAGCACATGTTAAATACAAGAAATACTGCAAATATATATAATACAATATACCTTGAGGACCCCAGGTAGACGAACATAGTGGTACCACAAACATAAACACACATCTGTGAACAAAATAAGTATAATTCAGTAACTTAGTCCAAAATTCTTTCAGTGCCATGACATATCCGGTGCAAAATGTATACAAAAGAAATCACCCCTCAAAATACTGAATGGTTTCTCATACTTTCCAGACTTGAAAAGCAGTCAAGACTCAAAAGAGATGTCACTCTACAACATAGTCAGTAGAAAACAGGTTTTAAAAATGGAATGCAGAAAAGTGCGTCTTCGTTCATTAAATATTTAATAGTATCTAGCCAATATAAAGCATTGAACTGTTCTAAGTCAAAGTCTGCGCAGCTGAAAACAGGTCAATGTACACAGTAATTTCACCAGCCTGCATAAACAGGCTCTGCGTCACAAGGGATTCCGTAGAAGCGACCAGGTGGGCGATCTTTTCGCAGAAGGGGCGTCCGGGCAAGAGAAAGCTCGCTGTCATTATCTCTTTTCCTCCGCAGTACCAAAATGATGATGAAGAGAAGTCCCACTGTGGAGAAGAAGAGGCAGATTGGCAACTGACCTTTTGCTAAGCCCTGCCTTAAATCTAATACTGATTAATTAATAAGTTAAATAATCATTTTAGCTTGTAGGACTGAGTACATTTACCACTGTTCAACTAAATTTCAAAAGTGAAATCCAGTCAGGAACATGTGACAGGAAATTTTACATGAGGGCGAAAGATTTCCCCACACAGATTTCACAACAGGATAAAGTTTATCATGACCTCACCACACTGACCAACAGAAAAAGCTGGTTGGTTTTCGTTATCTCTACACTGTTGTCAGGATCTACGCTGGCAAAAATTCTGCCGAAATGTTGCTAATGTGTGTAAATTCAGTTGAGGTCAAAAGTTTTTATACACCTTGCAGAATCTGCAAAATGTTAATATTTGACCAAAATAAGAGGGATCATACAAAATGCATGTTAGTTTTTAATTTAGTACTGACCTGAATAAGATATTTCACATAAAAGATGTTTACATATAGTCCACAAGACAAAATAATAGTTGAATTTATAAAATGACCCTGTTTCATAAGTTTACATGCGCCTGATTCTTAATACTTTGTTGTTAGCTGAATGATCCACAGCTTTTTTTTTTTTTTTTTTTTTTAGTGATAGTTGTTCATGAGTTTCTTGTTCGTCCTGAACAGTTAAACTCACTGCTGTTCTTCAGAAAAATCCTTCAGGTCCCACAAATTATTTGGTTTTTCAGCATTTTTGTGTATTTGAACCCTTTCCAGCAATGACTGAATGATTTTGAGATCCATCTTTTCACACTGAGGACAACTGAGGGACTCATATTAAACTATTACAGAAGGTTCAAATGCTCACTGATGCTTTCAGAAGGAAATACAATACATTAAGAGCCGTGGGGTGAAAAGTTTTTGAATTTTAAGATCAGGATAAATTTAACTTATTTTGTCTTCTAGGAAACATCTTCTGTAACTTAAAGGGCAGTACTAAGTGAAATAAATAGGATATTTAGGCAAAATAAGAAAAAAATGTACACACATTAATTCTGTTCAAAAGTTTACACCCCTGGCTCTCAATGCATCGTTTTTCCTTTTGGAGCATCAGTGAGCATTTGAACCTTCTGTAATAGCTCCATATGAGTCCCTCAGTGTGAAAAGATGAATCTCAAAATCATGGCAGGAATATTTAGCTGTATTAGGAATTTAGGAAAATGGAATATTAGTTTTCTGCATTTCAGTGCATGAAATTATATAAACATTTATTATTTGTGATTGCAGAATCTGCAAAATGTTAATTATTTTACCAAAATAAGAAAAATCATACAAAATACATGTTGTTTTTTTATTTAGTACTGACCTGAGTAAGACATTTCACATTAAAGACATTTACAAACAGAGAAAATAATAGTCATATTTACCCTATTCAAACATTTACATACATTTGATTCTTAATACTGTGTTGTTACCTGAATGATCCACAGCTGTTTTTTTAGTGATAGTTGTTCATGAGTCAGTTGTTTGTCCTGAACAGTTTAACTGCCTGCTGTTCTTCAGAAAAATCCTTCAGATCCCATAAATTCTATTTTTTCAGCATTTTTGTGTATTTGAATCCATTACAATAATGACTGTATGATTTTGAGATCCATCTTTTCACACTGAGGACAACTGAGACTCATATGCAACTATTACAGAAGGATCAAACGCTCACAGATGCTTTAGAAGGAAAAACTATGCATTGAGAGCCAGGGGTGTAAACTTTTGAACAAAATGAAGATGTGTACGTTTTTCTTATTTTGCCTAAATATCCTATTTTTTTTTTTTCATTTAGTACTGCCCTTCAGAAGCTAACAGAAGATTCTTTCTGAAAAAAACAAACAAATGTATGATGTATCGTGTTTCCTTTTGAAGCATCAATGAGCGTTTGAACCTTCTGTAATAGCTGCATATGATTTTCTCTGTGTGAAAAGATGAAACTCAAAATCATACAGTCATTGTTGGAAAGGGTTCAAATACACAAAAATGCTGGAAAAGCTAAGAATTTGTGGGATCTGAAGGATTTTTCTGAAGAACAGCAGGCAGTTTAACTGTTCAGGACAAACAAGGGACTCATGAACAACTATTACTAAACAAAAAAAAAACAACAGCTGTGGATCATTCAGATAAAAACACAGTATTAAGAATCAAGTGTGTGAAAACTTTTGAACGGGGTCATTTGTATAAATTCGTGTATTATTTATAAGGTGTATGTAAACTTTTGATCTCAACTGTAAATAGGCGGAGCTTAATAAAATGACTTATCTGTGAAACTGACATTTTTCATTGTGGTTTGGGAACAAATATTCAGCTGAGAGATGGTGTGGTGTAAACAGTCATACCTCCTCCTCCAATAACAAGCAGTGCAATAGTAACGGGAGCAAGTTCACATGTCTCCCCTGCCTTTCTGAAGAAGGTCTCCATGCAGTAACCAGGGGCTGTGCTGCCCTCAGGGCAGAACGCATCATTGGGACACTGGATTGGATTTACATCAGGACTCTGGGATACAGACAAAGGTACACAAGTGATCACAAATATGCTCTCATTTAGAATTTTCCTTGATTAAAATAGAAGTATAAAAAAACCTACAATATATGATTCGCATTTCAAGCAAGAGGAAGTCCAGTGGTAACAGTAAAGGCTGTTTGTGTGTATGTGTGTGTGTGTGTGTGTATGTGTGTGTGTGTGTGTGTGTGTGTACCTGGTATTCATCACGTTGGATAGTAATACCAGTAGATTTTGACCTTGTGGGGACATTTCTTAGGTCCCCATGAGGAAACAGGCTTATAAATCATGCACAATGAGTTTTTTTGAGGAAGTAAAAGTGTGCACAATCTCCTGTGAGGGCTAGGTTTAGGTGTAGGGTAGGTGTAGGGCAATAGAAAGTATGGTTTTTACAGTATAAAAACCATTACGCCTATGGAATGTCCCCATAAAACATGTAAACCCAACATGCGTGTGTGTGTGTGTGTGTGTGTGTGTGTGTGTGTGTGTGTGTGTGTGTTTAGAGGAAGCAATCACTTACAGGGCAGTAGTGGTTTTCAGGACATAGATCACAGTTCTCCTGGCCCCAGTGGATCTGATAGAAACCACTGCTGCAAATCTGACACATGGTTTGATGGGAAGGCTTGTGCATTCCTGTCAAAAAAAAAAAAAAAAACATTGACATCATTGGAGTTTCATAAGTGCACTGTGGAAATTGATTTTCTTTTTTAACAAAGACCTTTAGTCATGTACTGAACTATGACGACAACTTGTATCATGCTGATATGATCAATTTCATTATGTCCATCAAGTTTTCTAAGTAGTTTTCATAACATAGATGACCTGTCTCCAGAGTTGTAAATCATTTATATAAATGTATGCATTTACATAATTAGCCTTTTCTTATAATTTGAGTAAGCAGTGTGGCTAACAGACGATACCTGGACGACAAGGCATACATTCTTTGGAAGCAGTCTTTAGAGCCTCTGAGCCGGCAGGACAGACCCGGCACTGAGTACAGCTGGAGGAACTATCAAAGGGCAGAAAGGAAGAATTATAACAAAGAACCAACTGTTCAACAATAAATTCTGACAGTCCTGTGGCACTGCTAGCCATATAATTTAACCTTTGTAAAAAGACAATGAACTAAATGTTATTAAATGTCCAGTGTTGTCTGAGATTTTTTTATGGTGCAAAGTACTGAAAAAGGAACTTACTTGCAGTACGTTCCTTGTGGACATGGGTTACATGATGTTGAATTTTGCAAAGATGTGTAGAAACCTGAAGCAATAAGGAGAAAAAAATATTAGTAGAATATTTTTAATGCTTATTAAATTAATTTCAGATTGCATTTTACAACTCATAAATATGAGGTATATAATACTTGTGTTTTATATTTTTCATTGATAAGTTCACTTTTATATAATAAAGATTAATTTTGAAGGATTCCAGTGCTAAGCAATATAATAATGCACACACAATTATATATAAATATATATATATATATATATTCTCAAATTATCACAGTTTTTCTCTATAGCTTACAAAATCGTAATAAAATATGAAAAGAACTCAAGAGTTAAACTGTGTCAGAACAAATTCTCCTTGATAATGTCAGATAACTTTGATAGAAAGGTATGTAACAAAACATGGTCAGTGTCAAATCAATTTTTTCAGTTTTACTGGTAATCCTCGGTATGAAGAATTTTTGGGTATAATACATCACAGTTTACTTTATTTTGTTATCCTCACGTACATAAATGAACTATAGTGTCCTGAACCCACAAGTAAAAATAAATAAATACCATTTTAGTGAATATAAATTCTAATTTTCTCTTAATATTTCAATATTCAGTTGCATTTATGATTTTTTTCACCCCTTATTGTCAATACACTGCTGTTTTAAAGTTCTGAATCAGTAAGATTTTTAATGTTTTTTTTAATTATTATTATTATTTTTAATCAAGACTGCATTTATTTAATCAAAAATACAGAAAAACTAATATAGTGAAATATTACAGTGTAAAATAACATTTTTCGATTTTAATATACATTAAATCTGATTTATTCCTGTGATCAAAGCTGCATCATTACTCTAGTATTCAGTGTCACATGATCCTTCAGAAATCATTCTAATATGCTGGTTTATTTTTGGGAACCTGTGATACTTAAGGATTCCTGGATAAATAAAAAGTTTAAAAAGTACAGCATTTATTTAAACTGCAAATATTTTATAACAATATACACTCCTGTTCAAAAGTTCAAGGTCAGTAAATTTTCATTCTCTCTTTTTTACAAATACTTTTATTCAGCAAGGGTGTGTTCAATTGATAAAAAATGATAGCAAAGACTGTTAGAAAAGATTTATATCTTGATTAAATGCAGTTCTTTTTAACGTTGCATTCATTAAAGAATCCTGAAAAAGTATCACAGGTTCCGAAACATTTGGCAGCACAACTGTTGCCAGCATTGATAATTCTAATAATAAATCAGCATATTAAAATGATTTCTGAAAGATCATGTGACACCTAAGACTGAAATAATGGCTGATAAAAAACAGCTTTGCGTCACAGGAATAAATTATAATTTAAAGTATATTAAAACAGAAACCATTATTTTATGTTGTAATAACATTTCACAATATTTCTGTATTTTTGAATGAAAGAATGAATGAATGAATGACATATCACTTGTTACCTGGTGCACAGGCCATACAGGAGACAGTGCCTGTGTTATTGCTGTAGGACCCAGTAGGACACGGCTGGCAAACAGGGCTTCCCGTGGCACTAATGAAAAAATGGTTAAAGCCTTGGCAAGGCAAGACTGTGTATGCTTTTTATAAACAACAACGTAATACTTTCTCCTCTCACTTGCTATAAAAACCAGATGAACATGGCAGACACTCCTGCTGTCCTGCTAGAGGCTGATAGAAACCCTGGGTGCAGAGAAGACAGGCTGCAGGTGACACACACAGGCCTGCCTCAAGACAGCAAGAACACAGTAGAGTTTCTGAAAACACAGAAAGAGAAAATGCATCAACTTGTGTCAAATTCAACTTCAACTCTTAAACGAACCCAATTTATGTTCTTGAAACACAAAAAACCACCCACCATTATCATAATAAGAGCCTGGAGCACAGGCCGCGCAGGTGGAGGTGTTGAGGCCGGAGCAGCTGGGAGCAGCAGTGGTTATGTTTGCACTAACTGTGGTGATCGTCACAGCAGGACTGAGTGTAGTCTGACTCATCACCACTCCTAAACAAAAAAAATTTAAAAAAAAAATCAGATGACACAATGGTCTTCAAAGCATAATTATGCTATAATTAAAAAACTGTCTCTTTCCATACAATGAATATAGACAGTGACTGTGAAGCTGCAACAATGATGACAAAGCCTAAAAAAGACACAAAGACAATAAGCAGCACAACCATTTCATCATTAATAAGAATAATAAATGTTTCTGAAACACCAAATCAGCCTATTAGAATTATTTCTGACGGATTATGTGACACTGAAGATGCTGAAAACTCACCAAAATAAGTTACATTTCATTAAATTGCAATTACATTACAAAAAAGGTCATTAAAGCAGTAAACGATTTCTCATTTTGGCTCAGTACAGCTCAATTTTTTGACAAGGTTGGTTTAAAGGTCTATTGTAATAGCATCACGTGGATCACACTCACATTCCTCCGATTGTGTGCATGTTTTTATTTGTCTGTTTTATTTGTGTGTTTACTGTAAATGGCACTGCATGGTTATTAACCATCAGCAGAAAGGCCAACAGAGTCCTTATTGTGAATGTAATCACATTAGCCATGAGGCCGGTCACCCTTTAGCGACATAAGCACCCACTGAAGAAATACAATTATTCTGAGGGGATGGTCATATGACTCGATTTGACTCCAGAAATACTAAGAATAAGCGAGGGGACCTAGAAACCATGTTTCTGTTTGTTCTCTTTCAAGCTTGTATCACCTACTTTGAGGAAAATGGTTTACTTGAGTCATACTATTTTTAATTTGACAAGTTTGAAACACACAAAAGAGTACACTGATAAAATATTGTCACTGACGAATTAATCCGAGGTCATAAAAGCATATAAATGTCACACTGCACTACTGTCATTGCATGCCAACAACACAGAGCTGTATTGTGTTATTGATTTTGGTCGAAATATTTGCAGGTAGTGTTATATTCAGGCCTGTCTTAGTTATCAGGAAGAATATTGTTGGTAAAATATCCCAAAGTTGTACTAATGTGTCTCTGTATTGAAAAACAACAATAAGCAAGCAAATAAATAAATAGTTTAAACTGACTACATGCGTTTTTTCAACTCAACATTAGGTTAAAAAATATATACTGTCTAGATAGATGTTTAATATTATTTTGGTGGGAAAAAGAACTAAACAGATACAAAATGTCTGTCATCGAAATGAACATGTTTTATTTACAAACCGTTCAAAAAGTAAAAGCTTCACTTTTTTCCTCACAAACATGGCACTTCTATATATTGTAAAATATTAGCTAAATTATAAAAGTTAAAGACTGTTGACTGTTAAAAAGTTATAGTTTATTTGTAAGTTTGCTGAGATTCGGAAACTCACCCAAAACACAAGCGGTGGCGAGAACAGACAAAACTCCCAAACGCTCCATGATCCAGCGGTTTACTTCGAGAGTCCCCACATCTGTTTATCCATCTGTATTCATCACGGTCGACAGTATTAGTAAAAGAGTGTAACGTTATTATTGGGAACTGTGGAAGATTTCTGCTCTCATTCCCTCTTTCGAGGGCTCATCAACGTCATATGACACTAATCATGTGATCAGTCACATTCCTAAACAAACACTGAAACTATTTATTAGATTACCTTACTATTGTATCATATATAAACATGAACTAAACTGTGCACGACCTTTACGTTAGGCGTAATATTTAAAGTGGGTGACATATTAACCAGTTAAACTCCAGTCCAAAAGAGTTTCTCAAATGACGACTTTTTGAAGTCCCGCCCTCAAAAGTCAACAGGACTTTAAAGTTTCTATAGTAACTGTAGTTTACGCACACACACACACACACACACACACACACACACACACACACACACACACACGTTGGGTTTACATGTTTTATGGGGACATTCCATAGGCGTAATGGTTTTCATACTGTACAAACCGTATTTTCTATCGCCCTACACCTATCCTATACCTAAACCTTGCCCTCACAGGAGATTGTTCACACTTTTACTTCCTCAAAAAAACTCATTGTGCATGATTTATAAGCCTGTTTCCTCATGGGGACCTAAGAAAATCTACTGGTATTACTATTCTTGTGGGGACATTTGGTCCCCATAATGAATACCAGGTACACACACACACACACACACACACACACACACACACACAAATGTGAAGTTTGGTGTTATTTGAAGAAGTAGAGAAATTGGGAAATTTCTGTCATTTGGTTCACAGGGTAATTTGTTTTGCTTTACAGAAGTGACAGAGCAGTAGAAAACTAGGCTATCAAAGCTGGATAATGCTACTTACACACACTGTCCAATCTGATCTCTTTCAGATAGCTGGGAGAATGTTTGAATATTCTGTTCTCCAAAAAGAAAATTATGGTCTATTTTTCAACATATTTATTTCCTTTTCACTGTTTATGATGTTCAGTGCAAGACACTTATGTTAGCATGCCCTGAGTAACACATAGGATTTCACATTCATGATGAACACAGCAACAAGTGAACCAAATCTGTACATAGTAACACTGATAGATTAAAATACTGCATAACAGATATAGACACACACACACACACACACACACACACACACACACACACACACACACACACACACACACACACACACACACACACACACACACACATAAAGTTTACAATACAGAGTGTAAAACAGCCCTTTACGGTAAACGGTAACAGAGACAGTTATTCAAAACAAGGCAATAACAATAGAAAAGCCAAAATATGCATGGCTAGAAATGTTAAAGGTGATATTTCCGATATCCAACAAGCATTTGGTGCATTTTAGCTTCAGACAGACTCATAATAAATTAAATAACATTTGATTTTACATCAGAACAGAAAATGTAACGATTTAACTTAACAGTATAATATAATCTTTCTGAGTTTTTTTATGGCTTTATATAACTTGGTAAACCCCAGCCTCATATTATATAGATATTCAACGGAGAGGGTCTTTTTTATGTTTAGAGTCTTATTTACTTACTTGTGTTTGGAATGTAACCGATGACAAAGAAACAGAAAAAATGGTCAGTTGATGATGGTAGTCATTAACTTCCACAGTATTTTTTTTTTTCCATACTATGGAAGTCAATGGCTACCGTCAACTGTTTGGTTATCAACATTCGTCTGATTATCTTCTTTTGGACTGAACAGAAGTTCACCCTAAAATGAAAATTCTGTCATTAATTACTCACCCTCATGTTGTTTCAAATCCTGAGACCTTTGTTCATCTTCGGAACACAAATTAAGATGTTATTGACGAAATCCGAGAGCTTTCTGACTATTCAGACTATTTCAGACTATTTTTTTGATGTTCTTCACTCTTAAAAATAAAGGTGCTTTAAAAGGTTTTAAAAGAACTATTTTTGGTTCCATAAAGAACTATTCAGTCCAAGGTTCTTTAAAGAACCATCTCTTTCTTACCTTTTTATAATCTGAAGAAATTGGCCACACAAAATCTTTTGTGAAACAGAAAGGTTCCTCAGATGTTAAAGGTTCTTTATGGAACCATTTAGACAAAATAAAGGTTCTTTTATGGCATTGTGAAGCACCTTTCTGGGTCTTGAATGTGGAAGGACCTTTCCTTTCTATGGAGAGTCAGAAAGCTCTCGGATTTCATCGAAAATCTTAATCTTAATCTTAAAATCTTAATACACGTTCCGAAGATCTACGAAGGTCTTACAGGTTTGGAATGACGTGTGGGTGAGTAATAAATGACAGATTTTTCATTTTAAGGTTAACTATCCCTTTAAGGGTAAGTAAATGATGAGAAAATTTTCATTTTGGGATGAACCATCTCTTTAAACACCTTCACACGCAGGATGGACAGAGGAGTATTCACTCTAGCTGCTTGGCTGACATGTCTTTTTTTATATCCTTCCCTGTCTTTGATTGAAACTTCTGGGCAATTCCATAGGGAACGTGAGCCGCCACAGTTCCAAGTTCTGCTGCTCCCTCTATGTGGAACATTTGATCATCAAAGAAGATGTGAGGTCTGATCTTTTCCAGCATGGGGCCTTTAGGAGCTCCTGCTAGGAAGAGGGCCTCATCTGTCTCTAGACCCCAGGAACGTAACGTCTTGAGGGCCCGGGTGCCTGAACTGGCTGCACTGCGAGCTGTAACCAAATAGGTTCGGATGGGACAGTCCAAACGTTGACCTTTGGCATAGAATTTCTGTTGGAGTTTCCCCAGAGCTTCCAAGAACCCCTTAAGTGGTCCCTATGAAAAATGATAACAATTCAATATTGCCAGAACTATAATATCCATCTCAACAAACGTTAACAGCAAACATCCACACACTATAATATTGCGCTGCTATGACATTTAAAAATTGAACTTGCATGATCAAGGGGTTTATTTTCATAGGCTTTCTCGTGCTCAAAGAACTTGTCCAGTCCGTGGGCTTTGTAGATTCTCTCCGACTCATCTGAGAAGAGAACGGCATCTCCATCAAAGGCCACTCGCAGCTGAGTCTCCGGCACCTCTGTGATTTTTCCAGGTGAGAATACTGTAGCTGCTGCAATTCCTAAGGAAGGATTTTATTTTGAATTATGATTCTACTGTTAAAACTGTTCAATTAATTCAAACCACTCCACTCACCTTCTTCAATGGCTTCTCTGACTTTCATTGAATCAGCTGAGAGATAAAGGTTGGTGTGGTAGGCTTTCAGATATCCAATACAACTGTTGCCTCCAGTCATACAAAAGCGCTCTATAAATAGCTCTGGAAACAAAAAACAACACAAGACATTATTTGTGCTTTTACATAATATGACTACCACCCAAACCGATACATGGATAAAAAGATGTTTTAATAACTACAATGAGAACTGTATTAATTCTAAACATATGAGATGATAAAGCAACTCAAAGTCCTGGTGTTTGTCCACTGTAAACAGAGCTTTGTGGACAAGCATCTATTGACTTACGGTGATGGTTAATTGAATTTATGAGTCGAAGTCCCACATGAGCATGATTGCTGGTCATCAGAACCACATCAAAGAGCTCTTCGCTGTCTGGATAAAGCTCCCTTAGTCGAGTGTTCACTGCCTCCACTGCCTACACAAGATAGAAAGATGTCATATATATCCATATCTCTGTAGCTTGGACAGAATGATGTCAGAAGTGAATATTTTCTTCCTTTAAGTTGAGATAATTGTACTTTTAGATTCTTCTGAATGATATCATTGCTAATCATTGATGTCTGTAGGTGCATTAGAACAGGTTTGACCTTGATGAAAGGGAAAGCAGGTCCGGGTGTGAATGGCTCGACCTCATGTTGGATTTGGTATTTCAAGTAATCCTCCATTCCCTGCTGTTCATAAATGTCCTGCTCTCGATCCATATTGAAGAGGGCACGGGAGGATACAGCAATGGTGATGGCATTTTGAGGCTTTGGCTGAAGATAATATTACAAAATTAACAGCAGGCCATTATTTTGGTTACCATTTGTGTGATATTTCAAAAAGATTTCAACTTTTGCACTACATTAACAAATTAGGCTACTTAAGGGACTTAAGAGGGACAGACAGACAGACAGACAGACAGACAGACAGACAAATGATGGATAGACAGACAGACAGACAGATGACGATGGATAGACAGACAGACAGACAGACAAATAAACAGACAGACAGACGGTGGATAGATAGACAGACAGATGATGGATAGATAGACAGACAGACAGACAGACAAATAAACAGACAGACGATGGATAGATAGACAGACAGACAGACAGAGAGACAGACGATGGATAGATAGACAGACAGATGATGGATAGATAGACAGACAGACAGACAGACAAATAAACAGACAGACGATGGATAGATAGACAGACAGACAGACAGACAGACAGACAGACAGAGAGACAGACGATGGATAGACAGACAGACAGACAGACAGACAGTCAATGGATAGACAGACAAATAGATAGACAGATGGACAGGTGATGGATAGATACTTAGATAGATAGATAGATAGATAGACAGACAGACAGACAGACAGACAGACGATGGATAGATAGATAGATAGATAGATAGATAGATAGATAGATAGATAGATAGATAGATAGATAGATAGATAGAAACACAAACAAATAAACAATGTAATAAGACTACAAAATGTCTATAATTCTGATTTTAGGCAGGTTTTAGGCAGACAGACAGAAAAACAGAGACAGTCATTAACATTAAAATTAATAGCCTGTGCAAAACGAACCAAAAATTTGCCATTAAGATGTTATAGAAAATGTTATACATATTTAAATAAATAACAATTTTAACAACCAATTTTAAATGTTTTAGACAGACATATATACCGATAGATCTTTCTTGCCAACAAGTGACTTGACTTAAAACGTCCTCAAAATAAACATTTCTGTCATAATTTGCTGCGTAGTTTCTGCAGTAATCCAAGCACTATTAAAAGAAACTGGTCGTGAGCGCCTTCCTATCGTTTTTCTAAAAATGTAAATCTCTCCTACCAAATTCTGCGCTGCGGTTTTATCTCGGATCATGCTCTTCTTTTATGAGCTGCCTTGTTATTTTGTTTGCTGGTACACTGTTGAATACAGGTTTTACTCCTACCTCACTGTACAGTATTCCTCAACGGCATCACTGCACCAAACGCTATCACGGTCACGCCATCGTGTCCGCGCGTCTGTTTAATGTCTCGCTGCGGGTGGCGCGGGTATTTTTAGAGACATTATCAAATACAGACACCTCTGGTGAGCTCTACACAACCTATTATGCTTTCACGCCCAACCGGTAGCTACTATATGCGACATATTATAAGCAACTTAGCTGCAGACTCACCGGTGTAGGTTTCTTGCTAGGACTAGACTGGTTACAGGTTTCCTTCCGCTCCACGAAAGTGTGCATCTCTTTCGTTACTGGTTTATTCATGATGAACAGCTGAGAGACTGATGGTCAGAAGAGCCCTGCTCTGTATGACCTTCACACACACACACACACACACTAGGCAGTCATCCCCTTGAGCAAAGCAGAACCCATAGAGCACACACTGATTTAGATGTTGTCAGATTGAAGGGAACGGCTGTAGTCATCCTCACCTCCTTCCCACACCACCACCACTACATCTCCATCATCTGCTGCTTCCGGGAATCAGTGATGGAGGATTTCCCCCTGGTATGAGTGTGGGTACATAGTGCTACAGTTTGTGTGTTTACAATCTGCAAATGGAGAAAATGCTTTTTTGGACTCCAGGGATCTCAGGCAAATTGATGCACATCTCAGAAATGTTCCCATAACAACTGCTGGTGCTAAGAGGTACCTAAAAGAGAGGGAAAGCCCTTTATGATCAGCACTAATGTACAAGAGTACTTCATAATGACTTTGAACACATACTGTGTTGTGTGCACTATATTTTTCATGAGGCTAAACCATGAAATGTACACTGTTCAGATGTACACTGCCCTTCAAAAGTTTAGGATCAGTAAGACTTCTAATGTTTTTTAAAGTATCTTATGCTTATCAAGGATGCATTTATTTGATGAAACATACTGAATAAAACAGTAATATTGCAAAAATGTTATTACAATATATAATAATGATTTGTATTTTAACATACTTTAAAATATATTTATGTGATGCAAAGCTGAATTTTTATCAGCCATTACTCCAGCCTTAAGTGTCACATGATCCTTCAGAAATCATTTTTAAATTTAATTCAATTCAATTCGATTTCACTTTATTGTTGGAATTTCATCCAAAAATGGTCTTACATCTCATAGCGTTTACTGTCACTGATTCACAAGAATACACATTACACAAGACAATACACTCACGAAAACACACATCAATACAAATCTGTCTGCTGTGCAAATATTTAAGTACCCTTCATTCCTCAGAATATTACTACCTACTTTGACTCCCAATACCGGTTGATTAATTTTACTGACTGATGAACACAAGATTTCCGTAATCTGTTCATTCATGGTACTCTCAGTCTTCCTTATGACAGCAAAAGTTGATATTCCTCATATAAAATATGGGAACAATCCGACATAATTTTACCTGTCAAGGACAACATTTATTTCTTTTACAACTCGTGAAAACATGGCTCAAGCATTTGACCCACAGTCTTACAACAGTTAGATATCATAGATATTAGAAATGCTGATTTATTATTAGATTTAGCAATGTTGGGACAGTTATGTTTTCAGGGTAAATATGAATAAAATGTTAATTTAAAAAAATATAAACCTTTTTTAATAATTTAAGTCTTTATCAATTTAACACATTCTTCCTGAAAATTATTAATTTCTTTTCAAAAAGAAAGAATAAAAATGTACTGACCCCAAACGTTTGAACGGTAGTGTATATTGTTAAAAAAAAATTAGATTTTAAATAAATGCTGTTCTTTTTAACTTTTTAGTCAAAGAATTCTGAAAACAAGTATCCCAGGTTCCAAAAAATATTAATATTTCCAGCACTGATCAAAAAAATCAGTATATTAGAATGATTTCTGAAAGATCACCTGACACTGAAGACTGGAGTATTGATACTAAAAATTCGGCTTTGATTACAGAAATAAATTAGATTTTAATTTATATTAAAATAGAAAAACATATTTTACATTGTAATAACATTTCACAATATAATTTTTTTTATCAGCCTTGATGAGCATAAGAAACAAAATTGGGTTATGTGTTTTTAAAAGAAGTCTCTTATTTTAATTATTCCATTACTTTCGTTACCACAGTCTTCTGTCACATGATCCTTCAGAAATCTGATTTGCTGCTCAAGAAATATTCATAAATAATACATCATAAATGATTTTCATCAATTTGATCCATCATTCACAAGGATATTGAGTTGGCTCTTGTTTAAGTTGGCTTTGTCCTTGTTTTGAAAGGTGAAAATCCTATTAAAATATAGGCTTTTGTCATTAGACAGCAGGTCCTGCATCATTAAAGTGTCAGAATGTCCCTCTTGGTGGCATTCAAATGACCTTCTTTACAGCTTATAAGAATTGATTCAATTTTCTGTACTTGACCCTCAAGCATCCTTTGTATAACAGCCCTTAATTTGACCTTCGTGGACAAATATGGGCACAAAGGTCTCAAGTGTGATACGATTTACTTAATTTTTAAAAAAATAAATATATTACTGTATTCGATACAATTTACGCATTTTTTGTGATTTATGTTATGTTATATGTTTTATTTATTTATTTATCTCTAGAAGTACCATTTGTAAATGTAAAATATGCTTATTTTTATGTTATATTTATATATTATATTAAATATATTTATTTCAGCAAAAATCATTTCAATAAGTTCGGACAGCCAAAACCTAAAATTAGTGATTTTGGTGACATCTGGTGACACATGATGGTATAAAAATATAAAAATATCAATATTAATATCAAAAAGCCACTATATGGCTGTAGTACTTAATCGATCTAGATAGGCTGAAATCTATAAACCATTGTTGTAACAAATTTTACCTCATAAGTTTTAGATTTTATCACAAGTTAAAATTGTATAATAAAAACAACAAAAACATTTGTGTTTGGTGAGACTATACAAAGATGCCAAATATGCTTACAGACCAATCTGGCCATGCTATAAGGAAAAGACAAAGCAGGAGACAGAGTAATTATTTATATATATATATATATACACAGTAGTCAACATTCGAAGTGGATCAAAAAAGTTCATCAAAGTTGTCCTAAGATAAGAACGGGTATTCTGTTTGGTTTTAGGACAAATTTGATGAAAGGTTTTGATCCACTTCGAATGTTGACTACTGTATATATTTAGTAATTATTTGTGTGTGCACAGTGGCACAAAATAAGCTCGGTCATTGGCTCATTTAATTCTTTGGTTTTGTATATGACTTTTTATTCGACAAAATTACTATAAAATTGTGTTACAGGCTCATTCAATGCGTTGAGTGTGAACCACGTTGAGAATGTTATAGGCTCGCCGTTTAATTTATGTGTATGTATGATCGGCATTGTGTTAGGTTTATTGATTTTTATTGGCCAAATAATTTAAAACAATGCTTTGAATTTTAGTATTTCCTAAGGAAGTTTGCTGCCGTAATATGGACGCAGCAGGCGGAGTATTATCAGAAATGAGTTCCCAGCTAGTTTAGCATTTGCACATGTGCTGCATGGTATTACTGCTCCTGCTTCAGCCTTATTACGGCAGCAAACTTCCTTGACTATTACGCCGGAATGGAAGTGTAGTTCCTAATCTTATCAGCCTAGAAAATTGAAGCTTTGCATTTCCACCGGTCTTAGTACACAATATAACTACAGAAGAGTCAAGTTTTAAATGGAACAAATACCAAAACTCGTTGGTCATTTTTGAACGCGATGCTATTGGTATTTAATTGTGACATTTATTTCACAATTAAATTTTTTTCCTCACAATTCAGACTTTTTTTCTCAGAATTGTAGGAGATAAACTCACAATTGCGAATTAAAAGGTTAGAATTGCAAGATATAATCTCACGATTGCAATTCAGGCTTTTTTCTTGCAATTGCGAGTTTACATCTCGCAATTCTGACTTTTTTTTCAGAATTGTGAGATATAAACTGACAATTGAGAGTTATAAATTCTAGGTCTGAGGGAAAAAAAGACTGACATGTTCATAAAATTGAGAGTTTATATCTCACAATTCTGACTGTTGCGACTTTATTTCTCAGAATTGCGAGATATAAAGTAACAATTTTGACTTTTTTCCTTGCAATTGTGAGTTTATGTCACACAATACTGACTTTATTTCTCAGAATTGATAGTTTATATCTTGCGATTCTGACTTTATAACTTGCAACTGCGAATTTATATTTCACAATTCTGAGAAAAAGATATAAATTCAGATTTTGTATCACGCAATTCTGAGAAAAAAGTGTGAAAAAAAATTATTCAGTGGCGGAAACAGGCTTCCATAGATAACCAACAAAAGCGGGTGGTGATGTGAAAGTCACATGATGAACCAAAGCCAATCACAAGCAGCTTTAAAATATTAACATATATAGAAGGTGCACAGTGTTATTCACACAAACACTAAACACCATCATGGTTTAACACACATGAAACTGAAACAATGCAATAACATTAATTTAACAACATTAGATGTAACATACAACCCTAATGTACAAAACTGATTAGAAAAACCCCCAAGGAGAAACAGTTATTTCAACAACAACAACAAAAAAAACATCAAATTTGAAATGTATTGCAGGGAATTCTGAGAATGTCAGTTTACATTTTTTCACTGTAAATTTTATGTCCTTTTTCAGTTTTTTACCGTATATAGTAGGGGAACTTACCATTAAGCATTTAACAGGTTTTGACTGTAGCATTTTTTACTTTTACTATTAAATTCACAGTCATTTTTTACATCTCATAATAGGGTAATGCATTTTCTGACACCATTTGCACTCAGAATACAAGAAAAAGACAGCGGAGAGGTCCAGTTATGTAAAGAAAACTTCATTTATTACTTTCATTGCATGACATAAATACTTAGTAGACTTCGAAAAGTTCTTTACATCTTATTGACTGAACCGGCCATTACAAAATAAGAACAAGCTTTGAATAAATAGAGTAAATTCTCTCATTGTGATTCTCTTTATACAGGAAAAAGTAATTTTGTACATATATAATTTCATTATTTTTGTTCTCTGTAAAATAAAACATCTGTATAATTTTCAAGACTCATATCTTATTTTCAATTAATACAAAACAAACAAACAAGGCAAACAAAAAGTAGAATGAGAATCGGAAGAGGACACAAATCAGAAAGTGAGCTTATCACATGACAGGCTGGAAGTTGAGTCTGCAGACGCTGAACCTGCCGTCCAAGGAAGTGTTCGACATTTGGCTGATTCCCAGTCCGATACACCATCTCACTTCAAACCAAAATACATTCCAAGAGTAGCAGTAAAAATGAAGCCCCTGGTATCCCGCCAACGTACAATCAAGACATTCCTGAGGAACAGTCATGATAAACAGGAAGCCACAAGAAAAAGACAAAATTGATCCATTCGGCAAACATCTACTTGATCGTACCGCTAAATAAAGATGAAAATCGGTATACATCACTATATCGTATCTATCCAGAAGTAATCCTAAAACGGTATAAGCGATATTTTTAGTGGTGTAGTGTGTCAGCGTCAGGCGTAGCCATCTCTCCCAATACTGACGCTACTAGAATCAGTTCAAAAGTGAGCAAAGGCAAAGCAGAGGTACTTTTTTACTTTATAACAACTGTGGTAAAAGTTGTAAATCTGGAGATTACGTTATTATTAAAAAAACTAACTACAAAGTAGGCCAAAGTGACATATTTAAACAAATATAGCTGTACCCTGCCATTCATCAACATAAACCTTATGTTTAATGTAAATATCTTGGAACACAAGATTTTTGTTTGCTTTGCAGAATTACAATATGTTTTAAAGCTGTAGACATTGTCCTGTAAATGCAGCAGTATGATGACGACAGAGGACAGGTTTGACAGGAATGATTCGATTTAACACTTGGTCAAAGGTATTGAGACAGAAAGAGGTAAAGTACTAACCATCAACCAGCAGAATCAAACTGCCTCAGGTTTGACGTCGCGTACAATATTGCTAGAACCGGTCATACTCAAATCAACCAATGTCATTTCACAATATGCATGCAAACATATGAGACCTTTACCTTACTAGAAACCTGTGGCGCCAAGGATTCACAATATTGACTTTGGCAAAAAGGAATGCGTTTTGAATAATAAGGCAAAATAAATACATGACATAATCAATTATGTAAACCATACTATTGTTGATCGGATTTTGTAGTGTTGATAAAGAGCATCTAATAAAGTATCTACGGAGATTGTTTATTAACACTCATGTAAGATCTCAGAAATGATTTCGCCTGTAGTTACCATTTGAAATCAGGTGCAAGGTTCAAGTTTAATGTCACTGTAAAATGACTTGAGATCATTACACATCATAAGCAATATGTTCCATTGCTTGCCAGCTGTAGTTCATTTCAAATGCCATACAAAGTGCATTTCATGCTAGCCAGTAGTGTTTGTTATGTTCCAGTTCAGATAAAGTGTTTTGGTCAAAACCGTTTTGCAGCACAATATCAAAATGATTAATTCTAAGATCATCTTGACTGCAAAACCTAGTGCATCAATTGACCTTTCGCAAAAAAAAGCCTATGTCCGACAAACAATGCTGTTCTCACACTACCCTTCACGTTTTCATTTTGTTTTTTTTTAAGAAATTCAAACAATAAATCCCATTTTGTGGCTCTTTAATGTGTCTTGACAGATCACTGTATTGCCTTATTAGTTTAATCGACATGCGAACCGATCATCTTTTCTTATTTACTTAAAGCACGGAAATAAACATGAATGAACATCAGAACATAGTTTATTATTTCAACTGTGGAAAAACTGCAATATAAACAATTTTTCAAGTTTACGTCCACCAAAGTTAACCTATTCATTCATATTATACATCACTATATCGTATCTATCCAGAAGTAATCCTAAAACGATATAAGCGATATTTTTAGTGGTGTAGTGTGTCAGCGTCAGGTGTAGCCATCTCTGCCAATACTGACGCTACTAGAATCAGTTCAGCTGACTATAAGTGAGCAAAGGCAAAGCAGAGGTACTTTTCAATCTTATACAACTGTGGTAAAAGTGCTGAATCTGGAGATTACCTTAATATTAAAAAAAACTATACTTCAAAGAAAGCTAAAGTGACATATTTAAACAAATATAGCTGTATCCTGCCATTCATCAACATAAACCTTATGTTTAATACGTCCACCAAAGTTAACCTATTCTCCCGTCTGATTTGCTTGTCGGACAAAAATGGCAGATTTGGCGTTTTGATTGGTCAGATCGCCTGTCAATCAAGCTGTTTGTGAAAGGTCAATTACAAATCTTGCCTGTTTAGGTCCTTGCACACTGCGTCTGACATTCTTGTACGTAAAAATAATAAATACAACCTCGCTTTGTCAATCACATGTACACACAGCATCCAAAATTTAGTTTGTCGGAAAGAGAAAAAAAATCGTATTGGGTTCCAATTTTTTTGCATTTTTTCAAATCAGAAAGGGCATACAAAATTTCGGACTCAGTGTGCAAGGATCTTTTGATTTGGAAGGTGAGGAGGTTACAGAGCAGATGTTTTGCAGTTAACCTTAAACCAGAGATTGAGGTTTAAAAGTAGTGAACAAAACTAAAGCTTTTTTCTGAACATACTGAGATCCGAAACCAATAGAAAAAGATCAAGAATCAAAGATGATTCTTTCATTGGTAAATGTCAAAAGAAAGTCATATTTCCAGGTCATATTTCACTTTAAATTAAAAAAAGGAAATAGGAAATAAAATGTATTTAAAATAAAATGATAAAATGAAGCCTATTTTTAGGCTGATTAAAAAACTTTTGATTTTTTAAATTAAAATAGCATAAATTAAGTATACAGTGATGTACAAATACTTGTAAAACACTTAAAATAAACTAAAAAAAAATAAAAGATATTTAATGTTTTTAAAAGAAGCCTCCTGTTCACCAAGCCTGCATTTATTTAATCCAAAGTACAGCAAAAACAAAATTTTGAAATATTTTTACTATTTAAAATAACAATTTTCTATTTGAATATATTTTAAAATTTATTTTATTCCTGTGATCAAAGCTAGATTTTCAGCCAGTCTTCAGTGTCACATAATACTTCGGAAATCTTTTTTTTTTTTTTTTTCAGGATTGGATAGAAAGATCCAAAGATCAGCATTTATCTGAAAGCTTTTGAAACATTATACACTATACCATTCAAAAGCTTAGAATTATAGAAATTACTATTTTTATTTGGCAAGGATGCTTTAAATTGACCAAAATGGTGATAAAAGACATTTATAATGTTACAAAAGATTTCTATTTCAGATAAATGCTGTTCTTCTGAACTTTCTATTCATCAAAAAGAAAAATTCGGCAGAATGATTTCTAAAGGATGCTGAAAATTCAGCTTTGAAATCACCAGAATTAATTACATTTTAAAATGTTCAAAAAGAAAACAGTTATATTAAATAGTGAAAAAAATTCAACATTTTACTGTTTTTGCTGTACTTTAGATCAAATAAATGCAGGCTTGGTAAGCAGAAAAGACTTTTGACTGGTAGTGTATGTTTTACATTACAAAAATGAGAATGGGGATAGGATGCTTAATTATCCTAATGTTAATGGTCCTAAAAATGGGGTTGGTTTTCTTTATGAAACATTAATAGAAGTATTAAAATATGACCACATGTCATATTCCAGACAGGTTTCACAAGATTTGCCATTATACATCTTCAAATATCAATTCACTTTCTACAATTACAGACAGAAAGTAGTGGTTGGTCACTGTATTTGTGTAAAAGTGTGCAAACACAAAGAAAGGCATCTGTCTTTTAGTGTAGCAGACAGTCAGGATTGACTGAGACGGTAGTGTAGGCATACTGTAACGGGACGGAACCGTGTGAGAGGGGTAAACAGGGATGAGGTAGGGGCTTTAAAGTGTTTTTTGTACCAGAGGGAAAAGCAGAAGGCTCCCAAACTGCTGTGAAAGGCAATTACTTTACAGTATAAGTTACAGAAAGAAAAGAACATCCAAATGTTGCACATTCATTTGCATGAGGAATATGAGAGAATCTTCTCTTTTGGAAGATACATTAAATCAAACTTTCAGCATATATATACACACACACATATCTATTTTTGGCCATTCATCTAAATCCCAAATATCACTTCTCTGTTTTACAGAAAGCAGCATTATTTTCTAAATAAAAACATTTGGAAAAAAAACAAAAAAAACATCTGTGCTATATTGTGCCACAAAGGTGTCACTGATGGTGCAGTTAGTGTTAGTATTATTGTCTTCATGTATGTCACAGTTTTGTTATTCTCCTATTAATAATGTGCTCACAGTTTACATTCACTCTGGAAATCTGAGCCCGTAGAACCACTAATAAAGCCAGGCAAAATCCTGTTAACAAGCTTTCTATTTTCGGCTGCACTTCTGTTTTACAGAACAGCCCGCTTGTTCCATGCTCGATTAAAGCAAATTTGTAATTAAGCTCATTATTCGAAAGCAAAGCCCTAAATGAATACTTTGGCTCCCATAGCAATGGGGTACTTCCTTTATGTGCTTGAGGCGTTCCCAAGACCCGTCCATTTCAGTCCTTCTCACTTTGTTTCCCTGGTCAAGGCTGTTTCTTTCGCTTTGAAGTGATTGCATTTAGTGTTCATATTTACATTTTGTTTTTTGGAGGAGGATGAAAATCATGTGTGTGTGTTCTTGCTGAGGTCTCAAACCTCAGTAAAACTCATTGTAGTGTGCTTACATCTGTGTGTGTGAAAGAGAGCGCAGTGGTCAGATACCAGTCCTGTCGCTGTAGAAAGGCGTTACGTGGAACATGTAGCAGTGAGTGCAAACTCTCACCGGTTTCATCTGACCGTATCTAGGCAACGGGGCTGAATGTGATGAGCAGCGGGAACAGAAGATCTGCAATAAAACACCATCATCTCATTAGGATTTGAATCAGCTGAAATTATTGTTCTAGACAATGTTCTTTCAGATGAATGCTAAAGGGAGCAAAAGTGTGCGTGTTTATCTTACATAGATTAAGCTTAATAACCCGACAGTCATTCAACTGCGGAATACAATTCAGACAAAAGCTAATCAGCATTTGCAGTTTACTTATGCTCTGCATGTAAACACTGATAAATGTTCTAGTGTATTTTTCAAGATAAGCAAGTCTTGTGTGTTTATGCACTTACATAACACACATAAACTTGTTTTTTTTAGTGTTTTATAATGAACTAATTTGAGAGAGTTATCAGTGTTTTGTTGTAGTTTTTGTTTTGTGCCCAGTTTATCAGTGGCCTTTATTCTGAAAGTATTTTCCCAATAATTTTCAAACATTCCAAACCCAAAAGACCTTTGTTCATTTTCAGAACACAAATTAAAATATTTTTGATGAAATCCGACAGATTTTTGACCCTGCATAGACAGCAACACAACTGACACTTTCAAGGCCCAGAAAAGTAGTAAAGACATCATTAAAATAGTCTCCGGACACAAAAAGCATTCCCATAGCTTTATAAAAATGTTTCTTGCTGTTTGCTGACTTCATTTATACTTTTTTATTGTTGATTTGTCATTTTTGTTAATTACTTGTGTTGTGATATAAAGAGCTCAGATTTTTACATTTGTTGATTGCTGCCATTCTTGAGGTTTGTGCATCAAGTATTGAGGCCTAGAGTGTGTTCAAACACATTTTAGTAGATCTTCTAAAGGGACAATACTACAGAAATGAAACTTGGATATATTTTAGAGTAGTCAATGTGCAGCTTGTATAGCAGTAGAGATTTATTGTCCCCTAAAAATGATTTTGTTGATCAACTTTTAGGGTTTTAGGGTGTTACTGAACCTCTAATAGCCTTGGCCATCTTTGTGGAGAGCAACAATTCTAATTCTCAAATCTTCAGAGAGTTTTTTGTCATGAGATGCCATGTTGAACATCCAGTGGTCAGTATAAGAGAATTGTACTTAAAGCACCAAATTTTAACTGCTCTAATACAAGACACACAACTTTGTGTGGTCCTGTCAAGCAGGCAAAAACATAAACGTGATGAATAGGACATGTGGCTTTGCATGGTTAAACAACATACTGCTGTTATCACTTAGGGTGTACTCACTTTTGTTGCCAGCTATTTTGACAAGAACGGCTGTATGTTGAGTTATTTTCAGAGTACAGTAAATATGTACTGCTATACAAGTTGCACATTGACTACTCTAAAATATATCCAAGTTTCATTTCTATAGTATTGTCCCTTGAAAAGATATACTAAAATAGTTGCTGAACTGTGAGGGGTGTACTCACTTTTGTGAGATACTGTAACTCTATGGGCCTGTTTATCACTTCATGCATTTTCTCTGATCGGATATCTGAATTGTTAAAACCTTTCAATTTACACTAGGCCACATGAATGTTCCCACGCTATATGAGTTCACATCAACGAAAGCAACAAATAAGCGCTGCATTTTATTAATTATCAGCTAATTTCAAGATCAAAGACTGTAACAAGAGAGAGCGTGGCATCAGCACTGGAAAGATCAGTTAGTCTTACTACTTTTAATACTTTCACACCTTCATTATTTGAATATTTTGGGAGGAGTAACATTTGCATATGTGGTTTCAACAACCAGACGCATTTATACTCGTCTAGTTTCGTCTGGAATGTGGCCCAGACCACCTCCTGAAGTGGTTTGAGCGATCGGATTTAAATAGGTCTCAAAAGCGTTTCAGAGGGCATTTACACCTGGTCTATTCATGATCGGATAGCTATCCGATCAGAAAAAATGCATGAAGTGACCAGGTGTAAACAGCCCCTATACTGTATCTTGGACATCTGGTTTGTAGATTGATTATTCCTTTATAAACAAAGATACTGTTGTCCATTAAGGATTCCAGAACATTTCACTATATTCTTGATACAACTGTTAGTATTTGCTTATGTAGTTCCATGTTTGTCATTGTTGTTTCATTTGCTGTGACAACAATATTTTTATTTGCAAAATAAGACAATCAGCATCGCATGAACAAAAAAAATATGTTGGCTAAACAAAGTATCTTTACTAAGAAAAACTAAAAATCAAGTGTTGAGACAATCTTTCTACAGATCTTACTGCATCAAGTTGCCTTTTTCTGGGCCTTGAAGGTGGTAGTTGTGTTGTTGTCTATGCAAGGTCAGAAAGCTCTTGGATTTAATTAAAAATATCTTAATTTGTGTTCTGAAAATGAACAAAGGTCTTACGGGTTTGGAACGACGAGTAATTACAAAATTTTCATTTTCGGGTGAACTATCCCTTTAAGGCACAAAATGTTTGGATTTTTTTTTGTTTTAGGGCACACACTCAATAGTTTTTATTTAATTACACTTAATTTTGCTAATTTTTATAAATACATTACCTTCGGTGACACTTACTTAAAATAAATAAATAAAAATAAACAAATAAAAAATGTTGACTATTGTATTAAATTGTATTGCATTTAAACTAAATATTCCACTATACAAAAAGTTAAAAGTTAGTTAGGAGATAATTAGGGATGCACCGATACGAATCGGCCGATCATGCTTGCGCGTTTTGTCAGTAAAGCCGGTTCTGTAATCAGCGGTAAATGCCATCAGGTGCGTGATTTCACGTTGAGCCGTATATACTACACACAGCCGCTGTTTACCGACGAGCTGCGCAAATCAATGTTCATTATCAGTGTGAATGTGCGCAGCTCGTCAGTGAACAACGGCTGTGTGTAAGATATACGGCTCAACGTGAAATCACGCACCTGATGGCATTTACCGCTGATTACAGAACCAGCTTTACTGACAAAACGCACAAGTGATAGGCCGATACGGATCGGTGCATCCCTAGAGATAATTAACAAATTCAATTAACCTACGATTGGTCATAATGTTTTGCCTTTTTTAATTTATATTTTTGTATGTTTGAGAGTTTAGGTTAGGTAGAATTAAAAGTTACAAGTAGTCTTCTCTATGGAGAAAATGAATAGGATTTTTACGCCTGGAATCGACTGCACTCTATTCTGACAAGGGCTTGAAGCTCAGACCACTGTACCTTTCCACAGCTCCTGCAGTGATGTTTCCTTCTGATGACTGTAAATGGTGCTTTACATGCAATGCAGGAATTGCAGGCCTCATCTGGTACCCACTCTGGAGGGTCTTATGTTGGAAGAAGAACAGAGAAAGGGTTGCAAAAAAAAATGGAGAATGGTCAGTCAGTTGTTGTAAGCAGGGGCTGTTAATCTTCTTATAGCATTACATATTAGCATTCCTCTAAAGCAGCATTTCACTCAGAGCATCATACTACGTTATATTTCTCATGAACATTCTTACTGATTTTGAGTTTGCTGATGCTCTTGTTTGAAAACCCACAATTCTCATTATGATGTACAGTCGTGGCCAAAAGTTTTGAGAATGACACAAATATTAGTTTTCACAAAGTTTGCTGCTAAACTGCTTTTAGATCTTTGTTTCAGTTGCTTCTGTGATGTACTGAAATATAATTACAATCACTTCATACATTTCAAAGACTTTTATCGACAATTACATGACAATTATGCAAAGAGTCAGTATTTGCAGTGTTGGCCCTTCTTTTTCAGGACCTCTGCAATTCGACTGGGCATGCTCTCAATCAACTTCTGGGCCAAATCCTGACTGATAGCAACCCATTCTTTCATAATCACTTCTTGGAGTTTGTCAGAATTAGTGGGTTTTTGTTTGTCCACCTGCCTCTTGAGGATTGACCACAAGTTCTCAATGGGATCAAGATCTGGGGAGTTTCCAGGCCATGGACCCAAAATTTCAACGTTTTGGTCCCCGAGCCACTTAGTTATCACTTTTGCCTTATGGCACGGTGCTCCATCGTGCGGGAAAATGCATTGTTCTTCACCAAACTGTTGTTGGATTGTTGGAAGAAGTTGCTGTTGGAGGGTGTTTTGGTACCATTCTTTATTCATGACTGTGTTTTTGGGCAAAATTGTGAGTGAGCCCACTCCCTTGGATGAGAAGCAACCCCACACATGAATGGTCTCAGGATGCTTTACTGTTGGCATGACACAGGACTGATGCTAGCGCTCACCTTTTCTTCTCCAGACAAGCCTTTTTCCAGATGCCCCAAACAATCGGAAAGAGGCGAATATGACTTTGCCCCAGTCCTCAGCAGTCCATTCGCCATACTTTTTGCAGGAGATCAATCTGTCCCTGATGTTTTTTTTGGAGAGAAGTGGCTTCTTTGCTGCCCTTCTTGACACCAGGCCATCTTCCAAAAGTCTTGGCCTCACTGTGCGTGCAGATGCGCTCACACCTGCCTGCTGCCATTCCTGAGCAAGCTCTGCACTGGTGGCACTCCGATCCCGCAACTGAGTCCTCTTTAGGAGACGATCCTGGCGCTTGCTGGACTTTCTTGGACGCCCTGAAGCCTTCTTAACAAGAATTGAACCTCTTTCCTTGAAGTTCTTGATGATCCTATAAATTGTTGATTTAGGTGCAATCTTAGTAGCCACAATATCCTTGCCTATGAAGCCATTTTTATGCAACGCAATGATGGCTGCACGCGTTTCTTTGCAGGTCACCATGGTTAACAATGGAAGAACAATGATTTCAAGCATCACCCTCCTTTTAACATGTCAAGTCTGCCATTCTAACCCAATCAGCCTGACATAATGATCTCCAGCCTTGTGCTCGTTAACATTCTCACCTGAGTTAACAAGACGATTACTGAAATGATCTCAGCAGATCCTTTAATGACAGCAATGAAATGCAGTGGAAAGTTTTTTCGGGATTAAGCTAATTTTCATGGCAAAGAAGGACTATGCAATTCATCTGATCACTCTTCATAACATTCTGGAATATATAAATTGCTATTATAAAAACTTAAGCAGCAACTTTTCCAATTTCCAAAATGAATGTAATTCTCAAAACTTTTGGCCACGACTGTACTCTCAAAGAAATTAATGGAATGCTCAAACCTGTTCACATAAAGGCTATATGGTGCATATTAAAACCTTTTGAAAAAAGTTGTGCATACAGAGTGAGACTATGATGCTTTAAGGGATAGTTCAATCAAAAATTTAAATTCTGTCATTAATTACTCACCCTCATGTCATTCCAAACTCGTAAGACCTTCGTTCATCTTCAGAGAGATCAGAGAGCTCAGAGAGCTCCTGGATTTCATCAGAAATATCTTACTTTGTATTTCAAAGATGAACGAAGGTCTTACGGGTTTGGAACGACATGAGGGTGAGTAATTAATGACAGAATTTTCATTTTTGGATGAACTATTCCTTTAAATTGTGTGGATAGGCATTACAATAGGGCTGAATCATGACTAAATTCACAGCTTCAAAAAACTTTAGGCAAACAGAACCCGGATAACATTCTTACTATCCCATACAACTATGGATGAGGATTCATAAGTGGTAATCCACACACATTCACACTACATAGAATACAGTTTTTATCATTCAAAGTACATTCCGTTCAAAAAAAGTGCAAAGTCAGAGAGTATGCAATTTCAGACGTAGCCTAGGTTTTGAAACAGAGTCATATCATGTACATCAAAATAAAAAGTCTCATATTGTGAGCATACAGGCAGAGTACTGAACTAACCTTCAAACTGACCCTCTCTGGCTTTGGCAGCGAGCTCTGATGAAGAGATGGTCTCCTGACAGAGAGCACAGTCTTCCAGTACAGCACTGCCCAGACATGGACCTGAGGTGCATAATAAACAGCACATTAAACTAATGATGTCTGACTTTGGGCAATAAAAACATGCGGTTACAGCATCTGTATCTTTCAGAAGTGTGTCTCACTAACCTTTGTTGGGCTTTTCATTGTCCCCCTGGTCGGATTTTGTAGCCATGACCTCAAATAGAGTCTTTAAGATGCTTCGCAGGTCACTCGCATAGTTTGTTTGCAACTGATCAGCCACACCTTCAGATATTAGAAAAGAAGACAAGTATTGTTAGTTTTACAGAGCTAGTAACACGTTATAGTTAGTTAGTAGGTTATACTTTACAGTGAACCTAACACATTTTATAATCTTTATAGGCTTTACATGACAATTTACAGTGTACTTGGGTTACATTTTATTCTCAGCTTTACAGTGACTTAGCAAAATACACTTTAGCTTCACGGTGCACATAGTAGTAAATAGTAGGACTTTTTACTCGAGTAGAAAAGACGTCACTCAAACAGGGCTTTACCAAGCATCACAACCCCTTCATTAGATTCCAAATCCCACACGTCATTAGGCAACACACCTGATATGCAGACGAAAAGGCGATGGATGAGGTCACTACTGCTATGGAAACGTGAGCGAATTTTGTTGTGAGCAGCGAGTTTGGCAGCTTGCAAAGCCACTTGAATCTCTTGATGATCCAGATCCTCAGACATGTCCGAGCTGGTTGTCAGGCTACTGACAGGGCTGAAAGGGAAGATTATTAGGTTAAAGACCAAGTCATAATAGTAGTAATACTAATAAAGAAAATCTGCATTAAGATATAATTGTCTTGTGTTCGAAGAAATGATCAACAGTAATTAAAAAAAATAATAATGTAGTATAACTAAGTAACATGGTCTGAAACAGGGTTGAAATAGCCGAGAGAATTTCACATAATTGAGTTAATCCAGAAAGTGTGACCCTATGACTGACGGAACACTATGGGATTTGTACAACAGCTTGCTGGAATCATAGAGCATGTTTTCCACATATCATTTATACTAATGTTAAAAGAAATTTTCTGATAAAAGTATACATGTTATTTTTCCCCAAAAAATTGGTGTTTGTGAAGGTGTTGTTATATGGATGCCAAGATTGTTAAATGGATGCAAAAAGATTCAGAAGATTCCACTCCCAAAGTCTGCAACATCGACCAAAGCAACTTACTCTGACTTTAAAGGGATGGTTTAAGTATTCTTGTAGCTTCATAATATTATGGTTAAACCACTGATGTCACAACTATTTTAACAATGTTCTTGTTTAGGTGAGGTGGTACCTCTTGAATTTTGTCAAAAATATCTTAATTTGTATTCCAAAGATAAATGAAGGCTTTACGGGTTTGGAACGTCATGAGGGTGAGTACCTCATGACATAATTTTCATTTTTTGGTGAACTATCCCTTTAAGGCAGGGGTCACCACACTCAGTCCTGGAGGGCCGGTGTCCTACAGAGTTTAGCTCCAACCCTAATCAAACACACCTGAACCAGCTAATCATGGTCTTAATAGGTATACTTGAAACTTCAAGGCAGCTGTGTTGAGGCAAGTTGGAGCTAAACTCTGCAGGACACCGGCCCTCCAGGATCAAGTTTGGTGACCCTTGCTTTAAGGCAGGGATCCTCAAATCTGGCCCACGAGATCCATTTTCCTGAAGAGTTTAGCTCTAACCCTAATCAAACACACCTGAGCATGCTAATCAAGGTCTTCAGGATCATTAGAGAATCACAAGCAGGTGAGTTTGATCAGGGTTGGAGCTAAACTCTGCAGCGCATTAGCCCTCCAGGGTAAGATTTGAGGAACCCTGCTTTAAGGTATACAAGTAACCAGTCATACTCTACTGCAGGGTTCACCACACTCAGTCCTGGAGGGCCGGTGTCCTACAGAGTTTAGCTCCAACCCTAATCATACACACCTGAGCCAGCTTATCATGGTCTTAATTAGTATACTTGAAACTTCTAGGCAGGTGTGTTGAGGCAAGTTGGAGCTAAATTCTGTAGGACACCGGCCCTCCAGGACTGAGTGTGGTGAACCCAGCTCTACTGTCTAGGGTGAAAGGCAGTGATATGAGCTAATAAAACATTGCTGTGTTTGTTCAAACAGCCCAAAAACGACACCATTGGCATATGGGGGGAGTTTTTAGAAACCCTTGTTTAAAAAAAACAAAATCACAATCTTCTAAGAATTAGCTAGAACCAAAAACTAAACATAACCTATAGAGTGCTTTATGTATGAGTCCTAAAACCCAGAAATAAATTAGCATTTTTGCACTTCCTGTTCCACTGTGCAGAAGACAATGTTTCGTTTTTTTTCGAAGATTTTTGGTTAAATGCCTGTAATATATGGAAGCTTGTTTCGCCACTGAATATATATATATATATTTTTTTTTTAATTGTGACTTTACTCACAGCTCTGACTTTTTCTGACATATAAACTCACAATTGCAAGTTACAAAGTAAGAATTATGAGATATAAACTTGCAGTTTCAAGTTATAAAGACTTTTTCTCTGAATTGTGACAAACACAATTGCAAGAGTTGTGAGATATAAACTCAGTTCTGACTTTTTTCTCAGAATTGCGTTATACAAACTTGCAGTTCTGACCTTTCCTCAGAATTGCGTTATACAAACTTGCAGTTCTGACCTTTCCTCAGAATTGCGTGATACAAACTTGCAGTTCTGACCTTTCCTCAGAATTGCGTGATACAAACTTGCAGTTCTGACTTTTTCTCAGAATTGCATGATAAAAACTGATATTTCTGACTTTTTTTCTCAAAATTGTGACAAACTCACAACTGCGAGTTATAAAGTAAGAATTGCGAGATATAAACTCTCAGTTCTGACTTCTTTTTCAGAATTGCGTTATATAAGATATAAACTTGCAGTTGCAAGTTATAAAGCCAGTGCTGGGTGATATAAACTCATAGTTGTGAAAAAAAAAAAAAAGAATTGAGTTTAAATCTCGCAATTGGGGAAAGATTCACAACTACAAGCTCACAATTCTGACTTTTTTTCTTAGAATTTAGAAAAAAATAATTAATTGTAAGATGTTAACTCGCAATTGACAGACAAAAAAAGTCCGAATTTGAGATAAAAAGTCACAATAACCTTTTTTTTTATTTCATATTCAATGTCAGAAACAGGCTTCCATAGAAATGTGTCCACATTACCACACACTCAAGACATTTACACTTTTTCCATAACATAAAATATATTTTTCATACCTTGTTCATGATTTTAAGCTTTTACATGCCTGGAAATAGACAGTGGGGACTTTCCATTATGTTGAACAGTTTAACTCATCTACTCCCTGGAATAGTGTTATACTCATGCTCAAGCAAACTATTAAACTTGCAGATTTTGAGAATTTAAATAAAAATTGATAAAGTTCCTGGAACCTTAATGATGGTGACGTTGAAGTCATGTGAACGTGGTATATATTGTTGTTTATAGCCAAAATTTTAATTCAGGCAATTGTGCTTAGTCTTCAAAATTCATGAACCTTGTGTTCAGTTGTAAAATTTTATCTTGATGAACAACCGTACAGTAATTGTAAACTTTTGTTGGCAGTTTGTTTTGTCCAGAAAACCAGGTCATGCTAACTTCCGGGTTGGATTACAACGAGAAAACCAATCATCCCTGAAGCACTCTATAGTAACAGTACTTACATATTCTACCCTAACTCATCAGCCAAAAGCTATGCATGTTTACCTGGGTGTGTATGAACTCGACAAACTGCATGTAGTGACAGAAACACCATCAATGTCACTGCTGGGGACAGAACTGAGAGGGGACTCCTGAAAACTGCTGTGGACCGTTGGGGGGAAAAAAACATGAGGGGCAACAAATGAAAATGAAATATGAGAACCGAAAAGTAATGAAATCAACTCATATACAAAATAAAAGTGTCAAAGTAGTCAAATCGAAATTGAAGAAAACCTGATTCATAATAATTAATTGAAATTTCACACACACAAGTAAACAAACCTAGAGATCTTTCTGTTATCCTCCTTGGGCTGTTTTCCAAAGCCTTCCGATCTACTTTTAACCGTAGTTTTAGATTGCATCCGGCATTCTGTCTCCTGATGGGTGCAACTAGGTCCTCCCTCTCCTTGTCCCAAGCCTCTATCCTGAGCCAGAAGAACCCCTGGGGCGCATTTCTCACAGCAGGGATAGTGGGAACAGTCCTGACTGCCCTCATCTTCTTTCACTTGGTTCTGCACAGAACAGTGTGGTACAGAAGGGGTAAGGTGGCCTTGAGGAGGTGGCAGGGTGAGTGGTAAATGCCCATTTCCCTTCCCTGGGCTGCCAGCAGCTACCGCAGATTGAAGGACAGAGCTTGTAATGGTGAGCTTGTGCTTATCAAATCCCAGCGCCATGCCCCGTCCAGCAGGCTCCATGGCATCCTCATGGTTGTCGACGCATCCGCCAGTGCAGCACACGCAGGAGTTAAGCAGGCACTGAGTGGCAACTAAAGCCCCATCCTCACCAGATTCCGCAACGCCGGCTGAATGAGGTACGACGACGGCCAAGTCGGTCAAGCTTGGAGAATGAGGGTTAAAAATAACCGTGGCGGACAACTTCATTCCACCAGTCCGATTGGCAATTTCTTCCGCAGTCTGTACGCTATCCTCCTCTTGAGATCCTTCCCAGCCATTCACCATGGACAACCTTTCGGAGCTCCCCATGGACTCGGCTGACTGGTGCTGGCAACCCAGATTGTTGTCGTTGCTTGATTGACAGACTGTCAACCAACCGTTACACGAGGAGTCAGTCAACGGGGAGGGCCTACTGTGCTCAGGGGATTTGAGGCATACGGTAGGAAGAGGAAGCTGTCCGCGGCACAGCTCACTAGTTAAACCAGACTCCAGGTCATCCATAAAGAACACTCTATCATCCTCGTGGTATGATCCCGGGACTCTCCGGGGAGATGCCTGAGTGCTGGAAGCGGCACTGGAACCTTCGAGACTACTTCCCCTGTATGGCCGAGGCCGATTGGCTGGGGACTGATTCTGACTTGGAGGGGAAAGCAGTGTAGACATTTCATCCCCTACTTGATGCACCATCATGTTAAGTTGCTCTATCTCTTCCTCATCATACTGCATGGAGCAAGCCAAGTCTGCATCTGTGGCCTTCTCCTCCTCACTCTCAGTGGAGGACTCAGGCTGCCCCTTCGTCTCCTCATCCTCCTTCCATACGGAATCTTCTTCCTGGGTTACACAAAGTGTGAGATCCACCACCTCCTCCACTCCGTCATCCTGTTCCAGTGTTTCTAGATGATTCTCAGGGCCAGTGGAAGCCGCTGGGTCATTTGTTGAAGGCATACTTGAACTTGCAGGGAATTCTCCATCCTGTGAGATGCAGAGGCTGCGCTCCAGCGTTACGAGCTCTTCTTCCGTTAAAGTCTGCAGCAGGTCCCTGACAGGAAGAACACAATATGATTCACAAATCTGCCAAGTTCTTTAGTTGCTACATAAAAGGTTATTAGGTTTTAAATTTTAAATCTCAGAGCTGATGTAATTTAGCAAGTAAAATCATATGAATGGCAGTTCGATCCAACTACCATAAAAAGACTCTAGACTCCAGACACAAAGAAGCACTTTCAAAGCTAAGCTATAAGGACACATTCAATTCTCACAGAAATCAATGTATCAAAGAAAATTATATTCATGTTAAGGCTGACAAGCAATACAAAGGCAGATATTATAAATCAATACAATTTTACGTGTCAAAGAAAAACCATAATCAAGTGATGTACAAATAAACTCAGCAATCAAAACTTTTTTTTGATAACCTGTTTATGACTCTTGTATACTGTTTGAATTTGATTTTGTTGTGCCAGTGTTTAGTAACGTGCATAATTATTAATTTCTTACATGGTCTTATTGCTTAAAGGGGTCATCGCATGCCCATTTTCCACAAGTTCATATGATTCTTTAGGGTCTTAATGAAAAGTCTACACCATACTTTGGTTAAAATTTCTCAATAGTAGTGTAAAAAAACACTTCAGATTTTGGGAATAAATGACGACTGCTATGATCATTATTAGGACTGTTCACAGCTCACTCAGGGCGGGTCTAAGGTAAGACAACTGTGTAAATCAACTATCGTGGGAGCGGCCTTGGTCTGTGTGATGTCACACAGCCATGAATCTTAAAATGGCTTGATTTAAATAAGGAGATATTATTTAAAGTGATAAAAAAAATTCCCACTGGGTGGATTTTTATCATTGTAGGGTGCTTGTGTACACAACACACATTTATGCTCAAACAACTTGTAAAAGTGAGTTTTGCATTCGATGACCACTTTAGGAGGTGCTATTTTCCCTCAAATTCAAAAGCTTAGTTTGCAAATTTATTTACACAACATTTATAATCAAAGCAACATGGTATGACACAATTGGATTTTAAAATAATAACTACGGACAATCAATAAATTATGAATAATTTACTGCCGCTGTGTGAACAATATGTAATCATGTAATGCCAAAAAACAAACTAATCTGAATTATGAGCAATTTAAAATGTAATATATTCTAATAAACAAGCACTAATCTCATTGCATAATCCACATTACATGTAATCAGTTACTACCCAGCTCTTCTGACAGGTGTTGTTCTTTCAAAGACAACCCCATTTTAATCAGTGACACTGTCTAAACTGGATGCGGCACCATGAGACTTTCAGAGATAAATGATGCCCTATGCTATTTCTGATATACTCAATGCAACTGTGCTTAATGTTGGGGGCAATGCATGATAATGAGAGTTACGTAATCAGATTACAAATTTCAAATGCATAATGCCAGTTACTTTGTTTTCCCATTTACTGACTGACAATGCTCCTGTCCCCATGTTAAAAGACATTGAGAGTAAATGCAGGGGTGTTGTGTGTGCTGTGTAAGCATGATGTTTACTACAGTTCTAAACTAAATGTGAATATGCCTTTTTTTATTTAATCCCATTTCATTAACTTATGTGTTTGCTGCTGACCTTCAATGATCCAATTCAACCATACTAATAAGCAAAAAAGAAATAAAATGTTTATATATATATATATATATATATAGCTGAAGAGTGATAAACTGTCTTCTCCTGTGTCCTATTCTTCATGTAATTTAGAATAGCAGCATAGCTGTAAGGTTTGTTTGAGCTGCGCCTTCTACAGTACAGATGCAAATTTACATTTCCTTCAGCCTAAGGCTTATTCATTTCACTTTGGGTATGAAAGGGCTTTTTCTATTAAAAAACAAATAAGCAAGCCCAGCCCAGGTAAGTCAAAGTGACACAAAAAAACATAGCACATTACTTTCCATACAAAGTAACTAAGTAACACAATGGGCCCCATCATACAGCCAGCACAATGCAAGTGTTTTTTGCTAGTTTTAGCCCGATGCAGTTATAATTTTCATGTCCAACACTATGCTATTTTTAATAGCTAATGCACTTGCGCCCATCTGTTCGCTGGTCTGAAAATGAGGTGTGTTCAGACGCATTGTTGGTGCGTTTTTATTTTAAGGCAACTGAAAATGATTGCGCCATTGACTAAATAAAACCTGGTCTAAAGTCAATGGCACAGTTTTTTTTATTTTTTTTATTTAAAGGGCACGTTAGTAATAATTAGTGTTGGGGAAAGTTACTTTTGAAAGTAATGCTGTGTTAAAAAAGAAACTTTTCAGTAAACAGTAAACAGTAAACTGATTACTTTACTTAGTTACTTTTTTGGTAAAGTAATGCATTACGTTAATTTTGCGTTACTTTTAAAATCTAGGCATGGGCTTGCTTGTTTGTTTTTACTATAAAAAAAATGCCAATGGCCAATGTAAAAGCTCTTTCACACCTACTAAATGAATAAGCCTCAGGCCGCAGGAAAAGTAAATTCACGTCTGTACAGTAAAATGCAAGAGCAGAAAGTTCAACACACGTCTGAAAAAAAAAAGTAAAAAAAAACAACAACTTGTGCTTATTAGTATGGATGAACTGGATCATTAAAGGTCAGCAGCAAAGACAATTTAATAAAATGGGATTAAATACATACAAGGATATTTGTGTTATTTACCATTTAATTAGTGCGCATCATATTCCAAATTTGCATTTCACTGTTTTTATTTATTTTGAAGAATTCTGACTCTGTAAGATGAATTAATGCATGTTTACATTTAGTCAAGCATCAAGTTTACACAGCACACTCAACATGGGGACAGAAGACTTGTCAGTCAATTAATGGGAAAACAAAGTAACTGACGTTACTTATTTGAAAAAGTAACGTGTTACTTTACTAGTTACTTGAAAAAGTAATCTGATTAAGTAACTTGTGTTCCTTTTTTTGCGTTACCCCCAACATGGGTAATAGCGTCTATAGGCTATACACTTAGATTGTTAAAATAGGGCCCAATTAGTTACTTTTTTGGGGAGTAATGCAATATTGTAACTTTTCCCAACAATGCCTGTTACTTCTAACAACAGTACAGGACTATTCAGAGCTGTTGTGGTGTGGTGTAGACATGGTGTAAGCCTTCAATACATCATTGACTACCAATATCACGCAATAAAAGCAAACCAACCACTTTAAAACCACTGGCTACACCTGCATCAGATGACCAAATCAGCAATTCAGTGAATGACTATTGTGAACACTAACCATACCTTATTTTTCTCAGCAAAGTACGGAAAGGCCGGAAGAGTTCAGACATGTCCTCGGGTTTGCGGTCGAGGTTAAGAGGCCCTTCAGAGTAGATAACAAGGCCACTAACAAGACAAAACAAAAAGAATGACATATGCAGTGCGATGAAAATGAACACTTTGAGGTGGATTACACTTAAAAACAGATCCTCCGAATGACATAACACTTACCAAACAATGGCAAGTCTAGGGATTGTAAACATGAGAGCTGGTTCATAGTCGTCAATCATGTCTTGTGTAAGATACTCAAGCTTTAGAGCCCTTGAAATAGAAAAACAAGTTTTTTTCTTATTAATAGTGTATATAATAAATAAACAAGCAAATAAATCAAATAAATGCAATTATTAGCACAATGCATATATTATATTGGAAGGTAGAAGTCTCAATCCAAGACCTGAATATTTACCTCTCAACTGTCTCACAGAAGAGCACAATCACCTCCTGCTGGATGTAATACTCTTTAGGAGACTTCACAGGCACCATGGCTGACACATAGCTACAGGATGCAGACAGATTCATTACATTATTACATTAATATCACATTTTGTAAAAATAATCATTTTAAATGTTTGCCAAGATGACAGGTTTACAAAGCTAGTCTGCTGGTGTTTTTGAACTATCACAAGGTCATATAAGAGGATGCAAAAATCTAAACAGCATTTTAAGTTACCTGAGCTCAAACTCAGCGAAGAGGCTGTCGAACTGACATAGTGCCTCCTTCATGCGGTCTGTGTAGTTGTTGAGATCTCGCAGCGCTTGGTCTCGTGTGATGTTGCGTACTTCCTCCAGGCTACGGGTGAGGTCTTTAGCTAGCGGTCTCATGGCCATGCTCTCGATTTCACGATTCATAATGATCGATCCTGCTGCCAGGCACTGGAGAGAGGAGTGATAATAATATCATCACTGCTTCTAATGGGTTACGCCCTGTGCTAGCTATGATACACTGTTTGATAAATTATTGTAATAGAATACTGCTTTTCAGTAAGGCAGATCATCATGTTCTTTTGAAAGTTAACAAGAAAGATCTCTAGGGAAGATGCCTCGTTCTGGAAGTAAGCGGTTAGTGTGCACTACCTCTGCCCCAAACCACAGCTGCCCAGCAAGGTTGTCATGGCGGATCTCTTCTGGGAACTTCACACAGAAGTCTCTGTTGGCTCGGTCTTCGGGTATGCATTCATCCATGATCTGATTTATGATGTTTAACACATTGTCCTATACAAATATTGAGAATAACACCATGCAGGGTTAAAACATTCACTTACAAGGGTTTCAGTGAGACACGTCATTTATATATATTTATATTCACTGTAGAAATTCCCATGATTGAAGAAATTGCCATTACTTTCCCAGGCCTAGAATTTATGATATTAACATTCCATTCTAATACCAGGATTTCAACTTTCCATTCAGAGGTTTGGGGGTTCCTTGAGCATCAAATCAGCATATTTTAATGATTTCTGAATGATTGTGTGACTAATGACTCTAGTAATGGCTGTCTTGGTATTACCATCACATGAATATACTATATTTTAAAATATGGGACCATAAAACTAGTCATAAGGGTCTATTTTGTAATGTATCATCTGAAAGCAAATTATACTTTCTAGTAGTCTGGTTTGTTAGGGTAGGACAATATTTGGCCAAGAAACAACTATTTGGAAATCTGAAATCTGAGGATGCATAAAAATCTAAATATTGAGAAAATCATCTTTAAATTTGTCCAAATGAAGTTCTTGCCAAGTATATTACTAATAAAAAATTATGTTTTGATTAGGGGTGGGCATAAATTAATTTTTTTAATCTAGATTAAATCTTGGAATTAATCTAGATTAATCCAGATTAAAATGGCTAATATGAATTCTGCCGAAGGCATTCAGAATATGTGTGCTACCCAAATAATGACTAAAAGTAAGTCTTCGAGAACGGGCCAGGTGGCGCATTAGATCAGGCGCTCATCTCCTGTTTCCAAAATGCATCACAAACTGCTTGACAATTGCATTTACAACATAATTACCTATACTTGTGTAACCAATTCTGCGCAAAAGGCTGCACGACGTGCGTGTTGCCGTTAAATACACAGACGCGCACGGGCATGGATTTCTGCGTGCATAGTCTTCCATTAAACTGCGTTGCTTTTAGAAGCGTCAATTCAGTTGTTGCATATAGTTTAATGTCTTTATTTCGGGATTATCAAAGTAAATTATAACTCAAACTTCAGATTTTACTGGGGCACAGCAGATTTTCACTGGGGCACATGCCCCAGTAAAAAGGGTCTAGCAACGCACCTGCCCTGAAGCGGCTTCATAACTGCATCCATGTTTGCACGTCTCATTTGATGTGGTAATTTCACAGAAGTTGAAGACTCGTTCTCGCCCCCTACAGTGCAATTCGACTAGGTATACGTCATCCGCGCTAAAATATCAAGATGAAAGTCATCATATCTTGCGTAGTTTAGACCCAGCTCCCAACCCAACTTTGAGAATAGATTAACGGCGATATTTTTTTTATCGTGCGATAAGAGTCTCACGTTAACGCAGCACGTTAACGCCGATAACGGCCCACCACTAGTTTTGATACATTTACAGTGGGACATTTACAAAATATCTTCATGGAACACGATCTTTAATATCCTGATGATTTTTGGCATAACATTTTTTTATAATTTTGACCCATACAATGTATTTTCAGCTATTGCTACAAATACACCCAGAAAAACTGGCCAAACCAAACTTAGCTTTGTACTGTAAGACCAGTAAGTGGAGTGAACTGGTTCACCTGGCAGGAGCGGAACTGGTTGACTAGCAGTGTACACCTCTGAGGGTCCTTCCTGCCGTCCAGACTGTCCAGCTCAGTGGCCACTTGGTTCAGCTCTTCATCTGCATAGTAGAACTGGGCCAGCAGCTGTGGATCTGACCTCTGCATGAAGAAAAAGAATTGAAAAACAGAAAATGTAAACAGATGGCCTGAATAATCTAATCAAATACCAGATGATCAAACAAACTACTCCTAAAGCAAGCAAGTATCAGAGTGCTGTAGTACGATGTGTGTCTGATATTGTATGTGAATATATATTTTTTTTTAAACGAGGTGTATCTTGCAACAACAGTCATTCAGACACGAGAAGAGCATGCAAGATACTAAAAGACTGTAGCTAGAGATGTCAGCACTGAATTAAAGAGCACTGATGAGAATTTACACCTTTGGACCCCTTCTGCTTCACTAAGCACTCATCAGACAACATTCTCCATGAATTGCATCATAGACTGGACAGTAAATAAGTTCGTAGGTGTATTTCAAAAGCTTACACACTACTGCTTAAAAGTTCGCGGTCACAGTATGTTTTTTTTAAAGAAATTACTTTTAATTAGAAAGAATCCGTTAAATTTTAGACTTTAACATTGGTACCAAAAATGCTACTCTTTTGAACGTTCTATTCATCAAACATAAGAAAACAAGTTTAATTTTTCCTTAAAAATATTAAGCAGCATATTCTACTGTTGATAATAATAATAAGTATAGCTGCAAGCAGCAATTACGGGGCAGAAGCAAGCAAGCGTCTATGGAGACAGATTAGACTCATTAATAATTCACGCAAAAGACACGATGCACACATGCGTGTCCCAATTCACGTGCACGAAAAAATATATATATATATATATTCACAAAAACCAATTCACGTGCAAAAAATAAGAACATAAATTCATAAAATACATTTCACAAATTGCAAAACACAATTCACAGATTTAAAACTGTGTACAACAATTTTGAATGTTTAAAAATCACAAGTGTATCACGGACTGTGAATGTACGAATAGCCTTTTTTGCATGTGTATTTTTTAGACTTGCGTGTGTATTTTGAGACTTTCCTGGCAGCGAACTCCTCCCACGCGGGTCACTTGTACACTTTAGCCAATCAAATTTGAGCCTGTCGATCGACCAATCATAACCCGCTGTGGGCCTGCCTAGCTTACGTTACGTCATAACGATAGTAATGATAGTAATAGCGGATCCCTAATACATCCACACATGAAAAGACCCGCTGGCGCTGACAGGTGCGGATTTCAAGCGCCCCTGTTGTGCTTACGTGTGACCGCTCGGTGAGGAGCGTGAAACGCTGATCATTGTAACCAATCAGTCATATCTGTTGAGCACGTGAAAGCTAAAACCCAGTACTTTTTGACAACTCTTTTTGCTGTACAAAAACATTTTGTTTATCGACACAAAATCCATAAATTTCTGCCAGCAAGATCTTAAGATGATCTAAGCCAAATTTGGCAAAAATTGGACAAACATTCTAGGAGGAGTTTGATAAAGTATGTTTTCAACATAAATCAAAATAATTGGCATCTATGTTGTCAGCATGACCCAAGAAATATTTTGAGACCAGTTTCATTAGAAAAGGTTAATGCAATCAAAAGAAATTCCATTATTAATGGTTAATGATTGGTTTATCACTTTTGACCAATAGTTAGCTCTGTTACCATAATAATGTGGTGTGGTCAGTGTGAAGTGACAATGGCACATACAAAGTTTGGTGTCAATATGTCAAAGATTCAGCTTTAGACGCAGTTTGGCATGATTCCATCAAATTTGTTGATGTGTTAAACGATAATGATTTCATATATTGATATAAAATCCATAACTTTTTGCCAGCATGGTCTGAAGATAGTCTGAGTCAAATTTGGTAAAAATTGGACCAACGCCCTAGGAGGAGTTAAAAAAAGTAGGTTTTTATCATAAATCAAAATTGGTATCCATGTTCTCAGCATAACCCACGGAATATATTGAGATCACTTTTACAATAGGCCAGTTTATTCAAATGTTATTAGCATTTTTTATTTTATTTTTTTTTTAATCCTGCCAGAGCATGGTGCCGAAGACATGAAAAATGGCCGACACCCAAATGGGATATGGTTCAGCTCGACATGCTCCACTGTGATTTTTGGCCAAACTATTCAGAAGTTATAAGCAAAAATAGCAATTTTTCCCATCTCATGACCATGAGGTGGTGCTGTGCCAAAAATATGCAGGTAGCCGCAAGTCATGCTTGTTATAACACACATTGAGTTTGGTCTCAATACGTCAAACAGTTGCGGAGATATAGCCTCACATCCATTTTTGCGTGTTTTTCAATGAATTCATTCACACATTATTCGAGAATGGTTTGACTAATCAACTTGAAATCTATAACTTTTTGCCAACATGGTCTAAAGGTAATCTGTGCCAATTTTGGTTAAAATCAGATGAAGTTTGAAAAAAGTAGTTCTTTCGAAATTTTAAAAATAGCAAAATATAAATTGACCTTACAAATTTTAAATTTTGACTTAACATGAGCCAGGAATTCGGAAAAAAAAAAATACCATTTAGACTTAAATGGTTCAAAAGTTATTAGCATAAACATGAGTGAAACTTTGGACAAGCGGATTCGAGTTAGAGACGTCCTCTGTCTGTGTGCCTTTCCCACAAGCGGCTCTATGGGCTGCCATAGACTTCCCCAGCGGAAGAAGCAGAATAATAAGAACAGATGTAATCTGTGCTTGTCCCCTAAATATTTCTTGAGCACCCAATCAGCATATTATAATGATTTCAAATTGATCATGTGACACTGAAGACCGTAATTTTGTTGCTAAAAAAATGCACCTTTGCTATGACAAGAATAAAATCTAATGACAAAATACTGTAAAAGTTAAAATTATAATAATTTTTCACCATATTATAATTTTTACTGTGTTTTGATCAAATAAATTAACAAAAACAGCTTTGGAGAGCATAAAAGATGTCTTTAAAAAATTTTTTTGATTGTGAGTATTTCAACATTTTTGAATAGTTTGACTTATTTTTACTACTACTTATTATACTAGGGTGTTGTGGGTAGTTACCAGTGCTTTGCCATGTGGTAAGGTGTTCTGAATGTTTTAATGTGTTGCTAGCCAAAAGTCCAAGTCCATATAAGTCTAGAATTTGTTTTTATATTTGTCCACAAGGCAAAAAAAAAAAAAGTTCCAAACTGCATACTGTTTAGGACGAGTTACACACCAAATTTCTGTTTAATCCCCCTAAATATAAGGACAAATAATAGCCAAGTTTGCCTTAGCAAGCAGCACTAACTACAGTTATCTGCAAGTTGTGATATAGTATTTGGAGTGTTTCCAGTTTGGGAAGCCTCTGTTTTCTGGACTGTGGCCGTTTATAATCTGCGCATGAATTAGCCTGGGATGTGGCACGTGGCTGGGACATGGACCAGAGCTGAGTATAAGGTGATTTTGAACAGGTCGGCCCCATGATGCCCACACAGGAGAAATCAAACCACTGGAGACTCCAAATCACCACAGAACAATTACGCACATCTGGAACAAAATATTTCTGTTGCACAGGGAACTAAAAGATGCACTAGGTATAAACAAAAAAATAAGCAATACTGTTTCGCTTTGGGTGACTATTTGAGTTGTGGCTTCAAAGTGATGAAAATGATGTCCGCCTTCAGGTTATGGTTACAGTACAGTTGTAAAATTATGGCGGGCGGTGCTGATAAGGAAAGTCAAGTGCTGCACTAACAGTGACATACTTCTCTATGCCTCAACAAACTTAAATGAATTTTGCACGCAGACAATCTGATCATTTTAGTGAACTTCTGGCAGTTAATTCCTAACGATGACAACAGGCATGTTTGTGAAGAATGTATCCAAGTGAGTCATACTCATCGAGGTAGAACTGCACCCATGGGCCAAGGCTTCTTTGACAACAATGAGTGTTTGTACATCTCAAGGGATACCTTGGGTTTAATTCCAACAAAACACTTTTGGGCACTAACATCCTGTTATAAGATTACTCAGACTTTTTTAGACACATTAACAAAACAAAAAATTTACTGAAAATTGACTTTAATGCATTAAAACATCAGCTGACAAGCAAAACGTTCATAAAACACAATTGCAGTTGGCTAAAGTGAGGATTGCACAAATCTTTCATCACTAAACACATTGTAAACGAAGGCAAAAAATGGTTTTAAATGTGTAAAATACAAATTGCTGACAGCAAGAAAGTTTGGGGCAACACAAAGGGCCTTAGCAAAGACCAAACACAGCTGAGAACAGCTAATGTACAGTAATACATCTGAGGCACTCTAAATGTATTAATATATGTTTTCACACTGCATATTTTAACAAAGAATATGATTAAATAGCTGCCAGCATACCACACAGCTGTAAACATGCCCATTCATTATTAAGAGACAAAGTCAATGAGTGAATAGTAAAGGGCTGTGTTTCAAAACGTAGTGAAGGTACAACCTACACAGAAATGTTGGCATACTATGTTCAAAACTGCTGTCAAGGTAGGCAGGTCTCATTGCATGACGCTCAAAATGCTGTCTAGGTAGACAGCTCGAATCATGTGATGCCAAAATAACGTTAGCTGTTAATAGAGAGCTTGTATTAACGTTATATGACGACCCAAAATGCTGTGTAGGTAGGCTGCCCACATCATATGATGTCTCAAATGCTGTCTAACTAGACAGCTCGCTAGGTTTTGAAACACATTTACTTAATAATAAAGCTATATGATGAGTATTTCTTAAGAGTGAACAAATGGCAAGCTTACCTTTGGCTTATAAAGCCACTTTCGGAACCGATTCATCATTGGTCACCTCGCCAGTTTAGCGACAGCTCCGTACCAAACCCGAACCGGACCTTTAAACCCGCACACAAACACACAGCTAGTGAGCTAAGCTAGCGCCTGCTCTTTCACAAAGCCGCGTTGACAGTGTTAAGCAGAGGCCAAAAAACAGACACAGAGAGTGTTAATCCACTATTAGTTAATCACGGGCTCGGACTTTGCCCTTATATCCAGCAGTCGAGCGGCTGTCTTTGTCCCCAAACACACGGGCTGCTCATGACTAAGCTATTGAGCTAGCGCTCAGTCTGACTACGGAAGTTGCACTGCTTGACTGATTACACTGGGGTTGCCAAACACTCCTTGTTTTTTGTGTCTAAATGCTTTGGTATAGTTATTTTTGATCAATTTCGCTTTTGTTTACAAGAATAAACAAATATTAATGTGTAACATTTTTATTTGTATAATTTTGTAAACATTCTCACACATTTATTTAACTTTCCTTTTTATACAGCACTTCAAGTGACTGAAATGCTATTTAAATAAATTATTATTATTATTATTAATATTATATTTTACTAAATGTTTAATTTTTGGACAAAAGAGAACAAAGAGAATAGCACTAGAGAACAGTAATAGCCTAGGCTACTGACGTTTCCTCTCAGGAAAGTAGGACCGCCTCGCTGTTGCCAGGCAACAACAAAACACTGCCGGATGGATGTTTTTCATGGGACATTATCATACATGTAAACCTACTTAGATGGTTTAAGATAGAATCTAAAAACCTTTTAATTAAAACCCGGACCAATTTTAGCTCTAATAAACTAAGTAAAACATTATACGCACTTTCGTACTGCTATCTATTGATTTGATTTGAAAGTATATTTAATTTGGCTGAGAAATCCAGTGAAGATGAACTACAAAGAACTTGTCAACGAAGTCACAAGGCTCCTGGACGAGTTTCAAGAAGACAAACAATGCATTGACAGTTTTACACAGGATACTGCCAAGGATCTTGAGGTATTCTAGGCCTGTTCTCTCCATATTACTACATTGCGTTTTAAAAATACTTTTAAACTACTTTTCCCTTGAGAAAGTAAAAGAAGGAATTAATTTTTCTGTCATTTAATTACAGTCACTTCTGATGTAATTGCATTGAATAATGTATATAGACTGTTACAGAACAACTGTAATGTAAAACAATAGTGGATTTAACAAAACTGAACAATTAATATTAAAATATAAGATTTTGTTATAACATTCTCCTTTTAAATACTTTGGTCAATTCAAGATTAATTTATGAAATTATTATTATTATTATTATTTTTTAGTGCTGGGCAACGATTAATTGTGATTAATCGCATGAAAAATAAAAGTTTTGTTTATTTAATATATGTGTGTACTGTTTATCTATTATGTATATATAAAGACACACACTTACAGTATTTTGAAAATATTTATAAATATATATCAGTGCTGTCAAATAAATAATCGCGATTAATCGCATCCAAAATAAATGTTTTTGTTTACATATTATGTGTGTACTGTGTATATTTAGTACGTATAAATACACACAGATGCACATATATTTAAGAAATATATCATGAAATGTTATGTTTATATATTAAATCTATTTATTTATAATATACATTATATGAATATAAATATATACTGTATGTGTGTCTATTTATATATACATAATAAATATACATAGTACTCACACAGCGCAATTAATCATTTGTCAGCACTATACATTTTTATCAATTTAATTTATATTATAAATAAATTTAATATATAAACATAACATATTTGTCTTAAAGATTTACATGCATGTGTGTGTTTATATATACATACAATAAATATACACAGTACACACATATATATTATGTACACAAAAACTTTTATTTTGGATGCGATTAATCGTTGCCCAGCATTTTTTTATATATATATATACACAATAAAAAGAATTAAAAGAGATGTTTCATGTCTATCCTTGTATTGTTCAACTTGAGGTTTGTTGGATTTAGAAAGTGATTTGTAATAAGTATGCAATATTTATAAAGAGTAGATGAAGATGCAATTAGTTAGCTACTAATTCATTTTTCAGAGTAACTTACCCAACACTGTTTTTCACCAGAAAAAAATAATAATCATAGTCTCATCTCTTCTGTCTTATAGAGTCTCTCCTCTGCTGACCAGAAGTTTATTATTGATACTTTGTATGGATGTATCATGCACAAAAAGCTTTTGGACGTTGTGGTCAACATCTTTTACAATCACCATGGGAAAAAATTATACAGAGTGGACCGAAACATGTTCATTGGTAAATTAATTTTGTTACAAATGTATTACCAATAATATGTTTTAGTGTCAAACTACTGATGGTAATATTATGAGGCAACTACTGTTTCTTTTTGCTGTGAATTTAATTTAGATTCAGGCATTCAGAAAGGTAGCAGATCTAATTTTGCCTTGTGTTTGGTTTTCTCAGTTGTCTGCTATCTCGCCATGTGCTGTCTCGATGATCTTGGCCTGGAGCAATTCAGCAGAATTATCAAGTCTCTAGACATCTCAAAAATACACAAAGTAAGCAAACACATGTACTAAATACATCCTTTTTATGGACCAGTTTAGTATTATGAAACATCTAATAATATAAATCCACTATACTGATATTTCAGCATTTACTCATTCTCTGCTTTCTGTCTGGTGCCTCAGTTCCTGAGTTTTTTCTTTAACGTCAGCAACCTCACAATACACATCCAGAGGGAATGGAGTCACATCTATGATACTGCCATTGTAGAAAATAACTGGATCACCCCTTTGCTGAGGTAAAATTGAAAAGAGTTTATTAGTGCTGTAGCCTATATCACATTATTTGACTGAGTGATGCATATGTACACTGAACGTTGACCTTAAATATTGATGCTGCATTAAATTAAATTAAAAAATCAATACATGTCCCAAATTATTCATACAGTCAAGCCCGAAATTATTCATACTGGCAAATTCTGACTTAAAGTTACTTTTATTCAACCAGCTTTTATTTACATTTGAACAAAAAGTGGCATGTCCAAAATTATTCATACCCTTTGCAAACGGTCACAGTCTATGGGAAAATCCAAAGTTCTATACCATTCCAAACAGTCCAAGCTGTTCTAAAGCATCCTAATTACCCTGATTCATTCTCTCTGCTGTTAGTTTGTGGACAGTCATGGCTAAGATAAAGGAGCTTACTGAGGACCTGTGGCTGCGCATTGTGGCTGCTCACAAGTCAGGAAAGGGTTATAAGACCTTATCTAAATGTTTTGAAGTTCCAGTGGCTACAGTGCAAAGTATTATTAAAAAATACAAGACGTTCCACACTGTGAAAAATCTCAGATGACATGGTCGGAAGCCAAAAGTGACACCTGTGCTGGCCAGGAGGATAGTGAGAGAGGTAAAAAAGAATCACCACTAAGGCCATCCTGAAGAATTTGGGCTCTGCTGGTGGCAACATCTCAAGGCAGACAGTCCAACGGACACTGCACACCGCTGGGTTCCATGGACACAGACTAAGGAGGGCACCACTTCTTCAGGTAAGGCACACAAAAGCCCGTTTGGCCTTTGCAAATGCTCATCTGGACAAAGAAGATGACTTCTGGTCTTCTGTTTTATGGTCAGATGAAACAAAAATTTAATTGTTTGGCCACTATGATGTAGCCTTCATTTGGCGTAAAAAAGGAGAAGCCTTCAACCCTAAGAACCCCATCCCCACTGTCAAACATGGTGGTGGGAACCTAATGTTTTGGGGTTGTTTTTCAGGTGGTGGACCAGGGAACCTAATCACAGTAAATGGCACCATGAAAAAGGAGCAATACATCAAATCTCTAAACAACAACATCAGGCAGTCTGTAGAGAAACTTGGCCTTGGGCACCAGTGGAAATTTCAGCACAACAACGACCCAAAACACACAGCAAAAGTGGTGAAGAAATTGTTAGCAGACAAAAACATTAACATTTTGCAGTGGCCCAGCCTGAGTCCTGACTTAAATCCAAATGAGAATCTGTGGAGGGAGCTAAAGATCAGGGTGATGGCAAGGAGACCCTTTAACCTGAAAGAGTTGGAGCTCATCGCTAAAGATGAATGGGTAAAAATACCAGTGGAGACATGCAAAAAGCTGGTCAGCAATTATAGTAAGCGTTTGATTGCTGTAATAGCCAATAAAGGCTTTTCTATTGTTTATTGAGAAAGGGTTTGAATAATTTTGGACATGCCACTTTTTGTTCAAATGTAAATAAAAGATGAGTAATCATTTTTTCCACAATGATGCCTCTTGTACATCATCTTATTATCTTTTGGGAGACGTCTGTGTCTTTTCTAATAAAAAAAAAACTTGCTGGTTGAATAAAAGTAACTTTAAGTCAGAATTTGCCAGGGGTATGAATCATTTCGGGCTTGACTGTATGTGTCTGTATGTCATCAGTTGAGTTAGGTATATAACTAAATAGATGTTTTAGGTATCATTCAATTTTTAATGAGAGTACAAATTCTAGCTGGAGGCTTGAAAAGGTGTGACTCATTGTTGCCTGATGTCATGTAACTAATAGATCCCGCCTTTAAACAAGCTTTTGTACTTTTATTTCTGTTATTTATTGATGTTTGTAAGCAAGCATTGTGCGTGTGTCCTTATTCTTATTATCAGATGGTGCAGTGAGATTGAGGTGCTGTTGGATCAGCTTGCCAAAAGAATGGGCAGAGGAAATCTGCCAAAAAAATCACCCAGGAAAAACACTAAACCCAGGGAATTTGATCTCACCCGGCCCAAAGCTCGATCACTCCCTGCTCCTGAAGTCATTCCACAGCAGGACAAGTCCAAGCCGGCAAGTATCAAAATAAACACTTGAAATAATAGAGTATGTGTTTTATGAGTCAGTCATGTATTACATTTATTGAAAAAACACCTAATTAATTTAATCCAATCATTATTTTATTATTGCATGATTGTTTGTTTGATAAAAGGTCAAAAGATTCATAAATGACTCAAAACCTTCAGACACATAACTGTCTTTTTATTTTCAGCAGTGACACAGATATTAGGCCAATCCATTATGACAGTGGTTCTAAACCAGGAGGCTAAGCTAATATGATTTATTGATTTTATCATATAACATATGATTTATGAAACTTAAAGAATCACAAAATAAACTACATTGAAAAGTTTGTCAAGACAACTTTAAGTTAGCTTGAAAAAGCCTGATCAGAAAGTGCGAAAAGTTTTAGAAATTGTATGGTTTTCAGTCCAAAAAAGATTGAATTTTAAAATAGTTTTAAAGCTTAAAGCTTGAATGTTTTGAAGGCAATACAGTCTGTCAGATGGATGGATGACTGGATAGATAGCATGTTTAGCATGTTACTAGCATGTTGCTAGCATGTTTCTAGCATGATTAGCATGTTTCTAGCATGTTTTTAACTTATTTAACATGTTACTAGCATGTAGCTAGCATAATTAGCAAGTTACTTGCATGTTGCTAGTATGTTTCTAGCATGATTGGCATGTTGCTTACATGTTTCTAGCATGTTGTTAGCATGTTTCTAACATACTTGTAACATGATTAACATGTGAATAGCATGTTGTTAGCATCATTAACATGTTGCTAGCATGTTTCTAGCATGTTTCTAACATGATTAGCATGCTACTACTACATGTAACTAGCATGATTAGAATGTTCCTAGCATGATGTTAACATTATTAACACGATTAGCAAGTTAAAAGTATGACAAACATGTTGTTAATGTGTTTCTAGCCTGATTAACATGTTACTAGCATGTAGCTAGCATGATAAGCAAGTTACTTACATGTTGCTAGTATGTTTCTAGCATGTTGCTAGCATGTTTCTAACATGATTAGCATGTTTCTAACATGAACTAGCATGATTAGAATGTTGCTAGCATGATGTTAGCATTATTAACACAATTAGCAAGTTACTAGTACGATTAACATGTTGTTAATGTGTTTCTAGCATGATTAGCAAGTTACTTACATATTGCTAATATGTTTCTAGCATGTTGTTAGCATGTTTCTAACATGTTTGAAACATGATTAACATCAATAGTATGTTTGATAACATGTTGATGGCATGTTGTTAGATTCATTGACATGTTTCTAGCATGACTAGTATGTTTCTAGCATTATTAGCAAGGCACTAGCATGTTTCTAACATGATTAGCATGCTACTACCATGTAGGTAGCATGATTAGAATGTTGCTAGCATGATGTTAGCATTATTAACTCAATTAACAAGTTACTAGCATGATTAACATGTTGTAAACATGTTTCTAGCCTGATTGCCATGTTGTTAGCATGTTTCTAGCATGATTAGCATGTTGTTAACATTTTTCTAGCCTGATTGCCATGTTGTTAGCATGTTTCTAGCATGATTAGCATTTTGATAACATGTTTCTGACCTAATTAGCATGTTGTGAGCATGTTTCTAGCATGATTAACACGTTTTTAACATGTTTCTAGCCTGATTGCCATGTTGTTAGCATGTTTCTAACATGATTAGCATGTTGTTAACATGTTTCTAACCTAATTAGCATGTTGTGAGCATGTTTCTAGCATGATTAACATGTTGTTAACATGTTTCTAGCCTAATTAACATGTTGTTAACATGTTTCTAGCATGATTAATATGTTGTTAACATGTTTCTGACCTAATTAGCATGTTGTGAGCATGTTTCTAGCATGATTAACATGTTGTTAGCATGTTTCTAGCCTAATAAACATGTTTTTAGCATGTTTCTAGCATGATTAGCATGTTGTTAACATGTTTCTAACCTAATTAGCATGTTTCTAGCATGATTAACATGTTGTTAGCATGTTTCTAGCCTAATTAGCATGTTGTGAACATGTTTCTACCATGATTAGCATGTTGTTAGCATGATTAGCACGTTATCATGTTTCTAACATGATTAGCCTGTTACTAACATGTCGCTAACATAATGTTAGCATTAGCAGCCTGTTGTTAGCATGATTAACATGTTGTAAACATGTTTCTAGCATGATTAGCATGTTGTTACCATGTTTCTAGCATAATTAGCATGTTATTAGCATTTTTCTAACATGATTAGCCTGTTACTAGCATGTTGCTAGCATGATGTTAGCATTAGTTGCCTGTTGTTAGCCTGATCAGCAAGTTACTAGCATGTTTCTAACATGATTAGCATGTCATTAACATGATTCTAGTTGCTAGGCTTGGATAGATAGATAGATAGATAGATAGATAGATAGATAGATAGATAGATAGATAGATAGATAGATAGATAGATAGATAGATAGATAGATAGATAGATAGATAGATAGATAGATAGATAGATAGATAGATAGATAGATAGAAAAAATAACTGAATAATATATAATTATTTAAAATAAGCAGCCTTGTCATAATTACAGCAGAAATATGAGGAGTGTAGAAGCACTGCATTATGACATTGTTAAATTATGTTGATTGTGGCATTTGGTTGCCTCTTTCCTTAGGTACCAGCCACCACTCACAGATCTCCAAAAGAACCAGAGATTCTGGATGAGATGAAGCAGATGAACCGACAGAAATCTTTAGTAAGCCCAAACAGAGAGACACTGGAGAAAGAGGCATTTTGTTGTAATTATTACATTAATTTGTGTTCAGACCTTACCTCATGGTGCTTTTACTTACTCCATTAGCAAATCCTGAATGAAGCAAACTTTCAGCAGTTCAGATGTGCAAACCCACAGAAGTCAGAGAAAACTCAAGTTAGTGTCTTACAGCACAATTGAACTGAGCTATGGTTCACAGCATCACAGAATTCAAAAGCTATAAATGTTTCTATTTTTGATGAGCAGAACGTGGTATCCCAGATTCTTCAAAGCCGTGATGCTGAACTCCAATTTGACAAGCTTTACACTTCTGGCAGCCCTGCCACCCAAAAGGTAATTTGCATTAGATGCACTGTGTGCTTTTGAACTTATTTTCCAATACTGAGGATCTTTGTGCTATTGAGAAGTGTTTGAATGTATCTGTTTACAACGGCACAGATGAACAGCTTACCTGTCAGACTCAACACAACAGCCATACTGCGAGAGGGAGCTTTATATAATCGTCAACTGGAAGAAGAGTTACAAAGGTAGAGTCACACTCTTTAATGGTAATCAGATTTTGATATTTTTCTCTGTGCAGTTACTCAAATGAATCCCAAATTATTTGGACTAATTATCTCAAATTATTGACCATTATTCTAAAGCACTGAAACGCAACTAATAGCATATTAAAGAAATAGTTCTCAAATCTGTCATCATTTCGACATTCATGCTGCTCTTTGCCATGTAATGAGAACGATTGTCAATGGATAATGTTTAATTAAAAAAATAAATAAATAAAATATAAGCAGCAATTAAGGGGCCAAATACAAAGAAACATGCAAGTCATGCAAGCATGTCTGGCAGCATCAGGCCAACTGCATCAATGAGCAATTAAAGACGTATTTATTATTTTAAGTAAAATGGCTGAAAAATCAAATACAGTCACTATTAATATGATTGAAAGATTTATCACTTTTGACCAGTAGGTGTTCCGGTTACAAAATTGTCAGTGTAAGGTGACAATGGCACAAATAATGTTTAGTGCCAATATGTCAAAGTTTGCAGAGATACAGCCTCAGATTCATTTTGGCATGATGCCACACATTTGTTGAGGCACTGTACAAATATGGTTTTGTTTATCGGCATGAAATCCATTACTTTTTGTCAGCACAGTCTGACCTGACTCGATTTTGGTGAAAATTGGAGGAACGTTCCAAGAGGAGTTTGAAAAAGTAGGTTATCAACATAAATCAAAATGGCAGACAGGAAGTTTGACCGACTATAGAAAAATTGCTATGTTCTTGGGATGACCCATGAGGATTATTTTGAGACCAGTTTAATTACAATAGGCTAATGCAATCAAAAGGTATTAGCATTTTTTGAAATATTATTATTAATGGTTAATGAATGGTTTATTACTTTTGACCAATGGGTGGAGCCTCAGACGCAGTTTGACGTGATTCCAGCAAATTCGTTGATGTGTTAAATGCTTACCATTTGGTCTATCAACACATAATCCATAACTTTTTTGCCAGCATGGTCTGAAGATGACCTGGCCAAATTTGGTGAAAATCGGACCAACGTTCTAGGAGGAGCTTGAAAAAGGTTTTCAACATAAATCAAAATGGCGGACAGGAAGTTTGGTTGACTATGGCAAAATTGGTATCTATGTTCTTGGCATGACCCAAAGAATATATCGAGTTACAATAGGCTAATACATTCAAAAGTTATTAGCATTTTTGTTAAATTCTTTATAACTTTTACGAAAATGTTTGAGTACCATCAGCCCTGCTGAAAAAAAAAAACAGCTAAAACCAGCCTAGGCTGGATGGCTGGTCTTTTTTAAGCTGGAAGTAGCTAGTTTTAGCTGGTCTCCCAACCTGACCAGCTAAGACCAGTCTGACCAGCCTGGCTGGGAAAGTGGCCAAAACCCCTCTAAAACCAGCCTGCTGACCAGCTAAAACCAGCCAACCAGCCTAGGTTGGTTTTAGCAGGGGTTTTTTCAGCAGGGAGGGCATGATGGCGAAGACACATAGCCGGTTTCATAACAATACAGCAATGCGTTGGTAAAATATAACATTTTATGACTAAATTCAAAATGGCCGACACCCAAAATGGCTAACCTGGGAAAATTGGGTATGGTTTGACTCGCCATGCTCCACCAAATCTAAAGAGACCAGTTTTGTTGCAAAACTGTGCAGGTAGCCTCAGGTCATGCTTGTTAAATCACAGACCCAGTTTGGTCTCAATATTCCAAACAGTTACAGAGATAACCTCACATCCGTTATTGCGTGCTCTTCGTAGAATTCGTTCACAAGTTATTCGAGAACAGTTTGACTAACCAACTTGAATTCCATAACTTTTTGCCAGCATGGTCTGAAGATGAACTGAGTCAATTTCAGACAAACCGACTAGAATGAGTTTGAAAAAGTATGTTTTTCAAACTATTAAAAATAGCGGAAAAAAATAAAACTTACGATTTTAAAATTTTGGTGTTCATTCGACTTGGCATAATAATAACGTAAGAAGCACTATAAACTGTCTGTGTAACAGACAACAAGAAGCACCATGAACTTATATGAATTAATATTCAAGATTTTGCATTATTTCTATGTGACTAATCAAATAAATACATGGTATTGGGGCATTTGTTCAAAAGGAGCTTCCTTGCTGGTGCAGATCCGCTCAGATCGCCACAAGATTGTTTGGGTAAGGCTAACAGAAATATAATGATGTTAAACTAAGGTGTACCACAAGGTTCAATATTAAGTCCTTTGCCCTTTTAAAGATCATATTTTGTGAGCAACAATCTCAAATCAGAAAAAAATCTCATATCTCATTTACATATATTTAAATATGGTGCATGAAAACATCACATTAGGACACTAGGTCTGACATCAATAATGCAATACGCCATTGTTACTTTAGGACTACATTTATGGTTGTTATAGGATTACTTACTTTAGTAAAATAATGAGATAAATGTGACATTTTTGGGTGAGCTAAGCCTTCAAGGTCAATCATAAATGTCATGGAGGTGTTTTCCACAACATTCATTCCATGGTGTAAGAAAAATCCTTGTCTGTTCTAATGTATATGTTCAGGTTAGAGCGATTGTCGCAGGGTGCAAGCGAGCCGTCTGCATTCTTGCAATGGCAGAAGGAGATGAAGGAGAAGGATCTGCAGGAGGAACTAGCTGAGCTGGAGCGTCGAAGACTGGAGGGACGGATCAGCCACGAGGAGGCGGTTCTTGCACGAGAACGTGTTTTGGAGCGTAACCAACATAAAGCTCAGCAGACTAAAGAGGAGGTGATGTCATAACCAACATCAGTGTGTACAGTTTGACATGACTCTACAAGTCTCTAATGTTTATAACGATGTAATGTGTGATTGGTTCAGAGGGCAGAGCTCATGCGCAGGTATGCAGAGAAACGTCTGAAGGAGGAAAAGGAAATGAGAGACCTGGTGCAACAAGTGGCTGATGGCCACAAGAACTCCAAAGCCGCCAAAGCTAAACTGCAAGAAATTAAACAACGGATAGGTACAAAAAGCGTGATACGTGTATCAGAACATTTTCACAAAGCATTACATGACAATAAAACACACTTTATTTCTTCTGAGAAGTTAAGGAGGTCTCAGAGCAGAGCAGGGAACTCCTCAGTCAGGCTCTGGAGGAAGCCCAGGCCGAGCTAAGCAGGAAGATGGAGCTCATCCGCCAGATTCGTGCTTTTGAGTCAGTACCTTCGGTCAGACAAAAGTTTGTGGATGACACCGAGGTTAGTTAATTATTTTCTTAAAGGGGTCATGACATGGATTTTTAAATTATTTTAACCAAATAACCAAATAAATATCTGAGCTGTTTTAAGGGGCGGGTCCTTTACGGCTTGTTAGTAATCGGCCACTGTTATGATTGGCTAACATCATTGCATAGGAACCAGTATCAATGCCCCGCCCCCTCGCTATTGTATGCAAGTGTTTAGACAACACGATCAAAATAAAACCGTAATTTCCAGACAAAGCATTATGAAGTTATTTACTTACAGTTTGTGATGCAGCTGCAGTCAGATCTAGTACTGCTTCATCTTTAAAGAAATGTTTCTTTGAATCGATTCTAAACGCTTTGATCATCCTCAGACACAATCTGAGATACCCAACTATCCACTTGTTCCTTATGCTGAGATCCTTCTGATATCTGTACAAAGATGCAAACAAGCTATTTAAACCAAACGTGACAAAGCAAACATTATTTCATGCCATTTGACAGACTTAACCAAGTGGAAAACGAATGCACATCTGTATACTGTATTCAGTGTAGTGATTGTAACTTCTATTTGCTTTTGACATGACTTGACACAATTTACATTTCATGATCTTAAAAATTTAGACTGCAGGTCATGATTTGCTGTGTGAGATGTCTCTGGCCGAGCTGCGGGAGCGTTTGGCACTCCTGAGAGAGTCCGAGCAGTTTGAGCTGGAGGACAGAAGACAACGCATCTTTCAGGAAAAACAGCTCAAAGAGCAGCTACTACTAGAACAGCTGGATAATATTGCACTATGCAGAAGTCTGGCAGAACAGGCTACTTTGCGCAGGTAATGTAACAGTCCTATCACACCTGTTCCTGCATCAACATTAAGTTGGGTCAGAAAAAAAGAATCAAATAAAGTAAGATAGAAGACAGATGTTCAAATTTGTGGACAGGATCCAGGTTCAAATTCTCCCTCTTAATAAAACAGACATCTAATCCTATAGTGGTAAAGTATGATGTGCCACAAAGCTCTGTATTGGGTCCTTTGCCCTTTTAAAGATATGGTTTTGAATGAACATTAAAAAGTTCATGCCAGCTTGGCTAGTGTTGTCATTGCTAAGCTGTTACAGTGCCTTGCGAAAGTATTCATACCGCCTTATGTTAAACTGCTTTGAATTACTTTTCCCCCCACATCAATCTATACTCCATACAGGCAAAGTAAAAACAGAATTGTCACAACTTTGTAAATTTATTAAAAAAAAAAAAAAAAATTAAATAGGTACATTGCATAAGTATTCATACCCGTAACTCAGTACTTAGCTGAAGCACCTTTACAGCCTCAAGTTGTTTTGGTATGAAGCGACAAGCTTTGCAACATTTGGCAATTATCTGCCATTCTTCTCTTCTTGGACTGGTTTTTCATTAAGGCTATCTCAATATTTTGGTGCATTGAGCATGAGGCTACTACCACCGCAAATATGATCATAGAGCTCAACTAGAGTGACTATCAGCTTTTTGGTCACCACTCTAACCAAAGCTTTTCTCCTTTAATTGCTCAGTTTGGCCAGGAGGCCAGCTCTAGGAGAAGTCCTAGTTGCTCCTGAGCTAAATTTCAACTGTGCTAGATAAAGGTATGAGTACTTTGAATCAGGTGTTTCCCCAATGCAACGTCCCTGTACGAGGTTGCGTTCAGTAACCAGAGATGTTTTTTATTTTCTGAATATTTTTAACGTTTTAAAACCTTTTATTTTTGCTTTGCCATTATCCCTATATATAAAAAAACAGCAAATGCTGGTTATGTAGGTTTTGATTCTGGTATTCTGGTTTAAGCTGGTCCTTTCCCTGGTGAAAAAAACAGCTAAAACCAGCCTAGGCTGGTTGGCTGGTTTTAGCTGGTCAACCAGCCTGGTTTTAGCTGGTCAAAGCTGGGAGGCAGGCTGGTTTTAGAGGGGTTTTGGCCATTTTTCCAGCCTGGTCTTAGCTGGTCAGGCTGGGAAACCACCAGCTAAAGCCAGGCTGGGAGACCAGCTAAAACCAGCCATTTCCAGCTTAAACCAGCTAAGACCAGCCAACCAGCCTAGGCTGGTTTTAGCTGGTTTTTTCAGCAGGGTTGCTGGTTTATGCTGGTACTTGACCAGCAACATGACCAGATAAGGACCAGCATAAACCAGCAAAGGACAAGCACAAACCTGCTAAGGACCAGCATAAACCAGCTAAAACCAGCATCAAAACTTAGCTAACCAGCATAAGCTGTTTTTTTCAACAGGGATGGTGTATGGAGTGTAGATTGATGTGGTAACAAAAGCAGTTTAACATAAGGCAGCAACATAATAAAATGTGAAAAAGATGAAGGGGTATGAATACTTTCCCAAGACACTGTATATAAATAAATATTCGAATGAAATCAGAAAAATGCAAAAGTATTTTCATGTGTGGTCTCCGAGGTAAATATGTGGAAAGGAAGGGCTGACTGGTTTCTGCTTTGTTTCACAGCCAGGAAGAGAAAAGGATAAGAAGTGAACTGCGGGAGGCTGTCAGCAGAGACGAAAGAGTGCTGGCCCTTCAGAAGACCCTGGAGCAAAAACAACAGGAAAGACAGAAGAGAAAGACTGAAAAAAACTGTATGAAGAAAAATGAGCAGGTGCTTCCACTTACAGTGAAGACCAGCCTTAACAAAAAGGTGAGAATAGACTAGAACAAACTCCACACAGTGCCTTTGCGAAAGTATTCGTACCTCTTAATTTTTTTCCACATTTTGTTATGTTGCTGCCTTGTGTTATACTGGTTTAAATTAGTTTTTTTCACATCAATCTACACTCCATACACCATAATGGCAAAGCAAAACAGTTTTAGCAGGTTTTAATCTTTGCATCTTTGCAAATTTATTAAAAAAAATCTTGAATGATTCCATTGCATAAGTATCCATACCCTTACCTGTTGACAGTTTAAATTTAGCGCAGGAGCGTTCATATTGCTTGTAGGTGTTACTAATCTTTGAGAAAGGTTAACCTGTGGCAAATTCAATTGAATGGGTATGATTTGGAAAGGCACACACATTTTAATAAAAGATCTAACAGCTGAAAATGCATATCAGAGCAAAAACCAAGCCCTGATGTCAAAAAACTGCATGTAGAGCTCAGAAACAGGAATGCATCATGCCACACATCTAGGAAAGAGTTCAGAAAAAAATTGCTGCTTTGAAGGTTCACGGAAGCATGTAGTCTCCATTAATCTTAATGGAAGTTTGAAACAACCAGGGGCCTCATTTATAAAGACTTGCGTAGAAACCATCCTTGATTTTATCTAAGAACTTTTCTGATTTGATCGTAAGAGCGATTCAGAGAAAACGAACGTACGCACGAAATCCATGCGTACGCCAGTCATTCGGTTATAAATCACAAATGATCGTGGAATTGTGTGCAGCTGAATGTTCCGCCATCGAAACGCCCCTGCTTAATTAATTAACATATAAAATGAGCTCATTCCTAAAGCAAAAACTCTGTGACAATGGCAAGTAAAAAGGAGCGCAAGAAATCAAATTATAGTGAGGCTGAACTATCTGCAATACCAGGCATTACCACAAGGAAACGGTCGTACGCCAAGCTGGAATCTGACGTGGAGACAAGTACTTTTCCACGTCAAAGACGGTTTTTATAAATCTGTACTTTGACGTGGATTTGATCGTACGAACACTCTAAGATCAAATCAGTGCGTAAGAAAGTTTTATAAATGAGGCCCCAGGACTCTTCCTAGAGCTGGTGACCAAGAAGCTGATGGTCACTCTAGTTGAGCTCCATGATCATATATGCAGATAGAAGAAACTTACAGAAAGTCAAACATCATTGCAACACTCCACCGACCAGGACTCGATCCTCTCAAAAGACAACTCTGTGAATGTCCTTGAGTGGTCCAGTCAGAGCCTGGGCCTGAACCCAATCAAATATTTCTGGAGAAACTTGAAAATGTGCGTCTACCCCCATCCAAGCTGACAGAGCTTGAGAGGTGAAGAGAAGAATAGCAGATAACTGCCAAATGTTAATTTGCAAGGCTTGTCGCATCATACCAAAATTACTTGGGACTGTAAAGTTGCTTCAGCCAAGTACTGAGAATGAAATGAAAATTTGATGTTTATCTGCTTACCCCCATGGCATCCAAGATGTAGGTGACTTTGTTTCCTCAGCAGAACACAAACGCAGATTTTTAAGGAAAACCAGTGCAGTCTGTCAGCCATATAATGGCAGTGGATGGGCACCAAACCTTTAAAAGTAAACAAAAACATGCACAGACGAATCCAAATTACACCCTGCGACTCGTGACGATGCATTGATGTCTCGTATACTACGTATACTACGCCAGAAGCGCGTGCACATGTAACGTGCCTGATGCTAAACTCGTGCTCATGACAGATGGACGTGGCTGTGTATCAAAGGTAAAAAAATGATATAAATACTGTTCAGTTTCTCGCAAAAAACGATCGTTTTGTGTCTTAGGACATCAATGTATCGTCATGAGTCGCACGATTTTTATTTTTTATAAATTTACAAAGTTGTGACAATTACTTTGTCAATATGGTGTATGGATTGTAGATTGATGTGGGGGAGAAAAAAAAAGTAATTTAAAAGAAGACAGCAAAATTAAAAAATTAAAGGGTCTGAATACTTTCGCAAGGCACTGTATATCACAAATCAATAACACTTCAGATGTTTAATATTGTGTTATATTTCACCATTAAATATTACAAACAGCAGGTTCTTGGAGAACAGCATTGGCAAGAGTTGGAGCGCAATTTGGAACAACAGATTTGTGGGACCTTGCAGCAGTCATCTAACAAATATGGTGCTGGTCAGAACCACAGGCGAGTTTTCTGATAAACGTAAATGCAAAATTATACTTTTCTTGAAAGAGTAGAAAAAACTGATATTGTAAAAATGTGGCATGGCATTAAATAAAATTAATTAGTAACACTATTTGGTAAGAAGTATTCTATGTATATTTTAAGTTGCTTTTCATTTCATCTAACACAGGCCTGAATGATGTTACCAAAAAATTTGGGAGAAAAAGCAGATTTATAGTGTTTCGGCTGTGGAGATCAAACAGAATTGCATTTTTTTAAAAATATTTCTTATCCAAATACTACAGTAACAAAAGGTCTTCTATGTATTGAATAAAGACATCAGAGTAAACCAGTTTAGTACAACATTTTAATGTTGTTCCATTTCCTTCTAGCAAAATTACTACTAATATCTTTTCCTAGATTAATGCCCAAAGAAAAATAAATGTTTGATAAAGAGTAAATTACTCTAAAACAAATGAAATAGAACAGTTCCAAACAACAGAAACCATGTATTGCACAAGAAGTACCCAAACAACATGAATTATCTTGAAAATAATCTACAACAGAATTTAGTGGAATGTATTGTGCTAAAACATTCAGAAGTGTACATAAATGAAACAACAATAGTAAACAAAACATTTTCACACACTGTACCCTATGTGCAGTATTTCATAGTGCTCAGACCTTGTAGAAAGATTGAACCATTTTAACTACTTGATCAAATACAACATAAAAGATTGAACCCTTAGTGTCTAACTTTAAAAAGTGTTAAAATGCTAGTCAACCATTCAGAGATGTATAAAATGAATCAGTCTAAAAAAAAAGCATATAAAAGCAATTACCCAGTTTCTGCTGCATCTTTCTTGATACTTTGAGAAAAACTAGAAAACATGCACCTATTTTCATACCACAAACACCAAAAATCATATTTTGACATTCTGTGATATGACAGGAAAACTAAAAACTTACACTGAAATGATGCAGTGGCTGTGGGCCGAAAGTGCTTGGTTGTAGTGGTTACATCATGAGTGGTTATTACAGACAACTTGTTTCAAAAGACATGATATTTAAGTGACTTTAACAGGAAATCAAGATTCTAAAGTTGAAATGAAATACAATTAAAATAGTAAGACTACAAAAATAGCACATTTTGTTTGATTTTCAGTGTTTGTTCAAGCTAGAACAAACAACGTAGGCCATTTATACATTTACATTCACTCCAAACATTCTCTTCTAGTCTCTTGACCCTTGATATAGATCAATGAAAGGCAAGAGGGAGTTTATCTCCTTATGAATCCAAGGGCATTTCTTCTTTTCATAACAGATCATTAATCAAAGAGATGTCTCGTGCCTCATTAATTCACCAGGCTTTTGGGTTCATCTTCTCCCTGAATGACATCCTCAATTTGTTCCTGGGGGCCGGCACAGGTGGCTGAGCGGCCTGACTATATTCCTTCCCAGGATTTTCGGGTATATCAGACTCGTCATCTCTTTTCTGAGGGATGCAAGGTTGCTGATAGGGCTCGATCTGTCCAAGAGGTGCGTTTTTGCGAGTGGATGTGTGGCTCTTCTGCAACTGCTGAATGATGGCAGAGAATTTAGCATCTAGCGAGGGTCGCCCCGTCCGAGGCCTCGCCCCCTTATAGTTCTCCTTCTCCTGATTGGATAATACACTGGTAGGTTGAACAAATGGTAATTTATCAGGAGGGGGTGGAGGGGCTCTCCTCTTCTTTTTGCTGGTCGTGACGGGACTAGTAATAGACTGATTGCTTTCTTTACCTGGTGACAGAACCGTTTTTTGTACCACCATTGGCCGGGATCCTTCAAACAGTGCCGCCCAATGAGGAGGCTCGGTGTCCTCCTCCTGACCAATGAGAAAGCGCCCATCAGTTTCCTCAATCTTATTGTGAATTATATCAGTCAAGCTCTCAAATTTCCCAGGGGACCCGATGCCTGAAAAGAAAACATTTTTAAACAAGCAATTAACACACAAAAAAACAGGACGTTTCTCCAGCATTCTTATATTACAAATAATACAATACTCACTTAGATCATTATAAACAGAGTCAGCTTGCTTTGTAAGAAAGAGCGGGGGTTTGCGTGGTGACAAAACCTCAATATCCATGAGCTTGTGACATGTATGCTGCCACTGACCTAAAGAATAAGTGAAAGGGCTTATTATTTGTTTAAAAAAAATCAGTTATTAAAAAAAAAAAAAAAAAGGATTTCTCACAGATGTCAGGTGAACTTACTCTGGTCATAAATGTGTTGCCAGAGGGCGTCCAGCCAGTCTTGCAAGACTTCAGGGGTTTCAGTAATGAACACATGACTGGCAGAGTCTCCAGTTCCCGGGTTTATCAGGTTGAGTCTAGTGCCAGTCCTCTGGTGGTCCTTTCCTACCACACGAATACGGGTGTCCTGCATAAACACACAGAAACTTTGTATTACATATTTTACAATGGTTCTCCCATTCAATGAGTCGTGTAGCAATGTATCCCAAGTGGTAAAGCTTTGTCTGTTATTTGCTATTACTGCTGTAATTGACCACAAGTAAATTACTGTGTTAAGTATAAGCTTTAAAATTAGAAAGACTGCATTACCACAATAGCAGTCTAAAATAATGGCCATTTAGCAGATTATTATATAATGGTTATTGAATGATATTAGGTTTTTCCTCAAATTTAATCAGCCCATAATGAATTGTGCTTGCTCATTTTCCCCATTTTTTTTTACATTTAGCCTACATTTGTTGTAATTGAAAGCTTACTTTAAGAAAATGTTTAATAACACTAGTCAAACTTCAGCAAATCTAAAAAGTTTGTCTATTTTTAAAATACAGCTGAAGTCAAAAGTTTGCATACATCTTGTAGAATCGGCATAATGCTAATTATTTTAACAAAATAAGAGGGACCTGAATAAGATATTTCACATAAAAGATGTTTACATATATAGTCCACAAGGGAAAATAGTTGAATTTCTAAAAATTACCCGTTCAAAAGTTTACATACACTTGATTCTAAATACTGTTGTTACCTGAATGATCCACAGCTTTGTTTTGTTGTTGTTTAGTGATAGTTGTTCATGAGTCCCTTGTTTGTCTTCAGAAAAATCCTTTAGGTCCCACAAATTCTTTGGTTTTTCAACATTTGTGTGTATTTGAACCCTTTCCAACAATGACTGTATGATTTTGAGAACAGATTTCACACTGAGGACAACTGAATGACTCATATTCAACTATTACAGAAGGTTCAAACGCTCACGAATATCATATATATTTTGAATGACTCTGTTCAATGAAGGACTAAATGACTGACTCATTTACCGGTAAACAGTAATTTGCCGCCACCTATTGGTGGCTTAGTTTCATATTTAAACGCATGACTGAATTTTCTCCAACATTTCTTATTTGAATGTTTAAAAAGTATTTTAAACATACATCTTATCAACCTCATCTTCATCAAACTGTGTGTAAATACATCTATTGCCACTTCAGTGTCTTATTATTTTAACTGAATTAATTGACCAAATGAAAGAATTAGATTTAAAAGATGACTTAAAGGTTGTATCAGCGATTTCTAGCCTGAAACATAAAGTGTCAAATTCAGCTGACCTTTCATCACGATCCGCTCGCTGCCTGCCCCATAAATTGTCTGTGAAAAAAAACGCGTCTCTCAGGTCAGCCTAGGGTCCGAGATATGCCAAAAAAACAATTGGCACTACCAACCTTTCCACACATAAACAAACCCCTGACGCTGATTGCAGGCCTGGGGTCTGTTCTTCGTACCTCGCTTACTACATCCAAGATCAAATGACACATCCAAGATCAAATCATTGCGCTAACTATGAGCTCGCTATTCCGGTTCTCCGAACGCACCTGTTGTTGATGATTAGTATAGCTGGATGAAGTTATTTGAGATCACTGGGTGGCTTAAAAGGGGGTACGTATCGATAGTAGAAACATTGATCAGCAACTCTTTGATTGGTCGGCGAACATGACGAAGGAGCGCGCTCAGTATTTTTCTGCAGCAGAGCAAGAACTCTTGATTGAGGGATTTCAGGAGTTTCAGAGTTTAATTAAAACGCAAGGGAACACTGCAAAGGCTGGAAAAGCAAGGAGAGAGGGCTGGCAAAAAGTAGTGAACAAATTAAATGCGTTAATGCTGCCCATGTTACATGTTTTTTCCTTGATATGTTATGTTATTTTATTTATATTTTTATTTTTTTATACACTACCGTTCAAAAGTTTGGGGTCAGTAAGACTTGTAATAGTCTTTAAAGAAGTCTCTTATGCTCATCAAGACTGCATTTATTTGATTAAAAATACAGAAAAAACAGTAATATTGCAAATTGTTTGTACAATATAAAATAATGTTTTTTTTAATATATTTTAACATTCTTTAAAATAGAATTTATTCCTGTGATGAAAAGCTGAATTTTTATCAGCTGTTACTCCAGTCTTAAGTGTCACATGATCCTTCAGGAATCATTCTAATATGCTGATTTATTATTAGAATTATCAATGTTGGATAATATCAACAGTTGTGCTGCCAAATATTTTTTGGAACCTGTGATTTTTTTCCCCCCCAGGATTCTTTCATGAATAACAAGTTTAAAAAGTACAGTGTTTATTCTATATATATATATATATATATATATATATATATATATAGTAGTCAACATTTGAAGTGGATCAAAACCTTTCATCAAAAGTTGTCCTAAAACCAAAACAATACCCATTCTTGTCTTAGGACAACTCTGATGAACTTTTTTTGATCCACTTCAAATGTTGACTACTGTATATATATATATATATATATATATATATATATATATATATATATATACATACACTTTCTTGCAAGATACTTTTCTTTTCCCACGTGAGTCAGTCCGCGTCAGTCGTGCTCTTTAACCAATCAGATGGGACCTCGCCATTTCAACCAATCATAACCCGCCAGGAGCGCAGCCTAAATCCTGTTTACATGAAATAAACCTGCTCCAGAGCAGGTTTAAGCTTGCGCAGCTGTTGCTATGACAGCAAGTCCAGGATGAGCTTCGAAGAACCAAACAATCCAAGATCATGCCAAATCGTCAACAATCAAATCCAGCTAACTTAGTTAGCGAGGTACGAAGAACGGACCCCTGATAGTGGAAAAAATTCCTGAGCCTGAACTTTTTTTTCCCTTGCCCCCCGAGGTGAGTGGGGTGGAGGTACTATGTATGCGACGCACTTTTAACACATAACTTGTTGGTTCAGTTCAGTCAGATAAAGGTTTTTTTTTTTTTTTTTTTTTACAAAAAAAGCTTATAGATTGGCATTTCAGCCTTTATCCCATTAAAATGAATAAATCAAGTATATAATGTATAACATTTATTTAAAACAATGTCCTAATTGTTTAGATTTTTAGAAAGCACATTAACTTCTTTCACATTTACAACTCTGTGTTTGCATAAAAAACATTGGTCGAGATTTGCAATAATCTGACCAAAAACAGCTAAAAATTTGGACGTGCAAATTAATTCTATGTCACGAGGGGGCGCTTTAGGAGCGCTGAAATATTACGGTTTCCCTAAGAATGGCTGAAAGCAAAGCAGCATTAACGCTGTTTTATCAGTCATGAAATGAAAATGCCAACGACACGTTTCTGAGGACAGTCGCTTCCCTTCAGATACATTCATATAAAGACAACAGTGCCGCGTTTTGACTTTGAAAGTGCAGTGAGCATATTTATTCAATGAAATCATTGCCTCTTAAAGTTTAATCCAGCTCTATCGCGATTCTCGTCTTTCCGTCCCCAACTGTAAGACCTCTTAAAATAATTAATCCTCTTCTTTTACTATTTAAAATATTTACCACTTTTTATGGCCTTAAATTTGATACAACTAAATTGTGTTTTAAGGACCCCAATGAGCCCTCTACTT